>NC_086448.1:214146116-214746116 GCF_028390025.1 Pseudophryne corroboree
ATATGCAGCACTCCTTTTACAAATGTCTGAACTTCAGGTACTGAAGCTAGTTCTTTTTGGAAGAAAATCGACAGAGCCGAGATCTGTACCTTAATGGAACCTAATTTTAGGCCCATATTCACTCCTGCTTGCAGGAAATGCAGAAATCGACCTAGTTGAAATTCCTCTGTTGGGGCCCTTTCGGCCTCACACCATGCAACATATTTCCGCCATATGCGGTGATAATGATTTGCTGTAACCTCTTTCCTGGCTTTAATAAGCGTAGGAATGACTTCTTCCGGAATGCCCTTTTCCTTTAGGATCCGGCGTTCAACCGCCATGCCGTCAAACGCAGCCGCGGTAAGTCTTGGAACAGACAGGGCCCTTGCTGTAGCAGGTCTTGTCTGAGCGGCAGAGGCCACGGGTCCTCTGAGATCATCTCTTGAAGTTCCGGGTACCACGCTCGTCTTGGCCAATCCGGAACCCCGAGAATTGTGTTTACTCCTCGCCTTCTTATTATTCTCAATACCTTTGGTATGAGAGGCAGAGGAGGGAACACATAAACTGACTGATACACCCACGGTGTCACTAGAGCGTCCACAGCTATCGCCTGAGGGTCTCTTGACCTGACGCAACACCTCTCTAGTTTTTTGTTTAGGCGGGACGCCCTCATGTCCACCTGTGGACAATCCCACTGATTTACAATCATTTGTGATTTTCCGCCCATCGGAGAATTCTTGTGGCTTCTGCCATTGCCATCCTGCTTCTTGTGCCGCCCTGTCGATTCACATGGGCGACTGCCATGATGTTGTCTGACTGGATCAGCACCGGCTGGTGTAGGAGCAGGGATTTTGCTTGACTTAGGGCATTGTACATGGCCCTTAGTTCCAGAATATTTATGTGAAGGGAAGTCTCCTGACTTGACTATAGTCCTTGGAAGTTTCTTCCCCTTGTGACTGCCCCCCAGCCTCGAAGGCTGGCATCCGTGGTCACCAGGACCCAGTCCTGTATGCCGAATCTGCGGCCCTCTAGAAGATGAGCACCGTGCAGCCACCACAGAAGAGACACCCTGGTTCTTGGAGACAGGGTTATTAAACGATGCATCTGAATATGCGATTCTGGCATGGAACCTGCCGAATGGAATTGCCTCGTAAGAAGCTACCATCTTTCCCAGGACCCGCGTGCAGTGATGCACCGATACCTGTTTTGGTTTCAGGAGGTCTCTGACTAGAGAAGACAACTCCCTGGCTTTCTCCTCCGGGAGAAACACTTTTTTCTGGACTGTGTCCAGAATCATACCCAGGAACAGTATACGTGTAGTCGGAACCAGCTGTGACTTTGGGATATTCAGAATCCAGCCGTGCTGGCGCAGCACTTCCTGAGATAGTGCTACTCCCACCAACAACTGTTCCTTGGACCGTGCCTTTATTAGGAGATCGTCCAAGTACGGGATTTTTTTAATTAAAACTCCCTTTTTTTGAAGGAGTATCATCATTTCGGCCATTACCTTGGTAAACACCCTCGGTGCCATGTACAGTCCAAACGGCCGTGTCTGGACTTGGTAATGGCAAACCTGTACCACAAATCTGAGGTACTCCTGGCGAGGATGGTAAATGGGGACAAGCAGGTAAGCATCCTTGATGTCCCGGGATACCATGTAATCCCCCTCGTCCAGGCTTGCAATAACCGCCCTGAGCGATTCCATCTTGAACTTGAATTTTTTTATGTATGTGTTCAAGGATTTTAAATATAAAATGGGTCACACCGAACCATGCGGTTTCGGTACCCCAACCGTGTGGAATAGTAACCCCGTCCTTGTTGAAGTAGGGGCACCTTGAGTATTACCTGCTGGGAATACCGCTTATTAATCGCCTCTAGCACAGCCTCCCTGCCTGAGGGAGTTGTCGGCAAGGCATATTTGAGGAAAACGGCGGGGGGGAGACATCTCGAATTCCAGCTTGTTCCCCTGAAATACTACTTGAAAGAAACAGGGATCCACGTGTGAGCGAGCCCACTAATTGCTGAAATTTTTGAGACGGCCCCCCACCGTACCTGGCTACACCTGTGGAGCCCCCGCGTCATGCTGTGGACTCACAGGAAGCGGGGGAAGAATTTTGATTCTGGGAACAGGCTGACTGGTGCAGCTTTTTCCCTCTTCCCTTGTCTCTGTACAGAAAGGAAGCGCCATTTGACCCGCTTGCTTTTCTGAAGCCGAAAGGACTGTACCTGATAATACAGTGCTTTCTTAGTCTGTGAGGAAACCTGAGGTAAAAATATTTCTTCCCAGCAGTTGCTGTGGATACGAGGTCCCAGAGACCATCCCCAAATAATTCCTCACCCTTATAAGGCTCTATGCGCCTTTTAAGTCAGCATCACCTGTCCATTGACAGGTCTCTAATACCCTCCTGACAGAATGGACATTACATTCATTTTGGATGCCAGCCGGCAAAATATCCCTCTGTGCATCCCTCATATATAAGACGACGTCTTTAATATGTTCTCATATTAGCAAACTAGTATGCTTGACAGGGTCACCGACCACGCTGCAGCAGCACGATCTGCAGGTCTCAGTCTAGTACCTGAGTGTGTAAATACAGACTTCAGGATAGCCTCCTGCTTTTTATCAACAGGTACCTTCAAAGTGGCCGTTCCTAAAACAGCAGTGCCACCTTTTTTTGACAACCGTGTGAGCGCCTTATCCACCCTAGTGCAGTGAGCCTGTTGCCAGCAGGTCTCACTGAAAATAAAAAACCTAAGTCTATCTTTCTTTCTAAGAGCTCAGGAGAGCCCCTAGTGTTCGGCCGGGCACAAAATCTAACTGAGGCTTGGAGGAGGGTCATAGTGGGAGGAGCCAGTGCACACCAGGTAGTCATAAATCTTTCTGGAGTGCCCAGCCTCCTTTGGAGCCCGCTATTCCCCATGGTCCTTTCGGAGTTCCCAGCATCCACTAGGACGTCAGAGAAAAATAAATAGACAGCACAAGAGGAGCAACATGCTCCTCCACCTCCTCATGGCCCGGCACAGTGACTGAGAGAGCGCGGGGCGGGCTGGCGAGCGACGTGACGTCAGCGCGTCACATCGGAGCAGACATAGGAAGACACTGTGATGCGGAGCCAGGAGGTTGAGGTGCGGTGTGTGAAGAGGGGACGGCGCTGGTGTTTTGCTGATGCAGAGGGGAGCCGGAACAGCTGGCGCCCAGCTGCCTTCACTGCTTGTGGCGTCGCCGTGGCCGCAACAGTGTCTGGCATTGAAGTGGGTAGCTGGGAACACAGTACAACAGATCGGATTAGAGATCCGATCTGTGGTGGGTGGCAGGGCTGCGGGGGGCCCTTTTGAAAAGTGGGGCCCGGGGTACTTATCCCCGGGGCCCACCCGGCCCACCCCCCCTTAATCCGGCTCTGACGTTACGCCAGATAGCCCCTTACACACATTGCACCAGGTAGACCCTTATACACATTGCACCAAGTAGACCCTTATACGCACTGCGACAGGTAGCCCCTTATACACACTGTGACAGGTAGACCCTTAGACACATTGCACCAGGTAGACCCTTATACACATTGCACTTATTAAGTGCCCCCTTTGCAATGCCCTCATTAGTAGTGCCCCCAGTAGTAATGCCCCCGTAGTTATGTCTCCTGTAGTTATGCCCCCTGTAGTTATGCCCCCTGTAGATATACCCCCAGTAGTTGTGGCCCCTGTAGATTTGCCTCCAGTAGATGTACCCCCTGTAGATGTGCTCCTCAGTAGATTTGCCCCAGTAGATGTGCCGCCCCCTAGTAGCAGCGCTTACACACACACAAAAACAAAACAAAATGACACACACAATACTCACCAGCCCCGCTCCTGCTTCCCGACCGCTGCTGCTACTGCTGCTACGTCTCTGGCCGTCCAATCCTCGGATCTATGGGAGAGACGTCATGACGTCTCTCATATAGCACCACACAGACACTAGAGGTCAATTAGGACCTCTAGCATCTGATTTGTGCTGGCTGCAGCGGGCGCCCACACAGCCCACGGCACCTGCTGCAGCCGGGGACTTCGGGATGCAGGGTGCGGGTGGGGTGGGCCGGGCGCCTGCGGGGTGACTGCGGCCACGCCCACAGGCCACTGTGCCCGGTCACCCGCCTGGCTTGTCCACGTCTAAAACCGCTCCTGACTCCCACAAACGATCACCTTCTGGCAATCGCTATGCGATCGCACTTTGATGGGCCTGCGATCGCATTACGGACGGATTTCAGCCTTCACACATGCACAATACGGTCACAGTGCTGGCGCAGTTGTCTGAAAATCAGCTAATTTGTGGTTTTGCAATTTTGCTACTGAAGCTGAATAAGGCCCTGTATACACAAATCACTTTTATCCCAATAGCACTATATAAAAAGTGTCTTTATTATGTTTTCTTGCCAATAGCATTTTAGTGTATCTATTTCATGAACTACGTCTATGAGTTATAACCTTAACCATTATCAATTTTAATAAAACTTGTGACCTGTATGAAAAATGGAAATATGTTGCAATCGCATGTGACCAAATCGCACACAAGCAATTTGTGACCTGTATTAAGAAATTCCTTAATCCTGTTAACCTGACATGAACACCCCTCATCTGTATTTTTTATAATGTGTTCCCCCCTATTTGTATGTTTTATATTGTGCTCCCCCCTATCTGTATGTCTTAAATTGTGGTCTCCCTTCATCTGTATGTGTTGTATTGTGTTTTCCTTCCTATCTATACATTTTACATTGTCCTTCCCCCATCTGTATGTGTTGTATTATGTTCTCCCTCTTATCTATATATTTTATATTGTGCTTCCCCTATCTGTATGTTTATATTGTGCTCACCCCCATATATGTATGTGTTATAATTAGAGATGAGCGCCTGAAATTTTTCGGGTTTTGTGTTTTGGTTTTGGGTTCGGTTCCGCGGCCGTGTTTTGGGTTCGACCGCGTTTTGGCAAAACCTCACCGAATTTTTTTTGTCGGATTCGGGTGTGTTTTGGATTCGGGAGTTTTTTTTCAAAAAACCCTAAAAAACAGCTTAAATCATAGAATTTGGGGGTCATTTTGATCCCAAAGTATTATTAACCTCAAAAACCATAATTTACACTCATTTTCAGTCTATTCTGAATACCTCACACCTCACAATATTATTTTTAGTCCTAAAATTTGCACCGAGGTCGCTGTGTGAGTAAGATAAGCGACCCTAGTGGCCGACACAAACACCGGGCCCATCTAGGAGTGGCACTGCAGTGTCACGCAGGATGTCCCTTCCAAAAAACCCTCCCCAAACAGCACATGACGCAAAGAAAAAAAGAGGCGCAATGAGGTAGCTGACTGTGTGAGTAAGATAAGCGACCCTAGTGGCCGACACAAACACCGGGCCCATCTAGGAGTGGCACTGCAGTGTCACGCAGGATGTCCCTTCCAAAAAACCCTCCCCAAACAGCACATGACGCAAAGAAAAAAAGAGGCGCAATGAGGTAGCTGACTGTGTGAGTAAGATAAGCGACCCTAGTGGCCGACACAAACACCGGGCCCATCTAGGAGTGGCACTGCAGTGTCACGCAGGATGTCCCTTCCAAAAAACCCTCCCCAAACAGCACATGAGACAAAGAAAAAAAGAGGCGCAATGAGGTAGCTGACTGTGTGAGTAAGATAAGCGACCCTAGTGGCCGACACAAACACCGGGCCCATCTAGGAGTGGCACTGCAGTGTCACGCAGGATGGCCCTTCCAAAAAACCCTCCCCAAACAGCACATGACGCAAAGAAAAAGAAAAGAAAAAAGAGGTGCAAGATGGAATTGTCCTTGGGCCCTCCCACCCACCCTTATGTTGTATAAACAGGACATGCACACTTTAACCAACCCATCATTTCAGTGACAGGGTCTGCCACACGACTGTGACTGATATGACGGGTTGGTTTGGACCCCCCTCAAAAAAGAAGCAATTAATCTCTCCTTGCACAAACTGGCTCTACAGAGGCAAGATGTCCACCTCATCATCATCCTCCGATATATCACCGTGTACATCCCCCTCCTCACAGATTATCAATTCGTCCCCACTGGAATCCACCATCTCAGCACCCTGTGTACTTTGTGGAGGCAATTGCTGCTGGTGAATGTCTCCACGGAGGAATTGATTATAATTAATTTTAATGAACATCATCTTCTCCACATTTTCTGGATGTAACCTCGTACGCCGATTGCTGACAAGGTGAGCGGCGGCACTAAACACTCTTTCGGAGTACACACTTGTGGGAGGGCAACTTAGGTAGAATAAAGCCAGTTTGTGCAAGGGCCTCCAAATTGCCTCTTTTTCCTGCCAGTATAAGTACGAACTGTGTGACGTGCCTACTTGGATGCGGTCACTCATATAATCCTCCACCATTCTTTCAATGGTGAGAGAATCATATGCAGTGACAGTAGACGACATGTCCGTAATCGTTGTCAGGTCCTTCAGTCCGGACCAGATGTCAGCATCAGCAGTCGCTCCAGACTGCCCTGCATCACCGCCAGCGGGTGGGCTCGGAATTCTGAGCCTTTTCCTCGCACCCTTAGTTGCGGGAGGATGTGAAGGAGGAGATGTTGTTGACAGGTCGCGTTCCGCTTGACTTGACAATTTTCTCACCAGCAGGTCTTTCAACCCCAGCAGACTTGTGTCTGCCGGAAAGAGAGATCCAAGGTAGGCTTTAAATCTAGGATCGAGCACGGTGGCCAAAATGTAGTGCTCTGATTTCAACAGATTGACCACCCGTGAATCCTTGTTAAGCGAATTAAGGGCTCCATCCACAAGTCCCACATGCCTAGCGGAATCGCTCCGTGTTAGCTCCTCCTTCAATGTCTCCAGCTTCTTCTGCAAAAGCCTGATGAGGGGAATGACCTGACTCAGGCTGGCAGTATCTGAACTGACTTCACGTGTGGCAAGTTCAAAGGGCATCAGAACCTTGCACAACGTTGAAATCATTCTCCACTGCGCTTGAGACAGGTGCATTCCACCTCCTATATCGTGCTCAATTGTATAGGCTTGAATGGCCTTTTGCTGCTCCTCCAACCTCTGAAGCATATAGAGGGTTGAATTCCACCTCGTTACCACTTCTTGCTTCAGATGATGGCAGGGCAGGTTCAGTAGTTTTTGGTGGTGCTCCAGTTTTCTGTACGTGGTGCCTGTACGCCGAAAGTGTCCCGCAATTCTTCTGGCCACCGACAGCATCTCTTGCACGCCCCTGTCGTTTTTTAAAAAATTCTGCACCACCAAATTCAAGGTATGTGCAAAACATGGGACGTGCTGGAATTTGCCCAGATTTAATGCACACACAATATTGCTGGTGTTGTCCGATGCCACAAATCCACAGGAGAGTCCAATTGGGGTAAGCCAATCCGCGATGATCTTCCTCAGTTGCCGTAAGAGGTTTTCAGCTGTGTGCGTATTCTGGAAACCGGTGATACAAAGCGTAGCCTGCCTAGGAAAGAGTTGGCGTTTGCGAGAAGCTGCTACTGGTGCCGCCGCTGCTGTTGTTGCGGCGGGAGTCCATACATCTACCCAGTGGGCTGTCACAGTCATATAGTCCTGACCCTGCCCTGCTCCACTTGTCCACATGTCCGTGGTTAAGTGGACATTGGGTACAGCTGCATTTTTTAGGACACTGGTGACTCTTTTTCTGAGGTCTGTGTACATTTTCGGTATCGCCTGCCTAGAGAAATGGAACCTAGATGGTATTTGGTACCGGGGACACAGTACCTCCAACAAGTCTCTAGTTGGCTCTGCAGTAATGATGGATACCGGAACCACGTTTCTCACCACCCAGGATGTCAAGGCCTCAGTTATCCGCTTTGCAGTAGGATGACTGCTGTGATATTTCATCTTCCTCGCAAAGGACTGTTGGACAGTCAATTGCTTGGTGGAAGTAGTACAAGTGGTCTTACGACTTCCCCTCTGGGATGACCATCGACTCCCAGCAGCAACAACAGCAGCGCCAGCAGCAGTAGGCGTTACACGCAAGGATGCATCGGAGGAATCCCAGGCAGGAGAGGAATCATCAGAATTGCCAGTGACATGGCCTGCAGGACTATTGGCATTCCTGGGGAAGGAGGAAATTGACACTGAGGGAGTTGGTGGGGTGGTTTGCGTGAGCTTGGTTACAAGAGGAAGGGATTTACTGGTCAGTGGACTGCTTCCGCTGTCGGCCCAAGTTTTTGAACTTGTCACTGACTTATTATGAATGCGCTGCAGGTGACGTATAAGGGAGGATGTTCCGAGGTGGTTAACGTCCTTACCCCTACTTATTACAGCTTGACAAAGGGAACACACGGCTTGACACCTGTTGTCCGCATTTCTGGTGAAATACTTCCACACCGAAGAGCTGATTTTTTTGGTATTTTCACCAGGCATGTCAACGGCCATATTCCTCCCACGGACAACAGGTGTCTCCCCGGGTGCCTGACTTAAACAAACCACCTCACCATCAGAATCCTCCTGGTCAATTTCCTCCCCAGCGCCAGCAACACCCATATCCTCCTCATCCTGGTGTACTTCAACACTGACATCTTCAATCTGACTATCAGGAACTGGACTGCGGGTGCTCCTTCCATCACTTGCAGGGGGCGTGCAAATGGTGGAAGGCGCATGCTCTTCACGTCCAGTGTTGGGAAGGTCAGGCATCGCAACCGACACAATTGGAGTCGGACTCTCCTTGTGGATTTGGGATTTCGAAGAACGCACAGTTCTTTGCGGTGCTACTGCTTTTGCCAGCTTGAGTCTTTTCATTTTTCTAGCGAGAGGCTGAGTGCTTCCATCCTCATGTGAAGCTGAACCACTAGCCATGAACATAGGCCAGGGCCTCAGCCGTTCCTTGCCACTCCGTGTGGTAAATGGCATATTGGCAAGTTTACGCTTCTCCTCCGACAATTTTATTTTAGGTTTTGGAGTCCTTTTTTTACTGATATTTGGTGTTTTGGATTTGACATGCTCTGTACTATGACATTGGGCATCGGCCTTGGCAGACGACGTTGCTGGCATTTCATCGTCTCGGCCATGACTAGTGGCAGCAGCTTCAGCACGAGGTGGAAGTGGATCTTGATCTTTCCCTAATTTTGGAACCTCAACATTTTTGTTCTCCATATTTTAATAGGCACAACTAAAAGGCACCTCAGGTAAACAATGGAGATGGATGGATACTAGTATACAATTATGGATGGACTGCCGAGTGCCGACACAGAGGTAGCTACAGCCGTGGACTACTGTACTGTGTCTGCTGCTAATATAGACTGGTTAATAAAGAGATGTAGTATGTATGTATAAAGAAGAAAGAAAAAAAAACCATGGGTAGGTGGTATACAATTATGGACGGACTGCCGAGTGCCGACACAGAGGTAGCTACAGCCGTGGACTACCGTACTGTACTGTGTCTGCTGCTAATATAGACTGGTTGATAAAGAGATGTAGTATGTATGTATAAAGAAGAAAGAAAAAAAAACCACGGGTAGGTGGTATACAATTATGGACGGACTGCCGAGTGCCGACACAGAGGTAGCTACAGCCGTGGACTACCGTACTGTACTGTGTCTGCTGCTAATATAGACTGGTTGATAAAGAGATGTAGTATGTATGTATAAAGAAGAAAAAAAAACCACGGGTAGGTGGTATACAATTATGGATGGACTGCCGAGTGCCGACACAGAGGTAGCTACAGCCATGGACTACTGTACTGTGTCTGCTGCTAATATAGACTGGTTAATAAAGAGATGTAGTATGTATGTATAAAGAAGAAAGAAAAAAAAAACACGGGTAGGTGGTATACAATTATGGATGGACTGCCGAGTGCCGACACAGAGGTAGCTACAGCCGTGGACTACTGTACTGTGTCTGCTGCTAATATAGACTGGTTGATAAAGAGATGTAGTATGTATGTATAAAGAAGAAAGAAAAAAAAACCACGGGTAGGTGGTATACAATTATGGACGGACTGCCGAGTGCCGACACAGAGGTAGCTACAGCCGTGGACTACCGTACTGTACTGTGTCTGCTGCTAATATAGACTGGTTGATAATGAGATGTAGTATGTATGTATAAAGAAGAAAGAAAAAAAACCACGGGTAGGTGGTATACAATTATGGATGGACTGCCGAGTGCCGGCACAGAGGTAGCTACAGCCGTGGACTACTGTACTGTGTCTGCTGCTAATATAGACTGGTTGATAAAGAGATGTAGTATGTATGTATAAAGAAGAAAGAAAAAAAAACCACGGGTAGGTGGTATACAATTATGGACGGACTGCCGAGTGCCGACACAGAGGTAGCTACAGCCGTGGACTACTGTACTGTGTCTGCTGCTAATATAGACTGGTTGATAATGAGATGTAGTATGTATGTATAAAGAAGAAAGAAAAAAAAACCACGGGTAGGTGGTATACAATTATGGATGGACTGCCGAGTGCCGACACAGAGGTAGCTACAGCCGTGAACTACCGTACTGTGTCTGCTGCGACTGGATGATAAATAATGATATAAAAAATATATATATATATCACTACTGCAGCCGGACAGGTATATATTATATAATGACGGACCTGCTGGACACTGTCTGTCAGCAGAATGAGTTTTTTATAGAATAAAAAAAAAAACACCACACAAGTCACACGACGAGTGTTTAACTTTTTCAGGCAATCACAATATAGTATACTACTAACTATACTGGTGGTCAGTGTGGTCAGGTCACTGGTCAGTCACACTGGCAGTGGCACTCCTGCAGCAAAAGTGTGCACTGTTTAATTTTAATAATATGTACTCCTGGCTCCAGCTATAACCTATAACTGGCACTGCTCCCCAGTCTCCCCCACAATTATAAGCTGTGTGAGCACAGTCAGATATATACATAGATGATGCAGCACACTGGGCTGAGCAGTGCACACAGATATGGTATGTGACTGAGTCACTGTGTATCGTTTTTTTCAGGCAGAGAACGGATTATATTAAATAAAACTGCACTGTCTGGTGGTCACTGTGGTCAGTCACTACTAAACTCTGCACTCTCTACAGTACTCCTAAGCTCCAGTAAATCAAGTGTCTCTGTCTCAAATCAATCTCACTCTCTCTCTTCTAATCTAAATGGAGAGGACGCCAGCCACGTCCTCTCCCTATCAATCTCAATGCACGTGTGAAAATGGCGGCGACGCGCGGCTCCTTATATAGAATCCGAGTCTCGCGATAGAATCCGAGCCTCGCGAGAATCCGACAGCGTCATGATGACGTTCGGGCGCGCTCGGGTTAACCGAGCAAGGCGGGAAGATCCGAGTCGCTCGGACCCGTGAAAAAAAACATGAAGTTCGGGCGGGTTCGGATTCCGAGGAACCGAACCCGCTCATCTCTAGTTATAATGTGCTCTCCCACTCATCTGTGTGTGTTATATTGTGCTCTCCCCTCTACAGTATCTGTATGTTTAATATTGTGCTCCCCCCCCATCTGTTAGTTTTACTGTGTTCCTCCATCTGAATGTTCCCCGCCCCGTAATGATGCCACTGTCTGTATGTGTTATATTGTGCTCTAGCCTCTACCCCCTATCTGTATGTTATATTGTGCCCACCCCCATCTGAATGTTTTATATTGTGGTCCCCCATCTATATGTGTTATAATGTTCTCGCCCTCCATTTCCATGTTTTGTATTAGAGTCCTAAATTAAGTTAGAAATATGATAGGAAAAAGTGATGAGTTTGGAGAAAGGAGTCGTTAATGTCCGATATATGTCGCTGAACAGGTCTGTTTGTTGATATTTGGGGATGTAGCTTTATATTAATAGAAGTAACTATGGTGGTCATTCCGAGTTGATCGCTCGCTAGCAGTTTGTAGCAGCCGTGCAAACGTTATGCCGCCGCACACTGGGAGTGTATTTTAGCTTAGCAGAAGTGTGAACGAATGTATCGCAGAGCGGCTACAAAGTTTTTTTGTGCAGTTTCAGAGTAGCTCAAAACCTACTCAGCGCTTGCGATCACTTCAGACTGTTCCTGTTTTGACGTCACAAACTCGCCCAGCGTTCGCCCAGCTACGCCTGCGTTTTTGCTGGCACGCCTGCGTTATTCCGAACACTCCCTGAAAATGGTCAGTTGACACCCAGAAACGTCCACTTCATGTCAATCACTCTCCAGCCAGCAGTGCGACTGAAATGCATCGCTAGACCCTGTGTAAAACTACATCGTTCGTTGTGCCCGTACGACGCTCGTGCGCATTGCGCCGCATGCGCAGAACTGCCGTTTTATAGCCTGACCGCTGTGCTGCGAACAAATGCAGCTAACGATCAACTCAGAATGACCACCTATATGCAGACTAAACAGTCCGGAATCCATCAGACAATTATCTGTTCTTCCTATTAACAGAGTCTAAATAAGATTGCACAGATTTATTCAGCAGTAGAACAGTTCCTCTGGTCTTATTATGGACAGATGCTTGTAATACTGGGGGGATTTAGGAATGCCAGAATTTGGGCTTGCAGTGGTTGTAGTGATGGATTTCCTGAAGAAAGACATCTGTCCGCATATGGGATTCTCAGTGCTTCCTGTTCTTTTTTTCTGTGGTCTGTTAAGACCTTTTACATTATAGGTGATCAATTTTATAGCACTCTTGTGTAGTGCAGTATATACTCTGAATGAGAAAATGTCTCTTAAAATAATATACAGATGGGTTATACCAGTGGTGCCCAGGTTGGTAAAAAAAGATTAAACTAAAGAACCAAAACACATAGGTACAAAAAAAAAAAAAAAAACGCTTTTGCAACGACCTATGAATAATAGAAAATGACTTGGTTATACAGTCAAGTTACTTAGGATTGTGTTGTAACTAAACTAAAAAAAAGTAATGCCCAATGTCCATAGTTCACCATGTAGGAATCCTATATTTATCTGACAAATGGGAGAAAGTGCAACTCATTGCCAGTATGGGTCACTGATAAATAATATAATATTGTATATATATATACTATGTGGAAACATTCATCAATGGTGAGTAAAGTAATAATGATAACAATAATATTAATTTTATTTCTATAGCGCTTTTCTACAGCAGGACTCAAAGTCACTTTACAGACATAAAAGAAATTATAGCACGTAGTACAAAGGATTAAGTATTACTGCAAATAGAAAACCACGCAGAAAAAATCCTTAAGAGCACAATACGTATAATGTAAGGTAAGTAGCAGAAAAGACCCTAAATCAATCAAAACATTATTTAAATACATTAAAAAAGATCAAAAACTCTATTATAAGGTATAGTGGAAAGCAATAAAAAATCATCCAATGGATAACTATTTACTTTAGATAATAATAAGGCCTTCATATGGTGTAGTGCAGACTGAATTCTCAGGGGTATATTTACAAAAGTGCAGATTTTTAGAAGTGGAGATGTTGCCCATAGCAATCAGATTCTATTTATGATTTATCTAGAACCTTCTAGGAAATAAGTGCTAGAATCTGATTGGTTGCTATGGGCAATATCTCCTGTTTAATACTCACCCTCTGCAGTGTTTCACGCATGCGCAGTAGGAAAATCACTGGGAAAATGGCCGCCACACCATTTCCCCTTAGATTTGTGCATGCGCCCCTAGGGACCCTAGTGGCCAGAGTTCTACAGCGCTTATGGCTAGAGAGGAAGGGGCACAGACGGATCCTGCACACCGGCCTCCTCCTCGCTAGATACGCCCCTGCAGGAGGCGTCTATTTCCTATAGACACCTCTTGCTGAATTTGCATTTTATTTGTACATTATTGCACATATGCTTCCCTGCGACTGTGCAACACCGTACAATCAGAATCAGGCACAATGTCTGCATTTGCATATTCATTAGTGGCTCATTGGTTCTTCCTGAATTGATAGATTGCATTTTTATGAATGCATCCATTGTAAATATAATTATTAAAGTCTTGATCGCACGCATCTACTGTTGATGTTTTTCCAGCTACTAAAGTCTGAACAAAAAAAATAGGATGTATGCTTTCGTATGGGCTCATTCCCAGTTTTACAGTACATTCTAAAATTTGAGAACACAACATGTGATAACACCCCCCCGGTGTAACATATTGGGACATATCCATTTAGCGGCAGGGATTACTACGAGCTGGTTGCAGTGCCCAGAGCTTTACAATTGCAGCTGTAATCCCACAGTCTGCGCTTACTGCAGGTTCCTGCTCACACCCTCCTGAGGTGCGAAACAGAATTCTGCGGCAGTGACAAACACAGGATTTTGAAAGGGGGGTTTCCAAATACTTATACCCCTTTTACACCACTAGCTAGTAACACGGGTTATTGCACATGAATGTGCATAACCCGTGTTGCTGGCTGGTGTAAAAGGGTCGAGTTGGAATAGTCCGGGTTGAGTGACCCGGAGTGAGTCCGGGTCGAGTGACCCGGACATAACGTGCGCTAATACCACTACCTCCGCCATATCGTAGTTTCATACATTTACCCCATAGTGTGGTAAATAAAAGATATCCGTGTTCCCCTTTCTCAGTGGAACATGTCATAAAAAAATGAACACACACACACCCAATGGAACATGACACAAACACACACCACCCCACCCCCAAAGTAAGTGAAACATACAGACACACCCTCCCCCCCGTGAACCATGACAGATACACACCCTCCCCTCCACAGTGAAACAATACACGCAGATTCCCAGTGAAACATGACACACTCTCCCAGAGCCGGCCCTAACTAATATGATGCCCTAGGCAAGATTTTGGCTGGTGCCCCCTAGCACCGCCGCTAATTCTGCAGGAGATGCCTGGCATGAGTCAGCTGGCAGCTCTGCTAACGTCGGGCGCCTTTTGTTTATGAAAATCATCTTATTTGCATTACTATGTGGCTAGGATGCACAAGCAGCTTCTGCTGATTAAAAAAATGATATGCAGCATGTCTATATTCTGTGTGCGACTGTGGCTGTATCTGCATACGAAATGCTACATTACAGTGATTTGCAGGAATACACTGCAACGTAGCATTTCATATGCAGATACAGCCGTAGTCACACACAGAATATAGGCATGCCGCATATCATTTTAATCAGCAGAAGCTGCTGGTGCCCCTAAGCATATCAAATGCCCTAGGCATTTGCCTAGTTTGCCTATGCCTAAGGCCGGCTCTGCACTCTCCCGCCACCCAGTAAAACATGACAAACACAGTCTCCCATGTGAAACATGACACCACCCTCCCCGCCAGTGAGACATGACACAGACCCCAGTGAAACATACACCCCCCTCTACCAGTGAAACATGACAGACCCTCAGTAAACTCCCTCCTGTGAAACACACACACACACCCTCCCCACCAGTGAAACATGACAGACCCTCTCCCCACGAGTGAAGCACACACACACTCCCCACTTGTGAAACATGACAGACCCCGAGTGAAACACACACACACACCATCCTCCCCTGCGCTAGACATTTCCCACACACACACCACACACATCTCTCCCCACCACCAGTTAAACAAACAGCATCAGCCCAGAGCCTCACCTGGCCAGCAGGAAAAGAAAGCCACCCGCACCTGACACACACCACGGACATTTGTTCACCGGCACATGATCCGGCCAGCTCTCTTGCAAAGCACCACTGGGAGTTCTGCCTGGGAGGAGCTGCATGCTGCTTCTGCAGCTAGCTCCCCCTACTGTACATTCAGCCAGCCTCTCTGCAATAGGAGGCACTGCTGCTGGATGCTACCGGCAGCCTCAGAGGCTTCGTGAAAACAAAAAAGAAATAAATCGGTGCGCTGCACTGATGGATCGGCGGCCAGAGGGGGTTTCTAGGTACTCGGAAGTAGGTACCTAGGTACCCCTGCGTGCGCGTGTGTGCGGTAAGTAGGGATTTTTACCCTTACCGTGGTCACCATGAGCGCATTAACCCATTGCTCTGGGCACTTAACAAAGAGTCTATGGGTTAACGTGCATTAGCCCTGGGTTTACCATGGAAGAAAATTTACCATGGCCTAAGTTTAATAATAGCTTTGTATTTTAAAACTATGGCTAATTGAATATACCCACTGTATTTGGAAAACACAACGTATGTAAAGAGCATGGAAAACCCATTAAAAATTGGATCGACAAAGAACGCTTTAGAGATCATGCACTTTTACCCATTTTCCCAGAACATATGTGTGAACAAGGTCTAAAGCAAATTATAAAGAGTTCTGAGTACAAGGCCGAATTCCAGTCCTTTAAGTTATGTTCTTATATTGCTGAGCTGACACAGCACATGATGCAGAGCCTATGTTCCTATTGTATATCACAGCAAATCTGTCTTTAATGCACCAGAGGGACAATGAATCTTAATATACCTGTAAAAGTTCTCATGCCATAAATTATCTCTAGTGTGTTTCAGCCGTAAATGGCAAAATCTGATTAGCTAAATTAAGAGCGTCTTTAAAGTGCTACATGATGTCATGAAAGCTCTTATGTCATTCTGTACTTACATGTCTCACAACCATCTGGCCAAAATTTACAAGCTCCATTCCATTTTGTAGTAAGAAAGTCTCTCATACATTCCCTGTACTTTTGCAGTTTATTTGTTAAGCTATGTAATATTTATATAGTTATTTGTTGTGTATAAACTCACTAAGATTTAAGTGTCATGTGTGCTTTTCTGTTAATTTAAGTATATGTAGGTATTAGTTAGAGATGAGCGGGTTCGGTTCTCAGAGAATCGAACCCCCCCCCCCCCCCCGGACTTCACGTCACAAGCCAGGATCTGAGTCAGGCTCGGGTTTTCCCGCCTGACTCGGAAACCAGAACGAGGCAAAATGTCATCATCCTGCTGTCGGATTCTCGCTGGGTTTGGATTCCATATAAGGAGCCGCGCATCCCTGCCATTTTCACTCCGGCATTGGAGAGTGTAGAGAGAGGATGTGTCTCCATCCTCAGTGTCCTCAGTGGTAGTGTCTTGTTCTGCATCTGTCCAGTCACAGTGGTTGTGTCCTCTGCTGCCATATGTCCAGTGCTGCTGTATAAGTCCAGTCCAGTGGTAGTGTGTTGTGCTGCATCAGTCCAGCCACAGTAGTGGTGTCCTCTGCTGCCATATGTCCAGTGCTGCTGTATAAGTCCAGTCCAGTGGTGCTGTGTTCTGCTGCATCAGTCCAGTGGTGGTGTCTTGTGCTGCATCAATACAGTCACAGTGGTGGTGTCCTCTGCTGCCATATGTCCAGTGCTGCTGTATAAATCCAGTCCATTTCCAGTGGTGCTGTGTTGTCCTGCATCAGTCCAGTGGTGGTGTCCCTGTGCTGCTGTATATGTCCACTGGTACTGCCGTATATGTCCAGTGATACTGCCGTATATGTCCAATGATACTGACATATATGTCCAGCGGTACTGCCGTGTAAATCCAGTGATCCTGCCATATAATTCCAGTGGTACTGGCATATAAGTCCAGTCCAGTGATACTGCCGTATATGTCCATTGATACTGCCGTATATGCCCAGCGGTACTGCCGTATAAATCCAGTGATCCCGCGGTATAATTTCAGTGATCTTGCCGTATAATTCCAGTGGTACTGGTGTATAAATCCAGAGATCCTGCCGTATAATTCCAGATGTACTGGCGTATAAGTCCAGTCCAGTGATACTGACGTATATGTCCAGTGATAATGCCGTATATGTCCATTGATACTGCCGTATATGTCCAGCGGTACTGCCGTATAAATCCAGTGATCCTGCCGTATAATTCCAATGATCCTGCCGTAGAGTTCCAGGGGTACTGGCGTATAGTTCCAGGGGTACTGGCGTATAAGTCCAGTCCAGTGATACAGCCGTATAATTCCAGTGGTACTGGCATATAAATCCAGTGATCCTGGCGTATAATTCCAGTGGTACTGGCGTATAAGTCCAGTGATCCTGCCATATAATTCCAGTAGTACTGGTGTATAAGTCCAGTCCAATGATACTGCCGTACATGTCCAGTGATACTGCCGTATATGTCCATTGATACTAGTGATGAGCGGGTTCAATTCCTCGGAATCCGAACCCCCCCGAACTTCACCCATTTTACACGGTTCCGAGGCAGACTCGGATCCTCCCGCCTTGCTCGGTTAACCCGAGCGTGACCGAACGTCATCATCCCGCTGTCGTATTCTCGCGAGATTCGTATTCTATATAAGGAGTCGTGCATCGCCGCCATTTTCACTAGTGCATTGGAGATGATAGGGAGAGGACGTGCAGCGTTCTCTCAGTTGTGTTCAGTGTGCTGCAAATATCTGTGCTCAGTGTGCTGCAAATATCTGTGCTCAGTGTGCTTGCAAATATCTGTGCTCAGTGTGCTGAAAATATCTACGTTCTCTGCCTGAAAAACGCTCCATATCTGTGCTGCATTGTAGTATATAGTAGAAGGATAGTGCAGAATTTTGCTGACCAGTGACCACCAGTATTATATCAGTACGGTACAGTAGTCCACTGCTCTACCTACCTCTGTGTCGTCAAGTATACTATCCATCCATACCTGTGGTACATTTAAGTTGTGCACAGTATATAGAGTAGGAGGACAGTGCATAATTTTGCTGACCACCAGTATATAATATATAGCAGTACGGTACAGTAGTCCACTGCTCTACCTACCTCTGTGTCGTCAAGTATACTATCCATCCATACCTGTGGTACATTTAAGTTGTGCACAGTATATAGAGTAGGAGGACAGTGCATAATTTTGCTGACCACCAGTATATAATATATAGCAGTACGGTACAGTAGTCCACTGCTCTACCTACCTCTGCGTCGTCAAGTATACTATCCATCCATACCTGTGGTGCATTTAAGTTGTGCGCAGTATATATAGTAGGAGGACAGTGCATAATTTTGCTGACCACCAGTATATAATATGTAGCAGTATGGTACAGTAGTCCACTGCTTTACCTACCTCTGTGTCGTCAAGTATACTAACCATCCATACCTGTGGTGCGTTTAAGTTGTGCCCAGTATATATAGTAGGAGGACAGTGCATAATTGTGCTGACCACCAGTATATAATATATAGCAGTACGGTACAGTAGTCCACTGCTCTACCTACCTCTGTGTCGTCAAGTATACTATCCATCCGTACCTGTGGTGCATTTAAGTTGTGCGCAGTATATATAGTAGGAGGACAGTGCATAATTGTGCTGACCACCAGTACATAATATATAGCAGTACGGTACAGTAGGCCACTGCTCTACCTACCTCTGTGTCGTCAAGAAAACAATCCATCCATACCTGTGGTGCATTTAAGTTGTGCGCAGTATATATAGTAGGAGGACAGTGCATAATTGTGCTGACCACCAGTATATAATATATAGCAGTACGGCACAGTAGGCCATTCCTATTGATATATTACTGGCATATAATTCCACACATTAAAAAATGGAGAACAAAACTGTGGAGGGCAAAATAGGGAAAGATCAAGATCCACTTCCACCTCGTGCTAAAGCTGCTGCCACTAGTCATGGCCGAGACGATGAAATGCCATCAACGACGTCTGCCAAGGCTGATGCCCAATGTCATAGTAGAGAGCATGTAAAATCCAAAAAACAAAAGTTCAGCAAAATGACCCAAAAATGAAAATTAAAAGCGTCTGTTGAGAAGCGTAAACTTGCCAATATGCCATTTACGACACGGAGTGGCAAGGAACGGCTGAGGCCCTGGCCTATGTTCATGGCTAGTGGTTCAGATTCACATGAGGATGGAAGCACTCATCCTCTCGCTAGAGAAATGAAAAGACTTAAGCTGGCAAAAGCACAGCAAAGAACTGTGCATTCTTCTAAATCACAAATCCCCAAGGAGAGTCCAATTGTGTTGGTTGCGATGCCTGATCTTCCCAACACTGGACGGGAAGAGGTGGCGCCTTCCACCATTTGCACGCCCCCTGTAAGTGCTGGAAGGAGCACCCGCAGTCCAGTTCCTGATAGTCAAATTGAAGATGTCACTGTTGAAGTACACCAGGATGAGGATATGGATGTTGCTGGCGCTGAGGAGGAAATTGACAAGGAGGATTCTGATGGTGAGGTGGTTTGTTTAAGTCAGGCACCCGGGGAGACACCTGTTGTCCGTGGGACGAATATGGCCATTGACATGCTTGGTCAAATTACAAAAAAAAATCACCTCTTCGATGTGGAATTATTTTAACAGAAATCGGGACAACAGGTGTCAAGCCGTGTGTCGCCTTTGTCTAGCTGTAATAAGTAGGGGTAAGGACGTTAACCACCTCTGAACATCCTCCCTTATACGTCACCTGGAGCGCATTCATCAGAAGTCATTGACAAGTTCAAAAACTTTGGGTGACAGCGGAAGCAGTCCACTGTCAACTAAATCCCTTCCTCTTGTAACCAAGCTCCTGCAAACCACACCACCAACTCCCTCAGTGTCAATTTCCTCCTTAGACAGGAAAGCCAATAGTCCTGCAGGCCATGTCACTGTCAAGTCTGATGAGTCCTCTCCTGCCTGGGATTCCTCTGATGCATCCTTGAGTGTAATGCCTACTGCTGCTGGCGCTGCTGTTGTTGCTGCTGGGAGTCGATCGGCATCCCAGAGGGGAAGTCGGAAGACCACTTGTACTACTTCCAGTAAGCAATTGACTGTCCAACAGTACTTTGCAAGGAAGATGAAATATCACAGCAGTCATCCTGCTGCAAAGCGGATAACTCAGGCCTTGGCAGCCTGGGCGGTGTTAAACGTGTTTCCGGTATCCACCGTTAATTCACAGGAAACTAGAGAATTGCTTGAGGTACTGTGTCCCCAGTACCAAATACCATCTAGGTTCCATTTCTCTAGGCAGGCAATACCGAGAGTGTACACAGACCTCAGAAAAAGAGTCACCAGTGTCCTAAAAAATGCAGTTGTACCCAATATCCACTTAACCACGGACATTTGGACAAGTGGAGCAGGGCAGACTAAGGACTATATGACTGTGACAGCCCACTGGGTAGATGTATTGCCTCCCGCAGCAAGAACAGCAGCGGCGGCACCAGTAGCAGCATCTCGCAAACGCCAACTCGTTCCTAGGCAGGCTACGCTTTGTATCACCGCTTTCCATAAGAGGCACACAGCTGACAACCATTACGGAAACTGAGGAACATCATCGCAGAATGGCTTACCCCAATTGGACTCTCCTGGGGATTTGTGACATCGGACAACGCCACCAATATTGTGCGTGCATTACATGTGGGCAAATTCCAGCACGTCCCATGTTTTGCACATACATTGAATTTGGTGGTGCAGAATTATTTAAAAAACAACAGGGGCGTGCAAGAGATGCTGTCGGTGGCCCGAAGAATTGCGGGCCACTTTCGGCATTCAGCCACCGCGTGCCGAAGACTGGAGCACCAGCAAACACTCCTGAACCTGCATTGCCATCATCTGAAGCAAGAGGTGGTAACGAGGTGGAATTCAACCCTCTATATGCTTCAGAGGATGGAGGAGCAGTAAAAGGCCATTCAAGCCTATACAGCTACCTACGATATAGGCAAAGGAGGGGGAATGCACCTGTCTCAAGCGCAGTGGAGAATGATTTCAACGTTGTGCAAGGTTCTGCAACCCTTTGAACTTGCCACACGTGAAGTCAGTTCAGACACTGCCAGCTTGAGTCAGGTCATTCCCCTCATCAGGCTTTTGCAGAAGAAGCTGGAGAGATTGAAGGAGGAGCTAAAACAGAGCGATTCCGCTAGGCATGTGGGACTTGTGGATGGAGCCCTTAATTCGCTTAACCAGGATTCACGGGTGGTCAATCTGTTGAAATCAGAGCACTACATTTTGGCCACCGTGCTCGATCCTAGGTTTAAAGCCTACGTTGTATCTCTCTTTCCGGCAGACACAAGTCTGCAGAGGTTCAAAAACCTGCTGGTGAGAAAATTGTCAAGTCAAGCGGAACGTGACCCGTCAACAGCTCCTCCTTCACATTCTCCCGCAACTGGGGGTGCGAGGAAAAGGCTAAGAATTCCGAGCTCACCCGCTGGCGGTGATGCAGGGCAGTCTGGAGCGAGTGCTGACATCTGGTCCGGACTGAAGGACCTGCCAACGATTACTGACATGTCGTCTACTGTCACTGCATATGATTCTGTCACCATTGAAAGAATGGTGGAGGATTATATGAGTGACCGCATCCAAGTAGGCATGTCAGACAGTCCGTATGTATACTGGCAGGAAAAAAAGGCAATTTGGAGGCCCTTGCACAAACTGGCTTTATTTTACCTAAGTTGCCCCCCCTCCAGTGTGTACTCTGAAAGAGTGTTTAGTGCAGCCGCTCACCTTGTCAGCAATCGGCGTACGAGGTTACTTCCAGAAAATGTGGAGAAGATGATGTTCATCAAAATGAATTATAATCAATTCCTCCGTGGAGACATTCACCAGCAATTGCCTCCAGAAAGCACACAGGGACCTAAGATGGTGGATTCCAGTGGGGACGAATTAATCTTCTGTGAGGAGGGGGATGTACACTGTGAAAGGGGTGAGGAATCGGAGGATAAGGAGGAGGTGGACATCTTGCCTCTGTAGAGTCAGTTTGTGCAAGCAGAGATTGATTGCTTCTTTTTTGGTGGGGGCTCAAACCAACCAGTCATTTCAGTCACAGTCATGTGGCAGACCCTGTCGCTGAAATGATGGGTTTGTTAAAGTGTGCATGTCCTGTTTATACAACGTAAGGGTAGTTGGGAGGTCCCAAGGACAATTCCATCTTGCACCTCTTTTTTCTTTCATTTTTCTTTGCATCATGTGCTGTTTGGAACTATTTTTTGAAGTGCCATCCTGTCTGATACTGCAGTGCCATTCCTAGATGGGCCAGTTGTTTGTGTCGGCCACTTGGGTTGCTTAGCTGAGTCACACAGCTACCTCATTGCACCTCTTTTTTTCTTTGCATCATGTGCCGTTTGGAGACTATTTTTTAAATCTGCCATCCTGTCTGACACTGCAGTGCCACTCCTAGATGGGCCAGGTGTTTGTGTCGGCCACTTGGGTCGCTTAGCTTAGTCACACAGCTACCTCATTGCACCTCTTTTTTTCTTTGCATCATGTGCTGTTTGGCAGGGCCGGATTAAGCCTTCGGTGGGCCCGAGCACTAAAGACAGGGGGCCCTCCTGGTTATGCACCTGTGTGTGTACTCCTCCTCCTGCAACAGCAATTCCCTGTACCCACATACAGAGCTTGATTTAAACCTCATTGGGATCTTAAGCAAGAAATCTGTTTGGGGACCCCCTCCCTAAACTGCATGCAATTTCACACACACACACACACACACACACACACACACACACACACACACACACACACACACACACACACACACACACTGTCCCCCATAGCCACACACACACACACACACACACACACACACACACACACACTGCCCCTGTAGCTGCACACATAAACACACACTGCCTTACTGACACAGACTCCCCTTACTGACGCAGACACTATCTTACTGACACAGACACACTGACATAGACACACTTACTGACGCACATTACTGACACAGACACTTCTTAATTACACAAACACTGACATACACCCCTTACTGACACAAATGCCTACACAGACACCACTTACTGACAGAAAGCCCTTATGGACACAGACAGCACATTCACAAATACATACTTGCTGACAGACATCCCTTACTGACACAAATACCTGTTACTGACACACACAACACCAACACACTTACTGACAGACACCCCTTACTGACACAGGCATCCCTTACTAACTCACTTACTGACAGATACTACTTACTGACACCACTTATTGGCACTTTACATATTTGCTGACAGACATCCCTTACTGACACAGACACAACTTACTTGATGCCGGTACCCCTTACTGACACACACAACACAAACACACCTACTGACACAGGTGCCACTTACTGACAGACACCACTTATTGACCAAGACCCCCCTTACTGAAACACACACTAACCGACACCACTTACTGACAGTGCACACACACACACTTCATGACATGCATTCAGACAGCACAAGAAGACACAGCCTTCATGATATGCTTGCAACCCCCCCCCCCCCCCTTCCCGGACTGTAGCAGGAGAATGTCCCAGGAAATACCTCACCCCCACTACTACTGACTGAAACACACACTACTACTGTGGTGGCTTGGCGATCACCTCTCCCAAGTCCGACTACCTTGCTTTCTTAACCTTTTGCACTTCTAATCTGCACTGCAGTCAGAGTTCAGTCTCCTCTTCCCTTCTAGTCCAACTCGACTCCGCACTGGGTGTCCGTCTCTCCTCAGTGATGCTGGGAGGAGGCGTGTCCATCCAAACCAGAGAGCTACTGCTGTAGCTCTTAACCCTTCATGCAGCTGCCAGCTGCTCACTGCGTGACTGTGTGCAGTCAGCAGGGGACAGCTATGTCAGAGGCAGAGTAGCACAGCCGGGGGGCCCCTTGAGATAGGAGGGCCCGGGGTACTTAACCCTTGTGACCCCCCCTTAATCCGGCTCTGCTGTTTGGGGACTATTTTTTTTAAATCTGCCATCCTGTCTGACACTGCAGTGCCACTACTAGATGGGCCAGGTGTTTGTGTCGGCCACTTGGGTCGCTTAGCTTAGTCACACAGCTACCTCATTGCACCTCTTTTTTTCTTTGCATCATGTGCTGTGTGGGGACTATTTTTTAAATCTGCCATCCTGTCTGACACTGCAGTGCCACTTCTAGATGGGCCAGGTGTTTGTGTCGGCCCCAAATTCTATGATTTAAGATGTTTTTGAGGGTTTTTTGTAAAAAAAAACACCTAAATCCAAAACACACCCGAATCCGACAAAAAAAATTCAGGGAGGATTTGCCAAAACGTGTCCGAATCCAAAACACGGCCACGGAACCGAATCCAAAACCAAAACACAAAACCCGAAAAATGTCCGGTGCACATCACTAATTGATACTGCCGTATATGTCCATTGTTTTCTGCCGTATATGTCCAGCGGTACTGTCGTATAAATACAGTAATCCTGCAGTATAATTCCAGTGACCCTGCCAAATAATTCCAGTGATACTGGCATATAAATCCAATGATCCTGACATAATTCCAGTGGTACTGGCGTATAAATCCCATCCAATGATCCTGCCATATAATTCCAGTGGTACTGGCGTATAAATCCAGTGATCCTGCCGTATAATTCCAGTGGTACTGCCTTATAAATCCAGTAATCCTGCCGTATATTTTCAGTGGTACTGGCGTATAAATCCAGTCCAGTGATACTGCCGTATATGTCCAGTGATACTGCCGTATAAATCCAGTAATCCTGCCGTATAATTTCAGTGATCCTGCCGTATAATTCCAGTGTAACTGGCGTATAAATCCAGTGATCCTGCTGTATAATTCCAGTGGTACTGGCGTATAAGTCCAGTCCAGTGATACTGCCGTATATGTCCAGTAATACTGCCGTATATGGCCAGTAGTACTGCCGTATAATTCCAGTGATCCTGCCGTATAATTCCAGTGATCCTGCTGTATAATTCCAGTGGAACTGGTGTATAAATCCAGTGATCCTGCCGTATAATTCCAGTGGTACTGGCGTATAAGTCCAGTTCAGTGATACTGCCGGATATGTCCAGTGATACTGCCATATATGTCCATTGATACTGCCGTATATGTCCAGTGATACTGCCGTATATGTCCATTGATACTGCCGTATATGTCCAGCGGTACTGCAGTATACATCCAGTGATCCTGCCGTATAATTCTATATAACTCCATATAATTCCATATAAATCCAGTCCAGTGGTGCTGTCATATAAGTTCAGTGGTGCTGTCCTGTGCTGTATATTATTTACTCCAAATAAAGGAGTTATTAATATTTAATCCAAATAATTTTCACAGGGTTTGCCCTGTGTGCTGTAGAGGTACGCTCTCCTGTCCCGCATATTGTTATATAACTCCAGAAAAATAATGGAGAACAAAAATTTGGAGGATAAAATAGGGAAAGATCAAGACCCACTTCCTCCAAGTGTTGAAGCTGCTGCCACTAGTCATGACATATACGATAAAATCTCATCAACGCCGTCTGCCAAGGCTGAAGCCCAATGTGATAGTAGGGGGCATGTAAATTCCAAAAAGCCAAAGTTTAGTAAAAAGACCCCCAAATTTCTTTTAAATGGTAAACGTAAACTTGCCAATATGCCATTTACGACACGGAGTGGCAAGGAATGGCTAAGGCCCTGGCCTATGTTCCGTACTAGTGGTTCAGCTTCACATGATGATGGAAGCCCTCATCCTTCCGCTAGAAAAAGAGTAAAGATAGAAAATGCACAGAAAAGAACTGTGCGTTCTAAGATGGTATCACAAATCCCCAAGGAGAGTCCAAATGTGTCGGCGGTTGAGATGCCTGACCTTCCCAGCACTGGACGGGAAGAGGTGGCTCCTTCCACCATTTGCACACCCCCTGCAAGTGCTGGAAGGAGCACCCACAATCCAGTTCCTGATATTCAAATTGAAGATGTCACTGTTGAAGTACACCAGGATGAGGATATGGGTGTTGCTGGCGCTGAGGTGGAAGTTGACAATGAGGATTCTGATGGTGATGTGGTTTGTTTAAATCAGGCACCGGGGGAGACACCTGTTGTCCGTGGGATGAAGAAGCCCATTGTGATGCCTGGGCAAACTACCAAAAAAGCCACCTCTTAGGTGTGGAATTATTTCTCCACAAATCCGGACAACAGGTGTCAAGCCGTGTGTTGCCTCTGTCAATCTGTAATAAGTAGGGGTAAGGATGTTAACCACCTAGGAACATCCTCCTTTATACGTCACCTGCTGCGCAGTCATCAGAAGTCACTGTCAAATTGTGAAACTTTGTGTAAGAGCGCAAGCAGTCCACTGACACCTAAATCCCTACTTCCTCTTGTACTCAAGCTCCTGCAAGCCACACCAGCAACTCCCTCAACGTCAACTTCCTCCTCAGTCAGGAACTCAGTAGTCCTGCAGTTGTACCCACTGTCCACTTAACCCAAGACATGTGGACAAGTGGAACAGGGCAGACTAAGGACTATATGACTGTGATAGCCCACTGGGTAGATGTATGGCCTCATGCAGCAACAACAGCAGCGGCCCCAGTAGCAGCATCTCGCAAATGCCAACTCGTTCCTAGGCTGGCTACGCTATGTATCACTACTTTCCATAAGAGGCACACCGCTGACAACCTCTTACGAAAACTGAGGGACATCATTGCAGAATGGCTTACCCCAATTGGACTCTCCTGGGAATTTGTGATATCGGACAACGCCACCAATATTGTGCATGCATTACATCTGGGCAAATTCCAGCACATCCCATGTTTTGCACATACAATTAATTTGGTGGTGCAGATTTTTTTGAAAAATGACAGGAGCGTACAGGAGATGCTGTCGGTGGTACGAAAAATTGTGGGCCACTTTCGGCATTCAGCCACCGCGTGCCGAAGACTGGAGCGTGTCACGATCCGGGTATCTGGACGCCATTTCTTACCCATCAGATGCCTCCTAAGGCTGGCTCAGCGCTCCAGGACCGGATCCCATCTGTTATCCTGATGTGTACATTCCTGTATCCTCTCCTGTCACTCTGGGACGCTGTCACAGTAAACGCCATATTACACCTGGCATGGCGTCTCCCGCGGCCTCCGCCGCCGTCCCTGAACTTCTGCATGCAGAGTGTCTGAGTGGCGATTACGTCAGCCGCGGCCTCCGCTGTGTCCGCGTGGTTGGATGTGCATCTGTCAGCCTGGCGCCTCCTGTCTCCGGTGGCCGGCGCCGCCATTACTGTTTTCATTACCACATGGATTACAAACCAAACTTCCCTCCAAGTGTCTGCATGGGCGCAGCCATCTTGGATTCTGTCAGCTGATCATTTCCACCAATCTGTTCTCAGTATTGATAATCTGCATAATTGCCTAGCCAATCCCTTCCTTGCTGCAGGTATAAATACACTGTGCCTGAGCAAGGAAGGCGTCAGTGCTTTGGTTGTCAAACCTAGTTCCTGTTTGTCTCTCTCCTGTGATTGTCTTCCAGGTTCCAGCTCCTGTCTCAAGACTTCCTCCATAGAGACCCGCACCAGCATTCCACCTGCGGTGTAGCCTGACTCTCCAATCCATTGTGGATTCATCTGTTTCCAGCTACAACATTACCTGCTTCCAGCTCAGCTTCCAGCAGAGTACAGCTTCCCTTAAAGGGCCGGTGTCCTTTCTACACTTTACCACTCTCCACCGGTATTATTATTTCTCCGCTCTCAAGTTCTACATTTCAGTTCATATTTCATCGCTCCCAAGTTCATTTATTATTTAACTGGTTCCAGCCAGTATCCACTCCGTGCTAACAACAGTCTGGTTCCAGCCAGTATCCACAGCAGCTGTTTTATCTTCAGCAACCCAGCTTTTCCTGGAACACCAGCTGGCACAATCCTGGGTTATCTCCATTGCTACAGTCGGGCCTGGTAAGGACTTTCCATCTAGAAGATCATAAGAACTATCTCACACTACCAGTGCCCTGTGGCTCCTGCCATCCTGTAGTACCCAGGAACTGTATTTATTCTTTGCTGACTTTTACGTTTTCTTTTACTGCTGCTGTGTTGCGGAGTTGTCATAATAAACATCATTGACTTTTATCCAAGTTGTCGTGGTCACGCCTTCGGGCAGTTATTATTCATGTTACTTACATGTCCAGGGGTCTGATACAACCTCCCAGGTTCCGGTACATCTCAGCCCCTACAACTGAGGCTGCCTCCCGTCAGCTCAGGCCCTCAGTTGTGACAGTAAGCACTGACCTAATGAATCCAGCCGGAGACCAGGATCAAGCGGCCAGGCCGATGCAAGAACTGGCAGCCCGACTAGAACATCAGGAGGCTGCACAGGGCCACATCATCCGCTGTCTCCAGGATCTCTCTACTCGGCTGGATGGGATTCAGACAACTCTCCGTGGATCAGGCGCGTCTGGTGCGTCAACCACAGTGACTCCAGCTATAACCCCACCCACCTTACCCATTTCTGCTCCACGTCTTCATCTTCCAACGCCAGCAAAATTTGACGGATCTCCAAGATTCTGCAGGGGATTTCTCAACCAGTGTGAGATTCAGTTTGAGCTACAACCTGGCAATTTTCCCAGTGACCGTACAAAAATTGCCTACATTATTTCTCTTCTCAGTGGCTCAGCCCTTGATTGGGCATCACCGTTATGGGAGAGGTCCGACACCCTGCTATCTTCCTACACTGCCTTCGTGTCAACATTCAGGCGCATCTTCGACGAGCCAGGCCGGGTAACCTCAGCTTCATCCGAGATTCTCCGTTTACGCCAGGGGTCACGTACTGTAGGACAATATCTGATACAGTTCCAGATCCTGGCATCCGAACTGGCATGGAACGACGAGGCCCTGTATGCTGCATTCTGGCATGGCTTATCTGAGCGTATTAAAGATGAGTTAGCTACCAGAGACTTACCTTCTAAGTTAGATGAGCTAATCTCACTCTGCACGAAAGTTGATTTACGTTTCAGAGAGAGAGCAACTGAGCGTGGAAGATCATCTGCTCCAAAATCTTCTGCTCCTCCTCCTCGTCAACTGTCACCATCTAAAGATGAGCCCATGCAACTTGGCCGTTCCCGTTTAACTCCTGCTGAGCGCCGAAGACGTCTCTCCGAGTTTCTCTGTCTCTATTGTGCAGCTCCGTCTCACACCATTAATGCCTGTCCCAAACGTCCGGGAAACTCCAAATCCTAGCTCGCCAAGGAGAGGGCCGGCTAGGAGTAATGATCTCCTCTCCATCTCCTCAAGATTGTAATCTCCCAGTCTCGCTTCAAGTTGCTCAACGTTATCGGAACGTCATTGCCCTCCTTGATTCCGGAGCAGCTGGGAACTTTATTACCGAAGCCTATGTTAAACGGTGGTCCCTACCCACCGAGAGACTTCCTTCGTCCATTTCTTTAACTGCCGTGGATGGCAGCAAAATTTTTGATGCAGTTATTTCTTTAAGGACTCTACCAGTTCGTCTGAGAGTGGGAGTTCTTCATTCCGAACTTATTTCTTTTTTAGTGATTCCGAGAGCCACACATCCTGTGGTCCTGGGCCTTCCATGGCTCCGTCTTTACAATCCTACAATTGATTGGACGACTACGCAAATCCTGGCATGGGGTTCCTCCTGTGCTGAAACATGTTTGTTTAAAGTATTGCCTGTCTGTTCTTCCTCCCCCAGGTCGTCTGATGTTCCACCTCCTCCATATCAAGATTTCACGGATGTGTTCAGTAAAGCTTCTGCTGATATCCTTCCTCCTCATAGAGAATGGGACTGTCCGATTGATCTCGTTCCAGGGAAGGTTCCACCTCGAGGCCGAACTTATCCGTTGTCTCTGCCTGAGACGCATTCTATGGAGGAATATATTAAAGAGAACCTAGCAAAGGGGTTCATTCGACCTTCTTCTTCTCCAGCCGGCGCAGGCTTCTTTTTTGTAAAAAAGAAAGATGGTGGTCTGCGGCCGTGCATCGACTACAGAGGTTTGAACGACATTACCATCAAGAACCGTTATCCTTTACCCCTGATTACTGAGCTCTTTGACAGAGTTAGCGGAGCTACCATCTTTACAAAGCTGGACTTGCGAGGTGCATACAATCTCATCCGGATCCGTGAGGGTGACGAGTGGAAGACCGCCTTTAACACCCGTGACGGACATTATGAGTACCTCGTCATGCCCTTCGGATTGAGCAATGCTCCAGCTGTCTTCCAGCATTTTGTCAATGAGATCTTCAGAGACATTCTATACCGTCATGTCGTGGTCTATCTAGACGATATCCTCATTTTTGCCAACGATTTAGAGGAACATCGTTTTTGGGTTAAAGAGGTTCTGTCCCGTCTCCGTGTCAATCATCTCTATTGCAAATTAGAAAAATGCGTCTTTGAAGTCAAGTCCATTCCGTTTCTAGGGTACATTGTGTCCGGTTCCGGACTAGAGATGGATCCTGAGAAACTACAAGCAATCCAAAATTGGCCGGTACCCTTAACCCTCAAAGGGGTCCAGAGGTTCTTAGGGTTCGCCAACTATTATCGAAAGTTTATACGAGACTTTTCCACCATTGTGGCGCCTATTACTGCTTTCACTAAGAAGGGTGCTAACCCGTCCAAGTGGTCTGAAGAAGCCATGCAAGCATTTCATCTTTTAAAACAAAGGTTCATCTCTGCGCCTGTTCTGAAACAGCCTGACATCGACTCTCCTTTCATCTTAGAGGTGGATGCCTCCTCCGTTGGAGTAGGAGCGGTGTTATCTCAGAGGGCTAAAGATGGCCATTTACACCCTTGCAGTTTCTTCTCCCGGAAGTTCTCCCCAGCTGAGCGCAACTATGCCATTGGCGACCAGGAGTTGCTAGCCATCAAGCTCGCTCTAGAAGAGTGGAGGTATCTGTTGGAGGGAGCTTCTCATTCAATCACCATACTTACAGACCACAAGAACCTTTTATACCTGAAGGGCGCACAATGTCTCAACCCTCGTCAGGCCAGATGGGCACTTTTCTTTTCCAGGTTCGACTTTAAACTCCAGTTCTGTCCGGGCTCTCAGAATCGCAAGGCCGATGCCCTTTCCCGCTCATGGGAGCAAGAAAATGAGTCAGAGTCTTCAGACAAGCATCCTATTATAAATCCGTTGGCATTCTCCACGGTAGGGATGGACTCTACGCCCCCATCAGGGAAAAGTTTTGTGAAGCCGATGCTAAGGAAGAAGCTCATGCATTGGGCCCATGCTTCCCGTTTTGCCGGACATACAGGTATCCAAAAAACCCTGGAGTTTATCTCTAGGTCCTATTGGTGGCCAACTCTAAAGAAGGACGTCTTGGAGTTTATTGCATCTTGCCCAAAGTGTGCCCAACATAAAGTATCCCGCCAGTCGCCTGCGGGGCAACTGGTTCCACTATCCGTTCCCCGTCGACCATGGACCCACTTGTCGATGGATTTAATTACAGACTTACCCATGTGCAACAAGTTCAATACCATCTGGGTGGTAGTTGACCGGTTCACCAAGATGGCACACTTCATTCCTCTCACCGGTCTTCCGTCAGCTTCCAAGTTGGCTCAAGTATTCATACAAGAGATCTTCCGACTCCACGGTCTTCCTGAAGAAATTATCTCAGATCGAGGAGTTCAATTCACAGCCAAATTCTGGCGAAGTTTATGTCAAGTCCTCCAAGTCAAGCTAAAGTTTTCCACGGCTTACCATCCTCAGACCAATGGTCAAACCGAGAGGGTGAATCAGGACTTGGAGGCCTTCCTCCGCATCTATGTGTCCTCCTCTCAAGATGACTGGGTTCAATTACTTCCCTGGGCCGAGTTCTGTCATAACAACCAGTATCATTCTTCATCTGCTTCAACACCATTCTTCACTAACTTTGGATTCCACCCTAAAGTCCCTGAGTTCCAACCGCTTCCAGCAACTTCTGTTCCCGCAGTGGATATCACCTTGCATCAGTTTGCCAATATCTGGAAGAGCGTACGATCAGCTCTGCTCAAGGCATCGTTCAGGTACAAGAAGTTTGCGGATAAGAAGCGTCGAGCAGTTCCTGCTCTCAAGGTGGGTGATCGGGTATGGTTATCCACGAAGAATTTGAGGTTAAGAGTTCCCAGTATGAAGTTTGCACCTCGCTATATCGGTCCTTTCAAGATTGAACAAGTCATCAATCCTGTTGCTTACAGACTCCAGTTGCCTCCCTTCTTAAAAATACCCAGGACATTCCATGTTTCCCTGTTGAAACCGCTGATCTTGAATCGGTTTCATTCCTCACTTCCTCCAACTCCGAAAGTCCAAACTCAACGAGGCGTTGAGTATGAAGTGGCCAAGATCCTGGACTCACGTCACCGTTACGGTCAACTACAATATCTTATTGACTGGAAGGGTTATGGTCCTGAGGAACGTTCATGGACCAATGCTTCTGATGTCCATGCTCCTGCCTTGGTCCGGAGATTCCATTCCAAGTTTCCTCAAAAGCCAAAGAAGTGTCCTGGGGCCACTCCTAAAGGGGGGGGTGCTGTCACGATCCGGGTATCTGGACGCCATTTCTTACCCATCAGATGCCTCCTAAGGCTGGCTCAGCGCTCCAGGACCGGATCCCATCTGTTATCCTGATGTGTACATTCCTGTATCCTCTCCTGTCACTCTGGGACGCTGTCACAGTAAACGCCATATTACACCTGGCATGGCGTCTCCCGCGGCCTCCGCCGCCGTCCCTGAACTTCTGCATGCAGAGTGTCTGAGTGGCGATTACGTCAGCCGCGGCCTCCGCTGTGTCCGCGTGGTTGGATGTGCATCTGTCAGCCTGGCGCCTCCTGTCTCCGGTGGCCGGCGCCGCCATTACTGTTTTCATTACCACATGGATTACAAACCAAACTTCCCTCCAAGTGTCTGCATGGGCGCAGCCATCTTGGATTCTGTCAGCTGATCATTTCCACCAATCTGTTCTCAGTATTGATAATCTGCATAATTGCCTAGCCAATCCCTTCCTTGCTGCAGGTATAAATACACTGTGCCTGAGCAAGGAAGGCGTCAGTGCTTTGGTTGTCAAACCTAGTTCCTGTTTGTCTCTCTCCTGTGATTGTCTTCCAGGTTCCAGCTCCTGTCTCAAGACTTCCTCCATAGAGACCCGCACCAGCATTCCACCTGCGGTGTAGCCTGACTCTCCAATCCATTGTGGATTCATCTGTTTCCAGCTACAACATTACCTGCTTCCAGCTCAGCTTCCAGCAGAGTACAGCTTCCCTTAAAGGGCCGGTGTCCTTTCTACACTTTACCACTCTCCACCGGTATTATTATTTCTCCGCTCTCAAGTTCTACATTTCAGTTCATATTTCATCGCTCCCAAGTTCATTTATTATTTAACTGGTTCCAGCCAGTATCCACTCCGTGCTAACAACAGTCTGGTTCCAGCCAGTATCCACAGCAGCTGTTTTATCTTCAGCAACCCAGCTTTTCCTGGAACACCAGCTGGCACAATCCTGGGTTATCTCCATTGCTACAGTCGGGCCTGGTAAGGACTTTCCATCTAGAAGATCATAAGAACTATCTCACACTACCAGTGCCCTGTGGCTCCTGCCATCCTGTAGTACCCAGGAACTGTATTTATTCTTTGCTGACTTTTACGTTTTCTTTTACTGCTGCTGTGTTGCGGAGTTGTCATAATAAACATCATTGACTTTTATCCAAGTTGTCGTGGTCACGCCTTCGGGCAGTTATTATTCATGTTACTTACATGTCCAGGGGTCTGATACAACCTCCCAGGTTCCGGTACATCTCAGCCCCTACAACTGAGGCTGCCTCCCGTCAGCTCAGGCCCTCAGTTGTGACAGAGCGCCATCAAACACTCCAGAACCTGCCCTGCCATCACCTGAAGCAAGAGGTGGTAACGAGGTGGAATTCAACACTCTATATGCTTCAGAGGATGGAGGAGCAGCAAAAGACCATTCAAGCCTATACATCCACCTGCGATATAGGTAAAGGAGGGGGAATGCACCTGACTCAAGTGCAATGGAGAATGATTTCCGTCTTGTGTAAGGTTCTTCAGCCCTTCTAACTTGCCACACATGAAGTCAGTTCAGACAATGCCAGTTTGAGTCAGGTCATTACCCTCATCAGGCTTTTGCATAAGCAGCTGGAGAAATTGAAGGAGGAGCTCAGACGTAGCGATTCCGCAAAGTATGTGGGACTTGTGGATGGAGCCCTTCACTCGCTTTGCCAGGATTCGAGGGTGGTCAATCTGATGAAATCAGAGCACTACATTTTGGCCACCGTGCTCGATCCTATGTTTAAAGCTTACGTTGTATCTCTCTTTCCAGCAGACCCAAGTCTTCAGGGGTTCAAAGACCTGCTGGTGAGAAAATTGTCAACTCAAGCGGAACATGACCCGTCAACAGCTCTTCCTTCATTTTCTCCCACAACTGTGACTACAAGGAAAAGGATAAAATGTCCTAGCCCGCCCACTAGCAGTGATGCAGGGCAGTCAGGAGCGAGTGCGGACATCTAGTCCGGACTGAAGGACCTGCCAACGATTACTGACATGTCTACTGTCACTGAATATGATTCTGTCACCATTGAAAGGATGGTGGAGGATTATATAAGTGACAGCATCCAAGTAGGTATGTCAGACAGTCCATATGTATACTGGCAGGAAAAAGAGGCAATTTGGATGCCCTTGCACAAACTGGCTTTATTTTACCTAAGTTGCCACCCCTCCAGTGTGTACTCCGAAAGAGTGTTTAGGGCAGCCGGTAACCTTGTCAGCAATCAGCGTAGGAGGTTACTTCCACAAAATGTGGAGAAGATGATGTTCATCAAAATTAATTATAAATTCCTCCGGGAAGACCTTGACCAGCTATTGCCTCCAGAAAGTACAAAGGGACCTGTGATGGTGGATTCCAGTGGGGATGAATTAATACTCTGTGAAGAGGAGGATGTACACAGTGAAAGGAGTGAGGAATCAGAGAATGAGGATGAGGTCGACATCTTGCCTCTGTAGAGCCAGTTTGTGCAAGAAGAGATTGATTGCTTCTTTTTTGGTGGGGGCCCAAACAAACCAGTCATTTCAGCCACAGTCGTGTCAGACCCTGTCGCTAAAATGATTGGTTTGTTAAAGTGTGCATGTCCTGTTTATACAACATAAGGGTGGGTGGGAGGGCCCAAGAACAATTCCATCTTGCACCTTTTTTTCTTCTTTGCATCATGTGTTGTTTGGGGCCTAAGTGCCATCCTGTCTGCAACTGCAGTGCTACTCCTAGATGGGCCAGGTGTTTGTTCCGCACACCTGTGTCGCTTAGCTTAATCATACAGCTGCCTCATTGCACCTCTTCTTATTTGCATGTTGTGCTGTTTGGGGCCTATTTTTTAAATCTGCCATCCTGCCTGCCACTGCAGTGCCACTCCTAGATGGGCCAGGTGTTTGTGCCGCACACTTGTGTCGCTTAGTAAAGTCATACAGCCACCTCCGTGCAACGTTCTGGCCTAAAAACAATATTGTGAGGTGTTCAGAATAGACTGGAAATGAGTGGAAATTAATGTTATTGAGGTTAATAATACCGTAGGAGCAAAATTACCCCCAAATTCTGTGATTTTAGCTGTTTTTATGTATTTTTTCCAAAAATCATCCAGATCCGAAACCAAAACACGAAAGGGTGGTTTTGGCAAAACCAATCCAAAACCAAAACATGAGCGGAGAGTAAGAACTAAATCCAAAGCCCGAAAAAGTGTCCGCCTCACATCTGTAGTATTAGTCTGTCTTTTATATCCATCAAGCAGATGTTTTTGTTTGGGTGCATTGTTGCAATTTTCTGTCGTTTTTACTAGTGATGAGCGGGTTTGGATCCTCGGGATCCGAACCCGCCCGAACTTCACCTTTTTATTCACGGGTCCGAGCGACTCGGATCCTCCCGCCTTGCTTGGTTAACCCGAGCGCGCCCGAACATCATCATCCCGCTGTCGGATTCTCGCGAGATTCGGATTCTATATAAGGAGCCGCGCGTCGCCGCCATTTTTCACTCGTGCATTGGAAATGATAGTCAGAGGACGTGGCTGGCGTCCTCTCACTTTGTTTCAGGGGGCTGCAAATATCTTTATTCTGGGGACCAGCAGTATTATATGAGGAGTACAGTGCAGAGTTTTGCTGACCAGTGACCACCAGTATAATACGTTCTCTGCCTGAAAAACGCTCCATATCTGTGCTCAGTGTGCTGCATATATCTGTGCTCACACTGCTTTATTGTGGGGACTGGGGACCACCAGTATATTATATAGGAGGAGTACAGTGCAGAGTTTTGCTGACCAGTGACCACGAGTATTATACGTTCTCTGCCTGAAAAACGCTCCATATCTGTGCTCAGTGTGCTGCATATATCTGTGCTCACACTGCTTTATTGTGGGGACTGGGGACCACCAGTATATTATATAGGAGGAGTACAGTGCAGAGTTTTGCTGACCAGTGACCACCAGTATTATACGTTCTCTGCCTGAAAAACGCTCCATATCTGTGCTCAGTGTGCTGCATATATCTGTGCTCACACTGCTTTATTGTGGGGACTGGGGACCACCAGTATATTATATAGGAGGAGTACAGTGCAGAGTTTTGCTGACCAGTGACCACCAGTATTATACGTTCTCTGCCTGAAAAACGCTCCATATCTGTGCTCAGTGTGCTGCATATATCTGTGCTCACACTGCTTTATTGTGGGGACTGGGGACCACCAGTATATTATATAGGATGAGTAAAGTGCAGAGTTTTGCTGACCAGTGACCACCAGTATTATACGTTCTCTGCCTGAAAAACGCTCCATATCTGTGCTCAGTGTGCTGCATATATCTGTGCTCAGTGCTCACACTGCTTTATTGTGGGGATTGGGGACCACCAGTATATTATATAGGAGGAGTACAGTGCAGAGTTTTGCTAACCAGTGACCACCAGTATTATACGTTCTCTGCCTGAAAAACGCTCCATATCTGTGCTCAGTGTGCTGCATATATCTGTGCTCACACTGCTTTATTGTCGGGACTGGGGACCACCAGTATATTATATAGGAGGAGTACAGAGCAGAGTTTTGCTGACCAGTGACCACCAGTATTATACGTTCTCTGCATGAAAAACGTTTTATATCTGTGCTCAGTGTGCTGCATATATCTGTGCTCACACTGCTTTATTGTGGTGACTGGGGACCACCAGTATATTATAAAGGAGGAGTACAGTGCAGAGTTTTGCTGACCAGTGACCACCAGTGTTATACGTTCTCTGCCTTAAAAACGCTCCATATCTGTGCTCAGTGTGCTGCATATATCTGTGCTCAAACTGCTTTATTGTGGGGACTGGGGACCACCAGTATATTATATAGGAGGAGTACAGTGCAGAGTTTAGCTGACCAGTGACCACCAGTATTATACGTTCTCTGCCTGAAAAACGCTCCATATCTGTGCTCAGTGTGCTGCATATATCTGTGCTCACACTGCTTTATTGTGGGGACCACCAGTATATTATATAGGAAGAGTACAGTGCAGAGTTTTGCTGACCAGTGACCACCAGTATTATACGTTCTCTGCCTGAAAAACGCTCCATATCTGTGCTCAGTGTGCTGCATATATCTGTGCTCACACTGCTTTATTGTGGGGACTGGGGACCACCAGTATATTATATAGGAGGAGTACAGTCAGTAGCGGATCTTGCCACGGGCAAGCAGTACTTTTGCCCGGGGCGCCGCCTTCCGGAGGGCGCAGGGCGCCTTCCGGAGGGCGCCGCACCAGGGCAAGATCCGCTGCTGCAGTGTGTGCCCCCCGGCCCCCGCTGTCGCCCTGCTGCCGCCCTGCTGCCGCTGGCCGCTGGGAAGGGAAACTAGACGCGTACGCGTCTAGTTTCCCTTCGTGGAGAGGTCCTTTACTGTGCGGTGCGCGATGATGTCATCGCGCACCGCACGGCCAAGGTCCTCTCCACGAAGGGAACTAGACGCTACGCGTCTAGTTTCTCTTCGTTGAAAGGACCTTTGATGTGCGGTGAGCGATGACGTCATCGCGCACCGCGCATCATTCCAGTCTGTACAGGGGGCGTAAATGACCATGCCCCCTGTATGAAGCCACGCCCCCAATGCCGCGCGGGGCGCCAGAAGCCCTGGAACCGGCCCTGAGTACAGTGCAGATTTTGCTGACCAGTGACCACCAGTATTATACGTTCTCTGCCTGAAAAACGCTCCATATCTGTGCTCAGTGTGCTGCATATATCTGTGCTCAAACTGCTTTATTGTGGGGACTGGGGACCACCAGTATATTATATAGGAGGAGTACAGTGCAGAGTTTAGCTGACCAGTGACCACTAGTAATATACGTTCTCTGCCTGAAAAACGCTCCATATCTGTGCTCAGTGTGCTGCATATATCTGTGCTCACACTGCTTTATTGTGGGGACCACCAGTATATTATATAGGAGGAGTACAGTGCGGAGTTTTGCTGACCAGTGACCACCAGTATTATACGTTCTCTGCATGAAAAACGCTCCATATCTGTGCTCAGTGTGCTGCATATATCTGTGCTCACACTGCTTTACTGTGGGGACTGGGGACCACCAGTATATTATATAGGAGGAGTACAGTGCAGAGTTTTGCTGACCAGTGACCACCAGTGTTATACGTTCTCTGCCTTAAAAACACTCCATATCTGTGCTCAGTGTGCTGCATATATCTGTGCTCAAACTGCTTTATTGTGGGGACTGGGGACCACCAGTATATTATATAGGAGGAGTACAGTGCAGAGTTTAGCTGACCAGTGACCACCAGTATTATACGTTCTCTGCCTGAAAAACGCTCCATATCTGTGCTCAGTGTGCTGCATACTGTATATCTGTGCTCACACTGCTTTATTGTGGGGACCACCAGTATATTATATAGGAGGAGTACAGTGCAGAGTTTTGCTGACCAGTGACCACCAGTATTATACGTTCTCTGCCTGAAAAACGCTCCATATCTGTGCTCAGTGTGCTGCATATATCTGTGCTCACACTGCTTTATTGTGGCGACTGGGGACCACCAGTATATTATATAGGAGGAGTACAGTGCAGAGTTTTGCTGACCAGTGACCACCAGTGTTATACGTTCTCTGCCTTAAAAACGCTCCATATCTGTGCTCAGTGTGCTGCATATATCTGTGATCACACTGCTTTATTGTGGGGACTGGGGACCACCAGTATATTATATAGGAGGAGTACAGTGCAGAGTTTTGCTGACCAGTGACCACCAGTATTATACGTTCTCTGCCTGAAAAACGCTCCATATCTGTGCTCAGTGTGCTGCATATATCTGTGCTCACACTGCTTTATTGTGGGGACTGGGGACCACCAGTATATTATATAGGAGGATTAAAGTGCAGAGTTTTGCTGACCAGTGACCAACAGTATTATACGTTGATCTATTACTTGCATATAATTCCACACATTAAAAAATGGAGAACAAAAATGTGGAGGGTAAAATAGGGAAATATCAAGATCCACTTCCACCTCGTGCTGAAGCTGCTGCCACTAGTCATGGCCGAGACGATGAAATGCCATCAACGTCGTCTGCCAAGGCTGATGCACAATGTCATAGTAGAGAGCATGTAAAATCCCAAAAAATAAAGCTCAGTAAAATTACCCAAAAATCTAAATCAAAATCGTCTGATGAGAAGCGTAAACTTGCCAAAGTGCCATTTACGACACGGAGTGGCAAGGAACGGCTGAGGCCCTGGCCTATGTTCAAGGCTAGTGGTTCAGCTTCACCTGAGGATGGAAGCAGTCATCCTCCTGCTAGAAAACTTAAAAGAGTTAAGATGGCAAAAGCACAGCAAAGAACTGTGCGTTCTTCTAAATCACAAATCCCCAAGGAGAGACCAATTGTGTCGGTTGCGATGCCTGACCTTCCCAACACTGGACGGGAAGAGGTTGCGCCTTCCACCATTTGCACGTCCCCTGCAATTGCTGGAAGGAGCACCCGCTGTCCAGTTCCTGATAGTCCAATTGAAGATGTCACTGTTGAAGTACACCAGGATGAGGATATGGGTGTTGCTGGCGCTGGGGAGGAAATTGACAAGGAGGATTCTGATGGTGAGGTGGTTTGTTTAAGTCAGGCACCCGGGGATACACCTGTTGTCGGTGGGATGAATATGGCCATTGACATGCCTGGTCAAAATAAAAATTCACCTCTTCGGTGTGGAATTATTTCAACAGAAATGCGGACAACTGGTATCTAGCCGTGTGTCGCCTTTGTCAAGCTGTAATAAGTAGGGGTAAGGACGTTAACCACCTCGGAACATCCTCCCTTATACGTCACCTGGACCGCATTCATCAGAAGTCAGTGACAAGTTCAAAAACTTTGGATGACAGCGGAAGCAGTCCACTGACCACTAAATCCCTTCCTCTTGTAACCAAGCTCCTGCAAACCACACCACCAACTCCCTCAGTGTCAATTTCCTCCTTACACAGGAAAGCCAATAGTCCTGCAGGCCATGTCACTGTCAAATCTGACGAGTCCTCTCCTGCCTGGGATTCCTCCGATGCATCCTGGAGTGTAACGCCTACTGCTGCTGGCGCTGCTGTTGTTGCTGCTGGGAGTCGATCATCCTCCCAGTCGGAAGACCACTTGTACTACTTCCAGTAAGCAATTGTCTGTCCAACAGTCCTTTGCGAGGAAGATGAAATATCACAGCAGTCATCCTGCTGCAAAGCGGATAACTCAGGCCTTGGCAGCCTGGGCGGTGAGAAATGTGTGTCCGGTATCCACCGTTAATTCACAGGCAACTAGAGACTTGATTGAGGTACTGTGTCCCCGGTACCAAATACCATCTAGGTTCCATTTCTCTAGGCAGGCGATACCGAAAATGTACACAGACGTCAGAAAGAGTCACCAGTGTCCTAAACAATGCAGTTGTACCCAATGTCCACTTAACCACGGACATGTGGACAAGTGGAGCAGGGCAGACTCAGGACTATATGACTGTGACAGCCCACTGGGTAGATGTATTGCCTCCCGCAGCAAGAACAGCAGCGGCGGCACCAGTAGCAGCATCTCGCAAACGCCAACTCGTTCCTAGGCAGGCTACGCTTTGTATCACCGATTTCCATAAGAGGCACACAGCTGACAACCTCTTACGGAAACTGAGGAACATCATCGCAGAATTGCTTACCCCAATTGGACTCTCCTGGGGATTTGTGACATCGGACAACGCCACCAATATTGTGCATGCATTACATGTGGGCAAATTCCAGCACATCCCATGTTTTGCACATACATTGAATTTGGTGGTGCAGAATTATTTAAAAAACGACAGGGGCGTGCAAGAGATGCTGTCGGTGGCCCGAAGAATTGCGGGCCACTTTCGGCATTCAGCCACCGTGTGCCGAAGACTGGAGCACCAGCAAACACTCCTGAACCTGCCCTGCCATCATCTGAAGCAAGAGGTGGTAACGAGGTGGAATTCAACCCTCTATATGCTTCAGAGGTTGGAGGAGCAGCAAAAGGTCAGTCAAGCCTATACAGCTACCTACGATATAGGCAAAGGAGGGGGAATGCACCTGACTCAAGCGCAGTGGAGAATGATTTCAACGTTGTGCAAGGTTCTGCAACCCTTTGAACTTGCCACACGTGAAGTCAGTTCAGACACTGCCAGCCTGAGTCAGGTCATTCCCCTCATCAGGCTTTTGCAGAAGAAGCTGGAGACATTGAAGGAGGAGCTAAAACAGAGCGATTCCGCTAGGCATGTGGGACTTGTGGATGGAGCCCTTAATTCGCTTAACCAGGATTTACGGGTGGTCAATCTGTTGAAATCAGAGCACTACATTTTGGCCACCGTGCTCGATCCTAGATTTAAAACCTACGTTGTATCTCTCTTTCCGGCAGACACAAGTCTGCAGAGGTTCAAAGACCTGCTGTTGAGAAAATTGTCAAGTCAAGCGGAACGTGACCCGTCAACAGCTCCTCCTTCACATTCTCCCGCAACTGGGGGTGCGAGGAAAAGGCTAAGAATTCCGAGCCCACCTGCTGGCGGTGATGCAGGGCAGTCTGGAGCGAGTGCTGACATCTGGTCCGGACTGAAGGACCTGGCAACGATTACCGACATGTCGTCTACTGTCACTGCATATGATTCTGTCACCATTGAAAGAATAGTGAAGGATATAAGTGACCGCATCCAAGTAGGCACGTCAGACAGTCCGTACGTATACTGGCAGGAAAAAGAGGCAATTTTGAGGCCCTTGCACAAACTGGCTTTATTTTACCTAAGTTGCCCCCCCTCCAGTGTGTACTCTGAAAGAGTGTTTAGTGCATCCGCTCACCTTGTCAGCAATCGGCGTACGAGGTTACTTCCATAAAATGTGGAGAAGATGATGTTCATCAAAATGAATTATAATCAATTTCTGCGTGGAGACATTCACCAGCAATTGCCTCCAGAAAGTACACAGGGACCTGAGATGGTGGATTCCAGTGTGGACGAATTAATAATCTGTGAGGAGGGGGATGTACACTGTGAAAGGGGTGAGGAATCGGACGATGAGGAGGAGGTGGACATCTTGCCTCTGTAGAGCCAGTTTGTGCAAGGAGAGATTGATTGCTTCTTTTTTGGTGGGGGCCCAAACCAACCAGTCATTTCAGTCACAGTCGTGTGGCAGACCCTGTGGCTGAAATGATGGGTTTGTTAAAGTGTGCATGTCCTGTTTACACAACATAAGGGTGGGTGGGAGGGCCCAAGGACAATTCCATCTTGCACCTCTTTTTTCTTTCATTTTTCTTTGCATCATGTGCTGTTTGGGGACTTTTTTTTTTGAAGTGCCATCCTGCCTGACACTGCAGTGCCACTCCTAGATGGGCCAGGTGTGTGTGTCGGCCACTTGTGTCGCTTAGCTTAGTCATCCAGCGACCTCGGTGCAAATTTTAGGACTAAAAATAATATTGTGAGGTGTTCAGAATAGACTGAAAATTAGTGGAAATTATGGTTATTGGGGTTAATAATACTATGGGATCAAAATGACCCCCAAATTCTATGATTTAAGCTGTTTTTGAGGGTATTAAAAAAAAAAAAAACGAATCCAAAACACAACCGAATCCGACAAGAAATTTTCAGTTAAGTTTTGCCTAAACGCGTCCGAATCCAAAAAACGGCAGCGGAACCGAATCCAAAACCAAAACACAAAACCCGAAAAATGTCCGGTGCACATCACTAGTTTTTACCTTACCAAAATAGTCTATTAGTTCTTGGTGAGGAAACATGCTTATGATGTTGTTGTTGTTGCTTATATAATTTCTAGTATTTTTATGTTCGTTTTTTTCTCTTTTTCTTGCCTTTTCAATTTGTGTGAAATTAATCTGATCTTAATTCCATCAGCACAAAGATACAGATTAGTGTTCCAATTTTTTTTTTTTTTTGCAAATTAGGCACTTAGCAATCTTCATTGCTATAGAAGGGGAAAGCTGTAACTCTGACAAATATTTATTTTAGGCACCTCTTCTTATTTGCACTATTCTGAAAAGAGCTTCCCAACTTGGAATAAAGGAAATGGCTTAGAAGAGCCTTTGCTGCATCAGCTATGCAAATAACGCAAGTGCTTGCAGAATATGCACAGGGAACAATTACTGGGGCAGCCAAATACAGCATTAAAAGATGAATAATATATAATGACATATACCAAGGCAATAATTTGGATGATAGTGCTAAAAAGCACTAATCTATCAAAGTGTATCTTAAAAATTATGACAGAAGAGACCAAAAACTGAGAAGGGTACTGCAGCCTTGCTCAGGTGACAGGATGGTTTATTCAATCCAAGTACAAATATGCCTTATTTTAATTCAACTTTTATCATATACAAATATGATAGGGTTACTTTTCTGTTATTTTGTATTTAGTAAGCAGAAACATTCTACATGTACTTTCTCCTGCTACAAAAACTGCATATAATACTTTTGGAGGAATCTGAAAGGTGAAGAATGCGACATAATAATTTTTGTATGTTACAAAGGACATTCATGTACGCAACCCAACATATATGTGTTGTTGGGAGCCTCCATAATGTAAACACCATAACTTTAAATTCAGATAGACCTTGCATAAAATAAAATCAATCCTTGCCAGCAAAGAGATGGGGAACATTTACTAAGCAGTGATAAGAGTGGAGAAGTGAGCCAGTGGAGAAATTTCCCCATCAACCAATAAGCAGCTCTGTATCAAGTTATAGTATGCAAATTATAGATGTTACTTCAGTGCTGATTGGTTGCCATGGGCAACTTCTCCACTGGCTCACTTCTCCGCTCTTATCACTGCTTAGTAAATGTACCTAATAGTCACAGTGTTGATATTAGTAGTTTTGTTGTTGCTATTGTTAAAATGTCGACACTGAGCATGTCGGTATGTGCAGAATGTCAACATGTCAAATATTAACATTCTACATGGATCTGCAGTAAAGGTTTAGGGTTAGGCAGAGGGAGGGGAGGTTAGGGTTAGGCATTAGGGGGGAGGGTCAAGCTTAGAGGATTACCGATACTACACCAATAGCGCTGCAGGACCCACCGTACATCATCCTGAAGTCTGCTACTTATGGGATCACACTGGCATTTGTGACCATTTCTGAATCGGGACCTATATTGGACATGTCTTGATGTGACATACCTGGTTTCAAAGAAAAATACACAGAAAATACATGTACAGTACAGTACGCATGTTGCAAAGGCAAGATCTTCATAATATATTTTTCTCTGTACTCTTACCAGACATATAAAAACATATCAAATTAAGAAATGGAAGCATAATACGGAGTTAAAATAAATGTAACATATGACATGTCTTTGAGTACACAACAAGAGACTGCGCAGAAGCATAGGAAAGGCTTGTAGTTACAGGAATGAAGCTGGGATAAGACTTTATTAAATCATATAATATCTTCTAGCTAAATGTCACCCAAATATCATGCTTGTCAATCACCTGATCCTATTCCCCATTGAGTCAGCTTCTTTTTTACTGGAACTCACAATGTCTCTATTAGCAATGAAATATCCAAGCTCTGTAAAGAGGAAGTGAAGGGAAATGAATGTTAAGACTCACTGAGTATATGCTGCTATGTGTAGCATGTTTCCGTGTCAGGACTCAGGGGTGCTTAGTACTGATACTTTGGTTTTCCCTTTGTCACCTTGCACCATACTTGCCTACCTGACCCTCTCCATGAGGGAGAAAATGCTCTGTTCCTGGACTTTCCTGGTAATGTATGATTGCCATCACCTGTGGTGAACTAGGTAATTGATAAGAAAGGTGTTTCACCACCGGTGATGGCAATCATACATTACCAGGAAAGTCCAGGAACAGAGCATTTTCTCCTTCATGGAGAGGGTCAGGTAGGCAAGTATGCCTTGCACTAGTGATCTAGATGTCCTACCAGAGCTGGATTAAGGCTTTGGGGGAACCAGGGTACTACAGACAGGGGGGCCCTAAGGTATAAAATGAAAATCATAACTATATATATATATATATATATATATATATATATATATATATCATACTTGCCTACCTGACCCTCTCCATGAGGGAGAAAATGCTCTGATTCTGGACTTTCCTAGTAATGTATGATTGCCATCACCTGTGGTGAAACACCTTTCTTATCAATTAATTAGCTCACCACAGGTGATGGCAGTCATACATTACCAGGAAAGTCCAGGGACAGAACATTTTCTCCCTCATGGAGAGGGTCAGGTAGGCAAGTATGATATATATATATATATATATATATATATATATATATTAGAGATGAGCGGGTTCAGTTCTCAGAGGACCGAACCTTACCGAACTTCACCATTAGAGTCCGGTTTCGAGCCAGGCTCAGGTTTTCCCACCTGACTCGGAAACTCGAACGAGGCAAGACGTCGGATTCTCGCAGGATTTGGATTCCATATAAGTAGCCGCGCGTCACGGCCATTTTTACTCCAGTCTCAGAGAGTGTAGTGAGAGGACGTGTCTCCGTCCTCAGTGTCTGTGTGGGGGCGGGAAAGTGGGGTGGCGAGTCTAGTGCTGTGTTGTGCTTCTCAGTCCAGTCCAGTGTAGTCAGTGTCTTATGCTGAATCAATCCAGCCAGTCACAGTGTTGGTGTCCTCTGCTGCTCTATGTCCCCAGTGCTGCTGGCTGCTGTATAAGTCCTAGTGATGTGCACCGGAAATTTTTTGGGTTTTGTGTTTTGGTTTTGGGTTCGGTTCCGCGGCCGTGTTTTGGGTTCGAACGCGTTTTGGCAAAACCTCACCGAATTTTTTTTGTCGGATTCGGGTGTGTTTTGGATTCGGGTGTTTTTTTCAAAAAACCCTAAAAAACAGCTTAAATCATAGAATTTGGGGGTCATTTTGATCCCATAGTATTATTAACCTCAATTACCATAATTTCCACTCATTTCCAGTCTATTCTCAACACCTCACACCTCACAATATTATTTTTAGTCCTAAAATTTGCACCAAGGTCGCTGGATGACTAAGATAAGCGACCCAAGTGGCCGACACAAACACCTGGCCCATCTAGGAGTGGCACTGCAGTGTCACGCAGAATGGCCCTTCCAAAAAATACTCCCCAAACAGCACATGACGCAAAGAAAAAAAGAGGCACAATGAGGTAGCTGTGTGACTAAGATAAGCGACCCAAGTGGCCGACACAAACACCTGGCCCATCTAGGAGTGGCACTGCAGTGTCACGCAGGATGGCCCTTCCAAAAAATACTCCCCAAACAGCACATGACGCAAAGAAAAAAAGAGGCGCAATGAGGTAGCTGTGTGACTAAGATAAGCGACCCAAGTGGCCGACACAAACACCTGGCCCATCTAGGAGTGGCACTGCAGTGTCACGCAGGATGGCATTTCCAAAAAAATACTCCCCAAACAGCACATGACGCAAAGAAAAAAAGAGGCGCAATGAGGTAGCTGTGTGACTAAGATAAGCGACCCAAGTGGCCGACACAAACACCTGGCCCATCTAGGAGTGGCACTGCAGTGTCACGCAGGATGGCCCTTCAAAAAAATACTCCCCAAACAGCACATGACGCAAAGAAAAAAAGAGGCGCAATGAGGTAGCTGTGTGATTAAGATAAGCGACCCAAGTGGCCGACACAAACACCTGGCCCATCTAGGAGTGGCACTGCAGTGTCACGCAGGATGGCCCTTCAAAAAAATACTCCCCAAACAGCACATGACGCAAAGAAAAATGAAAGAAAAAAGAGGTGCAAGATGGAATTGTCCTTGGGCCCTCCCACCCACTCTTATGTTGTATAAACAGGACATGCACACTTTAACGAACCCATCATTTCAGCGACAGGGTCTGCCACACGACTGTGACTGAAATGACTGGTTGGTTTGGGCCCCCACCAAAAAAGAAGCAATCAATCTCTCCTTGCACAAACTTGCTCTACAGAGGCAAGATGTCCACCTCATCATCATCGTTCGATTCATCACCCCTTTCACTGTGTACAGCCCCCTCCTCACAGATTATTAATTCGTCCCCACTGGAATCCACCATCTCAGGTCCCCGTGCACTTTCTGGAGGCAATTGCTGCTGGTGAATGTCTCAACGGAGAAATTGATTATAATTCATTTTAATGAACATCATCTTCTCCACATTTTCTGGAAGTAACCTCGTACGCCGATTGCTGACAAGGTGAGCGGCTGCACTAAACACTCTTTCGGAGTACACACTGGAGGGAGGGCAACTTAGGTAGAATAAAGCCAGTTTGTGCAAGGGCCTCCAAATTGCCTCTTTTTCCTGCCAGTATACGTACGGACTGTCAGACGTGCCTACTTGGATGCGGTCACTCATATAATCCTCCACCATTCTTTCAATGGTGACAGAATCATATGCAGTGACAGTAGACGACATGTCAGTAATCGTTGGCAGGTCCTTTAGTCCGGACCAGATGTCAGCACTCGCTCCAGACTGCCCTGCATCACCGCCAGCGGGTGGGCTCGGAATTCTTAGCCTTTTCCTCGCACCCCCAGTTGCGGGAGAATGTGAAGGAGGAGCTGTTGACGGGTCACGTTCCGCTTGACTTGACAATTTTCTCACCAGCAGGTCTTTGAACCCCTGCAGACTTGTGTCTGCCGGAAAGAGAGATACAACGTAGGTTTTAAATCTAGGATCGAGCACGGTGGCCAAAATGTAGTGCTCTGATTTCAACAGATTGAACACCCGTGAATCCTGGTTAAGCGAATGAAGGGCTATATCCACAAGTCCCACATGCCTAGCAGAATCGCTCTGTTTTAGCTCCTCCTTCAATGTCTCCAGCTTCTTCTGCAAAAGCCTGATGAGGGGAATGACCTGACTCAGGCTGGCAGTGTCTGAACTGACTTCACGTGTGGCAAGTTCAAAGGGTTGCAGAACCTTGCACAACGTTGAAATCATTCTCCACTGCGCTTGAGACAGGTGCATTCCCCCTCCTTTGCCTATATCGTGGGCAGATGTATAGGCTTGAATGGCCTTTTGCTGCTCCTCCATCCTCTGAAGCTTATAGAGGGTTGAATTCCACCTCGTTACCACCTCTTGCTTCAGATGATGGCAGGGCAGGTTCAGGTGTTTTTGGTGGTGCTCCAGTCTTCTGTACGCGGTGCCTGTACGCCGAAAGTGGCCCGCAATTCTTCTGGCCACCGACAGCATCTCTTGCACGCCCCGGTCGTTTTTTAAATAATTCTGCACCACCAAATTCAAGGTATGTGCAAAACATGGGACGTGCTGGAATTTGCCCAGATGTAATGCACGCACAATATTGCTGGCGTTGTCCGATACCACAAATCCCCAGGAGAGTCCAATTGGGGTAAGCTATTCTGCGATGATCTTCCTCAGTTGCCGTAAGAGGTTTTCAGCTGTGTGCGTATTCTGGAAAGCGGTGATACAAAGCGTAGCCTGCCTAGGAACGAGTTGGCATTTGCGAGATGCTGCTACTGGTGCCGCCGCTGCTGTTCTTGCAGCGGGAGGCAATACATCTACCCAGTGGGCTGTCACAGTCATGTAGTCCTGAGTCTGCCCTGCTCCACTTGTCCACATGTCCGTGGTTAAGTGGACATTGGGTACAACTGCATTTTTTAGGACACTGGTGACTTTTTTTCTGAGGTCTGTGTACATTTTCGGTATCGCCTGCCTAGAGAAATGGAACCTAGATGGTATTTGGTACCGCGGACACAGTACCTCAATCAAGTCTATAGTTAGCTCTGAAGTAACAATGGATACCGGAACCACATTTCTCACCGCCCAGTCTGCCAAGGCCTGAGTTATCCGCTTTGCAGCAGGATGACTGCTGTGATATTTCATCTTCCTCGCAAAGGACTGTTGGACAGTCAATTGCTTACTGGAAGTAGTACAAGTGGTCTTCCGACTTCCCCTCTGGGATGACCATCGACTCCCAGCAGCAACAACAGCAGCGCCAGCAGCAGTAGGCGTTACACTCAAGGATGCATCGGAGGAATCCCAGGCAGGAGAGGACTCGTCAGACTTGACAGTGACATGGCCTGCAGGACTATTGGCTTTCCTGGGTAAGGAGGAAATTGACACTGAGGGAGTTGGTGGTGTGGTTTGCGTGAGCTTGGTTACAAGAGGAAGGGATTTACTGGTCAGTGGACTGCTTCCGCTGTCGCCCAAAGTTTTTGAACTTGTCACTGACTTATGATGAATGCGCTGCAGGTGACGTATAAGGGAGGATGTTCCGAGGTGGTTAACGTCCTTACCCCTACTTATTACAGCTTGACAAAGGCAACACACGGCTTGACACCTGTTGTCCGCATTTGACACCTGTTGTCAGCAGACTGCTAAACTAGTATGAAGAAAAAAAAAGCCACCACAGGTATACAATGTAGATGGATGGATAGTATAGTATTATATTACTTATAGATGACGAGTGCACTGATGACACAGAGGTAGGTACAGCCGTGGCCTACCGTACTGCTATATATAATATTCTGTATAATAATAACGGACCTGGTGGACACTGTCAGCAGACTGCTAAACTAGTATGAAGAAAAAAAAAGCCACCACAGGTATACAATGTAGATGGATGGATAGTATAGTATTATTATATTACTTATGGACGACGAGTGCACTGACGACACAGAGGTAGGTACAGCCGTGGCCTACCGTACTGCTATATATATATATATAATATACTGTATAATAATAACGGACCTGGTGGACACTGTCAGCAGACTGCTAAACTAGTATGAAGAAAAAAAAAGCCACCACAGGTATACAATGTAGATGGATGGATAGTATAGTATTATATTACTTATGGACGACGAGTGCACTGACGACACAGAGGTAGGTACAGCCGTGGCCTACCGTACTGCTATATATATATATATATATATATATATATAATATACTGTATAATAATAACGGACCTGGTGGACACTGTCAGCAGACTGCTAAACTAGTATGAAGAAAAAAAAAGCCACCACAGGTATACAATGTAGATGGATGGATAGTATAGTATTATATTACTTAAGGACGACGAGTGCACTGACGACACAGAGGTAGGTACAGCCGTGGCCTACCGTACTGCTATATATAATATACTGTATAATAATAAAGGACCTGGTGGACACTGTCAGCAGACTGCTAAACTAGTATGAAGAAAAAAAAAGCCACCACAGGTATACAATGTAGATGGATGGATAGTATAGTATTATTATATTACTTATGGACGACGAGTGCACTGACGACACAGAGGTAGGTACAGCCGTGGCCTACCGTACTGCTATATATATATATATATATATATATATATATAATATACTGTATAATAATAACGGACCTGGTGGACACTGTCAGCAGACTGCTAAACTAGTATGAAGGGAAAAAAAGCCACCACAGGTATACAATGTAGATGGATGGATAGTATAGTATTATATTACTTATGGACGACGAGTGCACTGATGACACAGAGGTAGGTACAGCCGTGGCCTACCGTACTGCTATATATAATATACTGTATAATAATAACGGACCTGGTGGACACTGTCAGCAGACTGCTAAACTAGTATGAAGAAAAAAAAAGCCACCACAGGTATACAATGTAGATGGATGGATAGTATAGTATTATTATATTACTTATGGACGACGAGTGCACTGACGACACAGAGGTAGGTACAGCCGTGGCCTACCGTACTGCTATATATATATATATAATGTATAATAATAACGGACCTGGTGGACACTGTCAGCAGACTGCTAAACTAGTATGAAGAAAAAAAAAGCCACCACAGGTATACAATGTAGATGGATGGATAGTATAGTATTATTATATTACTTATGGATGACGAGTGCACTGACGACACAGAGGTAGGTACAGCCGTGGCCTACCGTACTGCTATATATATATATATATACTGTATAATAATAACGGACCTGGTGGACACTGTCAGCAGACTGCTAAACTAGTATGAAGAAAAAAAAAGCCACCACAGGAGTGTTTTTCAGGCAGACAAACGTATACTGGACTGGTGGTCACTGTCAGCAAAACTGTGCACTGTACTCCTGCTATAACTGCTCCCCAGTCCCCACAATTAGGCAGTGTGAGCAGTGCACTCAGCACAGATATATCATGCAGCAGTGCAGCACACTGAGCACAGATATGGTGGAGCGTTTTTTTCAGGCAGAGAACCAACGGATTAAACTGGTGGTCACTACTATTATAATCAAAACCCTGCACTGTACTCCCTAACAGCTGCTCCCCGTCCCCAATCCTCCCCACAATTATAACTAAGTCACTCTGTGTCTTTTCTACTATAACGGAGAGGACGCCAGCCACGTCCTCTCCCTATCAATCTCAATGCACGTGTGAAAATGGCGGCGACGCGCGGCTGCTTATATAGAATCCGAGTCTCGCGAGAATCCGACAGCGGGATGATGACGTTCGGGCGCGCTCGGTTTACCCGAGCCACACGGGAGAATCCGAGCATCGCTCGGACCCGTGTAAAAAGGGTGAAATTCAGGGAGGAACCGAACCCGCTCATAACTAATAAGTCCCTGGCATTTTTGCTGTTGTCTTGCATCAGACCAGGGGTAGTGTCTTGTGCAGCATCAGTCAAGTGACCAGTCACAGTGGTGGTGTCCTCTGCTGCCATATATCCAGTGTAGCTGTATAAGTCACTTTCAGTGGTGCTGTGTTGTCTGCATTAGACCAGGGGAAGTGTTTTGTGCAGCATCAGTCCAGTGACCAGTCACAGTGGTGGTGTCCTCTGCTGCCATATATCCAGTGTTACTGCCATATAATTCCCATGATACTGTCGTATAATTCCTATGATATTGTCGTATAATTCTTTTGATATTGCCGTATAATTCTCAGAATACTGGCATATAATTCCTGTGACATTGCCATATAATTCTCGGAATACTGGCGTATAATTCCTGTTACATTGCCGTATAATTCTCGGAATACTGGTGTATAATTTCTGTGACATTGCCAATAAATTCCTGTGATATTGCCGTATAATTCTCGGAATACTGGCGTATAATTCCCGTGATACTGGCGTATAATTCCTGTGACATTGCCATATAATTCTCGGAATATTGACGTATAATTCCTGTGATACTGCCATATAATTTCTGTGAAACTGGCGTATAATTCCTGTGACATTGCCATATAATTCTTGGAATACTGGCGTATAATTCCCGTGATACTGCCATATAATTCCCGTGATACTGGCGTATAATTCCTATGACATTGCCGTATAATTCTCAGAATACTGGCATATAATTCCTATGATATTGCCGTATAATTCTCGGAATACTGGCGTATAATTCCTGTTACATTGCCGTATAATTCTTGGAATACTGGCGTATAATTCCTATGATATTGCAGTATAATTCCTGTGATATTGCCATATAATTCTCGGAATACTGGCGTATAATTCCTGTTATACTGCCATATAATTCTTGGAATACTGAAGTATAATTCCTGTGATACTGCCATATAATTTCTGTGAAACTGGCGTATAATTCCTGTGACATTGCCGTATAATTCTCAGAATACTGGCATATAATTCCTATGATATTGCCGTATAATTCTCGGAATACTGGCGTATAATTCCTGTTACATTGCCGTTATATTTTCGGAATACTGACATATAATTCCTATGATATTGCAGTATAATTCCTGTGATATTGCCATATAATTCTCGGAATACTGGCGTATAATTCCTGTTATACTGCCATATAATTCTTGGAATACTGGCGTATAATTCCTGTGACATTGCCGTATAATTCTCGGAATACTGGCGTATAATTCCTATGATATTGGCGTATGATTCCTGTGATATTGCCGTATAATTCTTGGAATACTGGCATAGAATTCCTGTGACATTGCCGTATAATTCTCGGAGTACTGGCGTATAATTCCTGTTATACTGCCATATAATTCTCGGAATACTGGCGTATAATTCCTGTGACATTGCCGTATAATTCTCGGAATACTGGTGTATAATTGCTATGATATTGCCGTATAATTCCTGTGATATTGCCGTATAATTCTCAGAATACTGCCGTATAATTCCTGTGACATTGCCGTATAATTCTCAGAATACTGGCGTATAATTCCTATGATATTGTCGTATAATTCCTTTGATATTGCCGTATAATTCTCAGAATACTGGCATATAATTCCTGTGACGTTGCCATATAATTCTCGGAATACTGTCGTATAATTCCTGTTACATTGCCGTATAATTCTCGGAATACTGGTGTATAATTTCTGTGACATTGCCAATAAATTCCTGTGATATTGCCGTATAATTCTCGGAATACTGGCGTATAATTCCCGTGATACTGCCATATAATTCCCGTGATACTGGCGTATAATTCCTGTGACATTGCCATATAATTCTCGGAATACTGACGTATAATTCCTGGGATACTGCCATATAATTTCTGTGAAACTGGCGTATAATTCCTGTGACATTGCCATATGATTCTCGGAATACTGGCGTATAATTCCCGTGATACTGCCATATAATTCCCGTGATACTGGCGTATAAATCCTGTGACATTGCCGTATAATTCTCAGAATACTGTCATATAATTCCTATGATATTGCCGTATAATTCTCGGAATACTGGCGTATAATTCCTGTTACATTGACGTATAATTCTCGGAATACTGGCGTATAATTCCTATGATATTGCAAAATAATTTCTGTGATATTGCCATATAATTCTCGGAATACTGGCGTATAATTCCTGTTATACTGCCATATAATTCTTGGAATACTGGCGTATAATTCCTGTGACATTGCCGTATAATTCTCGGAATACTGTCGTATAATTCCTATGATATTGGCTTATAATTCCTGTGATATTGCCGTATAATTCTTGGAATACTGGCATATAATTCCTGTGACATTGCCGTATATTTCTCGAAATACTGGCGTATAATTCCTGTTATACTGCCATATAATTCTCGGAATACTGGCGTATAATTCCTGTGACATTGCCGTATAATTCTCGGAATACTGGTGTAGAATTGCTATGATATTGCCGTATAATTCCTGTGATATTGCCGTATAATTCTCGGAATACTGGCGTATAATTCCTGTGACATTGCCGTATAATTCTCGGAATACTGGCGTATAATTCCTGTGATACTGCCATATAATTCCCGTGATACTGGCGTATAATTCCTGTGATACTAGCATATAATTCCTGTGATATTGCTGTATAATTCTCGGAATACTGTCATATAATTCCAGTTATTCTGCCATATAATTCCATATAAATCCATATAATTCCGTATTCCATATAAATCTAGTCCAGTGGTGCTGCCATATAAATTCAGAGGTGCTGTACATTATTTACTCCAAATAAAGGGGTTATTAATATTTAATCCAAATAATTTTTACAGGGTTTGCCCTGTGAGGTGTAGGGGCACGCTCTCTTGTGCCGCATATTGTGTTATATAACTCCAGAAAAATAATGGAGAACAAACATTTGGAGGAGTTAATAGGGAAAGATCAAGAACCACTCCCTCCTAGTGCTGTAGCTGCTGCCACTAGCCATGACAAAGATGATGAAATGCCATCAACGCCGTCTGCCAAGGCCGATGCCCAATGTGATAGCAGAGGGCATGTAAAATCCAAAATGCCAAAGTTCAGTAAAAAGACCCCAAAAAAGGAATTTAAATGGTCTGAGGAGAAACGTAAACTTGCTAATATGCCATTTATGACATGGAGTGGCAAGGAACGGTTGAGGACCTGGCCTATGTTCATGACTAGTGGTTCAGCTTCACAAGACGATGGAAGCCCTCATCCTCCCGCTAGAAAAATTTAAAGTGTTAAGCTGGAAAAAGCACAGAAAAGAACTATGCGTTCTGAGATAGTATCACAAATCCCCAAGGAGAGTCCAAGTGTGTCGGCGGTTGCGATGACTGACCTTCCCAACACTGGACGGGAAGAGGTGGCTCCTTCCACCATTTGCACGCCCCCTGTAAGTGCTGGAAGGAGCACCCACAGTCCAGTTCCTGATATTGAAATTCAAGATGTCACTGTTGAAGTATACCAGGATGAGGATATGGGTGTTGCTGGCGCTGAGGAGGAAGTTGACGATGAGGATTCTGATGGTGATGTGGTTTGTTTAAGTCAGGCACTGGGGGAAACACCTGTTGTCCATGGGATGAAGAAGCCCATTGTGATGCCTGGGCAAACTACCAAAAAAGCCACCTCTTCAGTGTGGTATTATTTCTCCACAAATCCGGATAACAGGTGTCAAGCCATCTGTTGCCTCTGTCAATCTGTAATAAGTAGGGGTAAGGAAGTTAACCACCTAGGAACATCCTCCCTTATACGTCACCTGCTGCGCATTCATCAGAAGTCAGTGTCAAGTTGTGAAACTTTGGGTAAGAGCGTAAGCAGTCCACTGACACCTAAATCCCTTCTTCCTTCTGTACCCAAGCTCCTGCAAGCCACACCACCAACTCCCTCAATGTCAACTGCCTACCTCAGTCAGGAAAGTCAGTAGTCCTGCAGTCCATGTCACTGTGAAGACTGAGGAGTCCTCTCCTAACCGGGATTCCTCTGGAGGATCCTTGAGTGGTACGCCTGCTGTTGCTGCCGCTGCTGTTGTTGCTGCTGAGAAGAAAACACTTCCAGGCGCGCTGTCACAGCTGCCAGCAAGGGATTGTCAGTCCCAAAGAGAAAGTTTAAACAACAAAATAGACTGGAGCTGGCGCTGGCTGCTTTTCCAATAATTAAAACAGTTGGACAACTATGGATGATGAAAAAAAAATATTTAGATTTATTATTAAACACTAGTTAATAAATAAAAACATGAATAAAATCAATGAACATATTCATATGAAGTTAGGGCATATATGGAGCTGGAATGATTTGGAATGTGCTGCTAAATAAATGTCCACTAAGGATCCCGGACTGGAACGCTGAACCAAAAAGTTCCCTGGGGAAATAAGTTGAATTACAGCTGGTTTTACCCGTATAATCGGAGACTTCCAAATGCTTTATAGAAAACAGCAGGCACGCTGTATCACTTGTATCCAAGCTGGGTCTCTCCAAATGGTGCTGTAGTGTGGAGGTCCCACAGGGAATGGTTCCAAGGCAATGTTCCAAAGTGTAGTTAGTAAATGTCCATATCTGGATCCTGTTGTGATGCGGAGTGTTTATATTTAGGCAGCTTCTTCACACTTAACGCGTTTCCCTAGGCACGGTCACCTAGCTTCATCAGAAGTAAAGCTCCCTCTGATTCAGGGATCTATTTAAACCCTGTTTGATCACCTGATGCCCAACAGGTGTGTAGCAATAAAATATCAATCATCCATAGTTTTTATAAAAATACTACTTTTACAACCTAATTAATCCTATTAAATAGATAGAGCGATGTGTAGGAGGCAAACCAACAAGAAAAATACATATATAATATGACATATAAATATAAATAAGACAAAAATAGAGTGGAAGAGATGTCAGAGGTCAGTGCGGTCACATGACCAAAATCCAAACTCAGAAACTTTACTGATTTCCATGCAACTCTCATAGATCTCTTTAGACCACTGTATATATGTACAGCTCAGGTCCACAGATATTACCTGAGATGATATTATCTTTTCTGAATACTTAGTATCCCAGTCTCATTGTCCCGTATTGTGGCTCCGTGTCCCCCGGTCACGTGACCATCTTCGGCGGAAGCCGCTCGGTTGCCTAGCAACCCGAGTCAGCTCCCATACGCCGTATCCGGCCCGTGGTTGGTGTGGTTGCTTGCTTAGTGGACATTTATTTAGCAGCACATTCCAAATCATTCCAGCTCCATATATGCCCTAACTTCATATGAATATGTTCATTGATTTTATTCATGTTTTTATTTATTAACTAGTGTTTAATAATAAATCTAAATATTTTTTTTTCATCATCCATAGTTGTCCAACTGTTTTAATTATTGGAAAAGCAGCCAGCGCCAGCTCCAGTCTATTTTGTTGTTGCTGCTGAGAGTCGATCATCATCCCAGAGGGGAAGTCGGAAGACCACTTGTACTACTTCCAGTAAACAATTGACTGTCCAACAGTTCTTGGTGAGGAAGATGAAATATTACAGCAGTCATCATTTTTCAAAGCGGATAACTGAGGCCTTGACAGCTATGTTGGTGTTAGATGTGCGTCCGGTATCCGCCATTAGTTCAGTGGGACTTAGAGAATTGTTTTGAGGTATCAAATCCCATCTAGGTTACACTTCACTAGGCAGGCGATACCGAGAATGTTCACAAACATCAGAAAGAGTCACCAGTGTCCTACAAAATGCGGATGTATCCAGTGTCCACTTAACCACGGACATGTGGATAAGTGGAACAGGGCAGACTAAGGACTATATGACTATTACAGCCCACTGGGTAGATGTATGGCCTCCCGCAGCAACAACAGCAGCGGCACCAGTAGCAGCATCTCACAAACGCCAACTCGTTACTAGGCTGGCTACGCTATGTATCACTGCTTTCCGTAAGAGGCACACAGCTGACAACCTCTTAAGGAAACTGAGGAACATCATTGCAGAATGGCTTACCCCAATTGGACTCTCTTTGTGATATCGGACAACGCCACCAATAAATATTGTGTGTGCATTACAACTGGGCAAATTCCAGCACGTCCCATGTTTTGCACATACAATTAATTTGGTGGTGCAGAATTTTTTGAAAAATGACAAGGGTGTACAGGAGATGCTGTTGGTAGCCCGAAAAATTGCGGGCCACTTTCGGCATTCAGCCACCGCGTGCCGAAGACTGGAGCGCCAGCAAACACGCCTGAACCTGCCCTGCCATCGACTGAAGCAAGAGGTGGTAACAAGGTGGAATTTAACACTCTATATGCTTCAGAGGATGGAGGAGCAGCAAAAGGCCATTCAAGCCTATACATCCACGTACGATATAGGCAAAGGAGGGGTAATGCACCTGACTCAAGCGCAGTGGAGAATGATTTCCGTCTTGTGCAAGGTTATCCAACCCTTCGAACTTGCCACACGTGAAGTCAGTTCAGACACTGCCAGCTTGAATCAGGTCATTCCCCTTAGCAGGCTTTTGCAAAAGCAGCTGGAGAAATTGAAGGAGGAGCTAAGTTGGAGCAATACCGCAAAGTATGTGGGACTTGTGGATGGAGCCCTTCATTCACTTTGCCAGGATTCAAGGGTGGTCAATCTGTTGAAATCAGAGCACTACATTTTGGCCACTGTGCTCTATCCTAGGTTTAAAGCCTATGTTGTATCTCTCATTCTGGCAGACACAAGTGTGCAATGTTGCAAAGACCTGCTGGTGAGTAAATTGTCAACTCAAGTGGAACGTGACCCATCAACAGCTCGTCCTTCAATTTCTCCCGCCACTGGGGCTGCAAGGAAAAGGATAAGATTTCCTAGCCCACCCACTGGTGGTGATGCAGGACAGTCAGGAGCGAAAGCTGACATCTGGTCCGGACTGAAGAACCTGCCAATGATTACTGACATGTCTACTGTCACTGCATATGATTCTGTCACCATTGAAAGAATGGTTGAGGATTATATGAGTGACAGCATCCAAGTAGGAATGTCGGATAGTCTATATGTATACTGGCAGAAAAAAGAGGCAATTTGGATGCCCTTGTACAAACTGGCTTTATTTTACCTAAGTTGCCACCCCTCCAGTGTGTACTCCGAAAGAGTGTTTAGGGAAGCCGGAAGCCTTGTCAGCGATCGGCGTAGGAGGTTACTTCCACTAAATGTGGAGAAGATGATGTTCATCAAAATGAATTATAAATTCCTCCGGGAAGACCTTTATCAGCAATTGCCTCCAGAATGTACACAGGGACCTGTGATGGTGGATTCCAGTGGGTACAAATTAATACTCTGTGAGGAGGAGGATGTACACAGTGAAAGGGGTGAGGAATCGAAGGATGAGGATGAGGTTGACATCTTGCCTCTGTAGAGCCAGTTTGTGCAAGAAGAGATTGATTGCTTCTTTTTTGGTGGGGGCCCAAACAAACCAGTCATTTCAGCCACAGTCGTGTGGCAGACCCTGTCACTGAAATGATTGGTTTGTTAAAGTGTGCATGTCCTGTTTATACAACATAAGGGTGGGTGGGAGGGCCCAAGGACAATTCCATCTTGCACTTCTTTTTCTTCTTTGCATCATGTGCTGTTTGGGGACTAGTTTTTTATAAGTGTCATCCTGTTTGTAACTGCAATGTAACTCCTAGATGGGCCAGGTGTTTGTTCCGCACACTTGTGTTGCTTAGCTTAGTCATCCAGCTACCCCATTGCACCTTTTTTCTTCTTTGCATCATGTGCTGTTTGGGGCCATCCTGTTTGCCACTGCAGTGGCACTCCTAGATGGGCCAGGTGTTTGCGCCGCACACTTGTGTCGCTTAGCTTAGTCATACAGCCACCTAGGTGCAACCTTTTGGCCTAAAAACAATATTGTGAGGTATGAGGTATTCAGAATAGACTAGAAATGAGTGGAAATGAATGTTATTGAGGTTAATAATACCGTAGGATCAGAATTACCCCCAAATTCTGTGATTTTAGCTGTTTTTATGTTCTTTTCAAAATTCATCCAGATCCAAAACACGAAAGTCGAATTAGAACCAAAACCAAAACACAAAAAGTGCCAGCCGCACATCTCTAAATATATATATAAGAAATGGGGGGGAGGGGGATATAGCGACCAACGGTGTCTTTAAAAACTCACAGAAAAGGTATAAAATATAAAAGCAATTTATTCACATAAAAATAAAGTTTGCACATAAAAAGTTTTTTCACATAAAAATATCTTAATAACAGGTCTCTTTAAAAAATGGGATAAAAACAATTTACACAATTCTGAGTATAATACCAGTTAAAAAGTAGATAAGAAGATTATAACTTAACTTGGTATAGGTCACTGCCAGGTTGCCCAACGCGTTTCGTCATACAGACTTCATCAAGGGGTGTTTAGCAGAGTGGGACCATGCTTCTATTTATACCAGTGGTAATCTAGTGGTAATTATGACATCACTTCCTGTTTGCACAAGGTGTTTGCAATATAGACTGTGATCTGACAATTTGCAATCTAATATACTATGAACAGATGCTAAATAACATTGCAGTGTGTGGTATATACTTTAGAAATAGTTTTGGAGCAAGAAAGGTGTAGAATTAGCCGTTTTCTGCGGCGCTGGCGGCTTCTCCGCCACACTTCCGGTATTCGGACGTCGCGTCACTTCCGCCCCACTTCCGGAGACGCGACCGCGCATGCGTCCGTGGTTTCAGCAGCATCAGTTCTTTCTAGAGGCCAACATTATTTATATAAGGAACACCATCGGCGGCCATCTTTGTGTGGTTTATTCATATAGTTATTTCATGCGGCGGCCATGTTTGCGGAGGTCAAAATCAGGGATATTCTCATAATGATCCTCCGTGAACCATGTAAATAAAGAAAAAGATTTAATCGATAAGTGATTATAAAACAATGTAATCACCATAGTAACAATTCCTAGAGTGGTTTTATGATATAAATACGTGAAGTGTTTCATCAATAATAACGTGCAGATTTATAATTATAAAATATATAAATAGTATAAATATATAAAATACTAATATTGAGACAGATAATATGGTTAATTAGTGGTGTTTAATGTGTTGGTGATATAGGTACAGACAGTATTTAGACAAGGCCAGGGGTAGGTTCATATATGTGAAATTGTGATAATGACTAGCTCATGTAGGCTTTTAATATATAGTTTTTTATTTACAGTACCTGATATTCCCAGATGGTCTCCCTAGTCTGGTACTGATCAGGCCCGACACTGCTTCGCTTCCAAGATCGGGCGAGATTGGGCATTTCCAGTGTGGTTTGACTGTAATAATTACTTACCATACATGTGTCATATCTCAAATAGAGTGGATAGGGTTGGGTGGGAAGGGGGTGGGAGGTCGGTGGGGGGGGGGGATGGGAAGGGTGGAGGGCTGGGGCGGGGGGGGGGGGTGTAGTGTGTAAGTGGGGGGTGGAGGCAATGAATGTGGAATGGGAACCGGCGGAGGAAGTTATAAAGGAGGTGATTGGGGTAACTGAATCGTGATTAAATAAATAAGGAACAGAGGGTTGGAGTCCAACCGTAATGATGGCACCAGAGGGTTCACAGGAACGGAGCAATTTCGTAATAGTCATTGAACCCCTTAGGATGGAGTGTCTGCAGTTTGAAGATCCAAAACATTTCTCTGCGTGAAAGTTTATTTGCCAAGTCTCCTCCTCTTTCTCCCAACTTTACTAGTTCAATTGCCTTAAAAGTTAAGGCCTCCGGGTTGGAGTTGTGTGCCACCTTGAAATGTTTGGATACAGCGTGATTCTCCATTTGATTTTTTATGTTGCGGATGTGTTCCTGAATCCTTATTTTCAATGGTCTCTTTGTCTTTCACACGTATTGTTTTCCACACTCGCATTCCAAGAGATAGATAACTGATTGGGTATTACAGTTAATAAAGTCTTTGATTTTGTACACTTCTTTTTTCTCCATGTCTGTGAATGTCTTCCTCACTGGATGTAGGTACCTGCAGATGTTGCATCGGCCGCATTTGAAGGATCCAGTGCATTTTGGCAATCGTGCACTTTCTTCTGGTTCCTTACGTAGCATGCTTGGTGCTAGAACATCCTTAAGGTTCTTAGATTTTCTGAAGATTATCTCGGGGCGGGGAGGCAGAAATTCTTTGAGGACCGGGTCCATTAATAGGATGCCCCAGTGTTTACTAAGTGAATCTCTAATGGATTTCTCATGGCGACTGTAAGTTGTAATAAACGAAACGGAATCTTTTTTCTTATCCTTAGGCTTGTATTCTAGTAATGTTGATCTCTCCAGGGCCTTTGCTTTAATAGCTGCTTCTTCCAAGATATTGATAGGATATTCTTTATCCTCAAATCTACTTTTGTACTTCTCAATTTGTGTTTCGCATTCTTCCTGGTTACTGCAGTTTCTTTTTATTCTGTTAAATTGGGAGAAGGGGATGTTATTTTTCCATTTCTTTAGATGATTACTTTTGTACTGAAGGTAACTATTTGTATCAACCGGCTTGATGAAGTTCTTGGTTTCAATTCTTCCATCCTTCCCTTCTAAAATCAGATCCAGAAATTCAATGGATTCTTTACTGATTTTTGATGTGAAGATAAGATTGAGCTCATTCTTACTCAGGAAGTCGACAAATTTATAAAACCTTTCTTCTGAGCCGTCCCAGATGATTAAAATGTCATCTATGTAGCGACGGTAAAAAATCAGATGGTTCTTAAAATCATGATTGCCATAGATAAAATTCTTCTCCCAACTGCCCATAAAAAGATTAGCGAAACTCGGTGCAAAAATCGTCCCCATAGCGGTCCCGCATCGCTGCAGATAAAAGTGATCTAAAAATTTAAAATAGTTGTGTTGCAGAATAAAAAACATAACATCGCAGATAAAATCTTTGTGAGTCGTTGTTAATGAGGTATCAGTTTCCATGAAGTCTCTGCATGCAGTTACTCCTTTTTCGTGGTTAATGCAGGTGTAAAGCGACTGAACATCTATTGTTGCCCACCTGAACGTGTTTTTCCATTCAAGATCTTTTAAGGAGTTCAACACAGCGGTAGTATCCTTCAGGTATGATGGTAGTTCTTTTACATAAGGTTTGAGGAAAACATCTACATATTCCGATAAATTGGATGTAAGTGAATCAATACCCGCCACAATAGGTCTTCCGGGCGGGTTTTCCAAGTTTTTGTGAATTTTGGGCAAGAAGTAAAAGATAGGGGTAATGGGGTCTGATTTCATCAGGTATTGGAACTCTTCCTTAGTGATGACGTCTGTACGTAGACCGCGCACCAAAAGTATTCTTAATTCATCAACAAAAATATTTTTGGGAACACTAGATAATTTGGTGTATGATGCCTCATCTTCAAGTAGTCTCTGTGCCTCGTTGATGTATTTCTTGCGGTCCATAATGACCAGACCCCCCCCTTTGTCAGCTTGTTTTATCACGATTTCTTGATTCTTCTGTAGTTTCTTCAGAGCTTCTTTTTCTCGGTTAGTGATGTTCCTCTCTTTAATTGTGTTCAAGTTGGTATCACATAGATCCTTTTTTACCATCTCATAGAAGATATTCACATTACTTCCTTTTGATTCTAACGGATAAAATTTTGAGGTTGGTTTTAGACCTGACTTCGATTGATTTTCATAGTTACTGATAACAGCATCCTCTTTCCTCAAGAAATGTCTTTTTAATGTCAGTTTTCTAACGAATTTATTCAGATCGATGAACGTTTCAAATTTGTTGAGACCCCCTGTGGGTGCGAAAGTAAGGCCTTTGTTGAGTAAGGATATTTCCGGTTGCGACAGTGTGTGTTGTGAGAGATTAAAGATTCCTTTTTCCTTTGTGTCCATCAGTTCAATGTTCTTTTCTTGTTTTCTCTCCCTCCTACCGCCCCGTCTTTCTCTTCTTCTGTGTATCTTCTTTTGAGAGGTGATGCGAGGCGTATGTCTTCCTTCAGGGAGTTTCTTGGGGCTTCTTTTGGTCTTGTTCCTCTTCTTTGGGCCAAAAAAGTCTGGTCACTGTTGGAGTTTATTCTTTGTAGTGTAGTGAATCTGTTCTGCATCCTTAGAGTAGGAGATGGTGTGTTTACTTCTTGGTTTCGTGATGGTTTCCCTTTAACTGGTACTGTTTTCCAATACTGTCTGTCTGTTCGATTGGATTGTTGATTGACGGTTCCGAACCTGCTCCAATGTTTTACTTTTCCCTGTTCATAGTCTGTTTTGTCCCTGAGAAACTTTTTCTCCTTGTTCTTTGTGACCTCTTCTTCAACGCGTTCCATTTTCCTTTTAAGAACCTTTTCATTAATTTTGTAGTCCTCTTTATCTTTAAAAGGTTCAAGTTCTGTTTCTTTACACTTGATATTCTTCTCCAATTCTAGGAGGGAGTTCTTCTTTTCCTCAATCAAAAGTTTCATTAGGTCAATGGAACAATTGTGCAATGTTTTATCCCATTTTTCTAAAAAGACTGCATCAAGGTTGCCGAATGTGGGTTGCTTTAGGAGTCTAAGCCCCCTGGGTATTCTGTTCACCGTAATATAATGTTCTAGACCTTTGATATCCCACCATGTTTTCACTTCTTTGGTGAGGAGTCTTTCAATACCCCAAAAAAGATCATCCAAATCACATGGTGGGGAGGTTTCATTAGATTGTTCTTTTTCATTAAATATTTTTTGGCACCAATTTTGTCGTTTGGTTGCCCGGTCTGAGTTTCTCCACATTTCTAGATAATATTGTAATACACCAGGCCGCAATAAAAAGTTACCAGAAGTAAAACGGATATGGAGGAGTTATTGCGCCACTTGTGTTTGACAATTATTAAGAATAGAGAATAATATATATAAAAAATATATATAAAAAAAGGTGTGAAGTTAAAAATAGACACTCCCTAGAAATTCAAAAAGGGTGTCAGCTGGCCCCCAGACAGGGATGGTAATTCCCTGCGATGTACACGGATTTAAAAGAAATGGGGGGGAGGGGGATATAGCGACCAACGGTGTCTTTAAAAACTCACAGAAAAGGTATAAAATATAAAAGCAATTTATTCACATAAAAATAAAGTTTGCACATAAAAAGTTTTTTCACATAAAAATATCTTAATAACAGGTCTCTTTAAAAAATGGGATAAAAACAATTTACACAATTCTGAGTATAATACCAGTTAAAAAGTAGATAAGATTATAACTTAACTTGGTATAGGTCACTGCCAGGTTGCCCAACGCGTTTCGTCATACAGACTTCATCAAGGGGTGTTTAGCAGAGTGGGACCATGCTTCTATTTATACCAGTGGTAATCTAGTGGTAATTATGACATCACTTCCTGTTTGCACAAGGTGTTTGCAATATAGACTGTGATCTGACAATTTGCAATCTAATATACTATGAACAGATGCTAAATAACATTGCAGTGTGTGGTATATACTTTAGAAATAGTTTTGGAGCAAGAAAGGTGTAGAATTAGCCGTTTTCTGCGGCGCTGGCGGCTTCTCCGCCACACTTCCGGTATTCGGACGTCGCGTCACTTCCGCCCCACTTCCGGAGACGCGACCGCGCATGCGTCCGTGGTTTCAGCAGCATCAGTTCTTTCTAGAGGCCAACATTATTTATATAAGGAACACCATCGGCGGCCATCTTTGTGTGGTTTATTCATATAGTTATTTCATGCGGCGGCCATGTTTGCGGAGGTCAAAATCAGGGATATTCTCATAATGATCCTCCGTGAACCATGTAAATAAAGAAAAAGATTTAATCGATAAGTGATTATAAAACAATGTAATCACCATAGTAACAATTCCTAGAGTGGTTTTATGATATAAATACGTGAAGTGTTTCATCAATAATAACGTGCAGATTTATAATTATAAAATATATAAATAGTATAAATATATAAAATACTAATATTGAGACAGATAATATGGTTAATTAGTGGTGTTTAATGTGTTGGTGATATAGGTACAGACAGTATTTAGACAAGGCCAGGGGTAGGTTCATATATGTGAAATTGTGATAATGACTAGCTCATGTAGGCTTTTAATATATAGTTTTTTATTTACAGTACCTGATATTCCCAGATGGTCTCCCTAGTCTGGTACTGATCAGGCCCGACACTGCTTCGCTTCCAAGATCGGGCGAGATTGGGCATTTCCAGTGTGGTTTGACTGTAATAATTACTTACCATACATGTGTCATATCTCAAATAGAGTGGATAGGGTTGGGTGGGAAGGGGGTGGGAGGTCGGTGGGGGGGGGGGGGGATGGGAAGGGTGGAGGGCTGGGGCGGGGGGGGGGGTGTAGTGTGTAAGTGGGGGGTGGAGGCAATGAATGTCGAATGGGAACCGGCGGAGGAAGTTATAAAGGAGGTGATTGGGGTAACTGAATCGTGATTAAATAAATAAGGAACAGAGGGTTGGAGTCCAACCGTAATGATGGCACCAGAGGGTTCACAGGAACGGAGCAATTTCGTAATAGTCATTGAACCCCTTAGGATGGAGTGTCTGCAGTTTGAAGATCCAAAACATTTCTCTGCGTGAAAGTTTATTTGCCAAGTCTCCTCCTCTTTCTCCCAACTTTACTAGTTCAATTGCCTTAAAAGTTAAGGCCTCCGGGTTGGAGTTGTGTGCCACCTTGAAATGTTTGGATACAGCGTGATTCTCCATTTGATTTTTTATGTTGCGGATGTGTTCCTGAATCCTTATTTTCAATGGTCTCTTTGTCTTTCCCACGTATTGTTTTCCACACTCGCATTCCAAGAGATAGATAACTGATTGGGTATTACAGTTAATAAAGTCTTTGATTTTGTACACTTCTTTTTTCTCCATGTCTGTGAATGTCTTCCTCACTGGATGTAGGTACCTGCAGATGTTGCATCGGCCGCATTTGAAGGATCCAGTGCATTTTGGCAATCGTGCACTTTCTTCTGGTTCCTTACGTAGCATGCTTGGTGCTAGAACATCCTTAAGGTTCTTAGATTTTCTGAAGATTATCTCGGGGCGGGGAGGCAGAAATTCTTTGAGGACCGGGTCCATTAATAGGATGCCCCAGTGTTTACTAAGTGAATCTCTAATGGATTTCTCATGGCGACTGTAAGTTGTAATAAACGAAACGGAATCTTTTTTCTTATCCTTAGGCTTGTATTCTAGTAATGTTGATCTCTCCAGGGCCTTTGCTTTAATAGCTGCTTCTTCCAAGATATTGATAGGATATTCTTTATCCTCAAATCTACTTTTGTACTTCTCAATTTGTGTTTCGCATTCTTCCTGGTTACTGCAGTTTCTTTTTATTCTGTTAAATTGGGAGAAGGGGATGTTATTTTTCCATTTCTTTAGATGATTACTTTTGTACTGAAGGTAACTATTTGTATCAACCGGCTTGATGAAGTTCTTGGTTTCAATTCTTCCATCCTTCCCTTCTAAAATCAGATCCAGAAATTCAATGGATTCTTTACTGATTTTTGATGTGAAGATAAGATTGAGCTCATTCTTACTCAGGAAGTCGACAAATTTATAAAACCTTTCTTCTGAGCCGTCCCAGATGATTAAAATGTCATCTATGTAGCGACGGTAAAAAATCAGATGGTTCTTAAAATCATGATTGCCATAGATAAAATTCTTCTCCCAACTGCCCATAAAAAGATTAGCGAAACTCGGTGCAAAAATCGTCCCCATAGCGGTCCCGCATCGCTGCAGATAAAAGTGATCTAAAAATTTAAAATAGTTGTGTTGCAGAATAAAAAACATAACATCGCAGATAAAATCTTTGTGAGTCGTTGTTAATGAGGTATCAGTTTCCATGAAGTCTCTGCATGCAGTTACTCCTTTTTCGTGGTTAATGCAGGTGTAAAGCGACTGAACATCTATTGTTGCCCACCTGAACGTGTTTTTCCATTCAAGATCTTTTAAGGAGTTCAACACAGCGGTAGTATCCTTCAGGTATGATGGTAGTTCTTTTACATAAGGTTTGAGGAAAACATCTACATATTCCGATAAATTGGATGTAAGTGAATCAATACCCGCCACAATAGGTCTTCCGGGCGGGTTTTCCAAGTTTTTGTGAATTTTGGGCAAGAAGTAAAAGATAGGGGTAATGGGGTCTGATTTCATCAGGTATTGGAACTCTTCCTTAGTGATGACGTCTGTACGTAGACCGCGCACCAAAAGTATTCTTAATTCATCAACAAAAATATTTTTGGGAACACTAGATAATTTGGTGTATGATGCCTCATCTTCAAGTAGTCTCTGTGCCTCGTTGATGTATTTCTTGCGGTCCATAATGACCAGACCCCCCCCTTTGTCAGCTTGTTTTATCACGATTTCTTGATTCTTCTGTAGTTTCTTCAGAGCTTCTTTTTCTCGGTTAGTGATGTTCCTCTCTTTAATTGTGTTCAAGTTGGTATCACATAGATCCTTTTTTACCATCTCATAGAAGATATTCACATTACTTCCTTTTGATTCTAACGGATAAAATTTTGAGGTTGGTTTTAGACCTGACTTCGATTGATTTTCATAGTTACTGATAACAGCATCCTCTTTCCTCAAGAAATGTCTTTTTAATGTCAGTTTTCTAACGAATTTATTCAGATCGATGAACGTTTCAAATTTGTTGAGACCCCCTGTGGGTGCGAAAGTAAGGCCTTTGTTGAGTAAGGATATTTCCGGTTGCGACAGTGTGTGTTGTGAGAGATTAAAGATTCCTTTTTCCTTTGTGTCCATCAGTTCAATGTTCTTTTCTTGTTTTCTCTCCCTCCTACCGCCCCGTCTTTCTCTTCTTCTGTGTATCTTCTTTTGAGAGGTGATGCGAGGCGTATGTCTTCCTTCAGGGAGTTTCTTGGGGCTTCTTTTGGTCTTGTTCCTCTTCTTTGGGCCAAAAAAGTCTGGTCACTGTTGGAGTTTATTCTTTGTAGTGTAGTGAATCTGTTCTGCATCCTTAGAGTAGGAGATGGTGTGTTTACTTCTTGGTTTCGTGATGGTTTCCCTTTAACTGGTACTGTTTTCCAATACTGTCTGTCTGTTCGATTGGATTGTTGATTGACGGTTCCGAACCTGCTCCAATGTTTTACTTTTCCCTGTTCATAGTCTGTTTTGTCCCTGAGAAACTTTTTCTCCTTGTTCTTTGTGACCTCTTCTTCAACGCGTTCCATTTTCCTTTTAAGAACCTTTTCATTAATTTTGTAGTCCTCTTTATCTTTAAAAGGTTCAAGTTCTGTTTCTTTACACTTGATATTCTTCTCCAATTCTAGGAGGGAGTTCTTCTTTTCCTCAATCAAAAGTTTCATTAGGTCAATGGAACAATTGTGCAATGTTTTATCCCATTTTTCTAAAAAGACTGCATCAAGGTTGCCGAATGTGGGTTGCTTTAGGAGTCTAAGCCCCCTGGGTATTCTGTTCACCGTAATATAATGTTCTAGACCTTTGATATCCCACCATGTTTTCACTTCTTTGGTGAGGAGTCTTTCAATACCCCAAAAAAGATCATCCAAATCACATGGTGGGGAGGTTTCATTAGATTGTTCTTTTTCATTAAATATTTTTTGGCACCAATTTTGTCGTTTGGTTGCCCGGTCTGAGTTTCTCCACATTTCTAGATAATATTGTAATACACCAGGCCGCAATAAAAAGTTACCAGAAGTAAAACGGATATGGAGGAGTTATTGCGCCACTTGTGTTTGACAATTATTAAGAATAGAGAATAATATATATAAAAAATATATATAAAAAAAGGTGTGAAGTTAAAAATAGACACTCCCTAGAAATTCAAAAAGGGTGTCAGCTGGCCCCCAGACAGGGATGGTAATTCCCTGCGATGTACACGGATTTAAAAGAAATGGGGGGGAGGGGGATATAGCGACCAACGGTGTCTTTAAAAACTCACAGAAAAGGTATAAAATATAAAAGCAATTTATTCACATAAAAATAAAGTTTGCACATAAAAAGTTTTTTCACATAAAAATATCTTAATAACAGGTCTCTTTAAAAAATGGGATAAAAACAATTTACACAATTCTGAGTATAATACCAGTTAAAAAGTAGATAAGATTATAACTTAACTTGGTATAGGTCACTGCCAGGTTGCCCAACGCGTTTCGTCATACAGACTTCATCAAGGGGTGTTTAGCAGAGTGGGACCATGCTTCTATTTATACCAGTGGTAATCTAGTGGTAATTATGACATCACTTCCTGTTTGCACAAGGTGTTTGCAATATAGACTGTGATCTGACAATTTGCAATCTAATATACTATGAACAGATGCTAAATAACATTGCAGTGTGTGGTATATACTTTAGAAATAGTTTTGGAGCAAGAAAGGTGTAGAATTAGCCGTTTTCTGCGGCGCTGGCGGCTTCTCCGCCACACTTCCGGTATTCGGACGTCGCGTCACTTCCGCCCCACTTCCGGAGACGCGACCGCGCATGCGTCCGTGGTTTCAGCAGCATCAGTTCTTTCTAGAGGCCAACATTATTTATATAAGGAACACCATCGGCGGCCATCTTTGTGTGGTTTATTCATATAGTTATTTCATGCGGCGGCCATGTTTGCGGAGGTCAAAATCAGGGATATTCTCATAATGATCCTCCGTGAACCATGTAAATAAAGAAAAAGATTTAATCGATAAGTGATTATAAAACAATGTAATCACCATAGTAACAATTCCTAGAGTGGTTTTATGATATAAATACGTGAAGTGTTTCATCAATAATAACATGCAGATTTATAATTATAAAATATATAAATAGTATAAATATATAAAATACTAATATTGAGACAGATAATATGGTTAATTAGTGGTGTTTAATGTGTTGGTGATATAGGTACAGACAGTATTTAGACAAGGCCAGGGGTAGGTTCATATATGTGAAATTGTGATAATGACTAGCTCATGTAGGCTTTTAATATATAGTTTTTTATTTACAGTACCTGATATTCCCAGATGGTCTCCCTAGTCTGGTACTGATCAGGCCCGACACTGCTTCGCTTCCAAGATCGGGCGAGATTGGGCATTTCCAGTGTGGTTTGACTGTAATAATTACTTACCATACATGTGTCATATCTCAAATAGAGTGGATAGGGTTGGGTGGGAAGGGGGTGGGAGGTCGGTGGGGGGGGGGGATGGGAAGGGTGGAGGGCTGGGGCGGGGGGGGGGGGTGTAGTGTGTAAGTGGGGGGTGGAGGCAATGAATGTGGAATGGGAACCGGCGGAGGAAGTTATAAAGGAGGTGATTGGGGTAACTGAATCGTGATTAAATAAATAAGGAACAGAGGGTTGGAGTCCAACCGTAATGATGGCACCAGAGGGTTCACAGGAACGGAGCAATTTCGTAATAGTCATTGAACCCCTTAGGATGGAGTGTCTGCAGTTTGAAGATCCAAAACATTTCTCTGCGTGAAAGTTTATTTGCCAAGTCTCCTCCTCTTTCTCCCAACTTTACTAGTTCAATTGCCTTAAAAGTTAAGGCCTCCGGGTTGGAGTTGTGTGCCACCTTGAAATGTTTGGATACAGCGTGTTCTCCATTTGATTTTTTATGTTGCGGATGTGTTCCTGAATCCTTATTTTCAATGGTCTCTTTGTCTTTCCCACGTATTGTTTTCCACACTCGCATTCCAAGAGATAGATAACTGATTGGGTATTACAGTTAATAAAGTCTTTGATTTTGTACACTTCTTTTTTCTCCATGTCTGTGAATGTCTTCCTCACTGGATGTAGGTACCTGCAGATGTTGCATCGGCCGCATTTGAAGGATCCAGTGCATTTTGGCAATCGTGCACTTTCTTCTGGTTCCTTACGTAGCATGCTTGGTGCTAGAACATCCTTAAGGTTCTTAGATTTTCTGAAGATTATCTCGGGGCGGGGAGGCAGAAATTCTTTGAGGACCGGGTCCATTAATAGGATGCCCCAGTGTTTACTAAGTGAATCTCTAATGGATTTCTCATGGCGACTGTAAGTTGTAATAAACGAAACGGAATCTTTTTTCTTATCCTTAGGCTTGTATTCTAGTAATGTTGATCTCTCCAGGGCCTTTGCTTTAATAGCTGCTTCTTCCAAGATATTGATAGGATATTCTTTATCCTCAAATCTACTTTTGTACTTCTCAATTTGTGTTTCGCATTCTTCCTGGTTACTGCAGTTTCTTTTTATTCTGTTAAATTGGGAGAAGGGGATGTTATTTTTCCATTTCTTTAGATGATTACTTTTGTAGTGAAGGTAACTATTTGTATCAACCGGCTTGATGAAGTTCTTGGTTATGAGAATATCCCTGATTTTGACCTCCGCAAACATGGCCGCCGCATGAAATAACTATATGAATAAACCACACAAAGATGGCCGCCGATGGTGTTCCTTATATAAATAATGTTGGCCTCTAGAAAGAACTGATGCTGCTGAAACCACGGACGCATGCGCGGTCGCGTCTCCGGAAGTGGGGCGGAAGTGACGCGACGTCCGAATACCGGAAGTGTGGCGGAGAAGCCGCCAGCGCCGCAGAAAACGGCTAATTCTACACCTTTCTTGCTCCAAAACTATTTCTAAAGTATATACCACACACTGCAATGTTATTTAGCATCTGTTCATAGTATATTAGATTGCAAATTGTCAGATCACAGTCTATATTGCAAACACCTTGTGCAAACAGGAAGTGATGTCATAATTACCACCAGATTACCACTGGTATAAATAGAAGCATGGTCCCACTCTGCTAAACACCCCTTGATGAAGTCTGTATGACGAAACGCGTTGGGCAACCTGGCAGTGACCTATACCAAGTTAAGTTATAATCTTCTTATCTACTTTTTAACTGGTATTATACTCAGAATTGTGTAAATTGTTTTTATCCCATTTTTTAAAGAGACCTGTTATTAAGATATTTTTATGTGAAAAAACTTTTTATGTGCAAACTTTATTTTTATGTGAATAAATTGCTTTTATATTTTATACCTTTTCTGTGAGTTTTTAAAGACACCGTTGGTCGCTATATCCCCCTCCCCCCCATTTCTTTTAAATCCGTGTACATCGCAGGGAATTACCATCCCTGTCTGGGGGCCAGCTGACACCCTTTTTGAATTTCTAGGGAGTGTCTATTTTTAACTTCACACCTTTTTTTATATATATTTTTTATATATATTATTCTCTATTCTTAATAATTGTCAAACACAAGTGGCGCAATAACTCCTCCATATCCGTTTTACTTCTGGTAACTTTTTATTGCGGCCTGGTGTATTACAATATTATCTAGAAATGTGGAGAAACTCAGACCGGGCAACCAAACGACAAAATTGGTGCCAAAAAATATTTAATGAAAAAGAACAATCTAATGAAACCTCCCCACCATGTGATTTGGATGATCTTTTTTGGGGTATTGAAAGACTCCTTACCAAAGAAGTGAAAACATGGTGGGATATCAAAGGTCTAGAACATTATATTACGGTGAACAGAATACCCAGGGGGCTTAGACTCCTAAAGCAACCCACATTCGGCAACCTTGATGCAGTCTTTTTAGAAAAATGGGATAAAACATTGCACAATTGTTCCATTGACCTAATGAAACTTTTGATTGAGGAAAAGAAGAACTCCCTCCTAGAATTGGAGAAGAATATCAAGTGTAAAGAAAGAGAACTTGAACCTTTTAAAGATAAAGAGGACTACAAAATTAATGAAAAGGTTCTTAATAGGAAAATGGAACGCGTTGAAGAAGAGGTCACAAAGAACAAGGAGAAAAAGTTTCTCAGGGACAAAACAGACTATGAACAGGGAAAAGTAAAACATTGGAGCAGGTTCGGAACCGTCAATCAACAATCCAATCGAACAGACAGACAGTATTGGAAAACAGTACCAGTTAAAGGGAAACCATCACGAAACCAAGAAGTAAACACACCATCTCCTACTCTAAGGATGCAGAACAGATTCACTACACTACAAAGAATAAACTCCAACAGTGACCAGACTTTTTTGGCCCAAAGAACAGGAACAAGACCAAAAGAAGCCCCAAGAAACTCCCTGAAGGAAGACATACGCCTCGCATCACCTCTCAAAAGAAGATACACAGAAGAAGAGGAAGACGGGGCGGTAGGAGGGAGAGAAAACAAGAAAAGAACATTGAACTGATGGACACAAAGGAAAAAGGAATCTTTAATCTCTCACAACACACACTGTCGCAACCGGAAATATCCTTACTCAACAAAGGCCTTACTTTCGCACCCACAGGGGGTCTCAACAAATTTGAAACGTTCATCGATCTGAATAAATTCGTTAGAAAACTGACATTAAAAAGACATTTCTTGAGGAAAGAGGATGCTGTTATCAGTAACTATGAAAATCAATCGAAGTCAGGTCTAAAACCAACCTCAAAATTTTATCCGTTAGAATCAAAAGGAAGTAATGTGAATATCTTCTATGAGATGGTAAAAAAGGATCTATGTGATACCAACTTGAACACAATTAAAGAGAGGAACATCACTAACCGAGAAAAAGAAGCTCTGAAGAAACTACAGAAGAATCAAGAAATCGTGATAAAACAAGCTGACAAAGGGGGGGGTCTGGTCATTATGGACCGCAAGAAATACATCAACGAGGCACAGAGACTACTTGAAGATGAGGCATCATACACCAAATTATCTAGTGATCCCAAAAATATTTTTGTTGATGAATTAAGAATACTTTTGGTGCGCGGTCTACGTACAGACGTCATCACTAAGGAAGAGTTCCAATACCTGATGAAATCAGACCCCATTACCCCTATCTTTTACTTCTTGCCCAAAATTCACAAAAACTTGGAAAACCCGCCCGGAAGACCTATTGTGGCGGGTATTGATTCACTTACATCCAATTTATCGGAATATGTAGATGTTTTCCTCAAACCTTATGTAAAAGAACTACCATCATACCTGAAGGATACTACCGCTGTGTTGAACTCCTTAAAAGATCTTGAATGGAAAAACACGTTCAGGTGGGCAACAATAGATGTTCAGTCGCTTTACACCTGCATTAACCACGAAAAAGGAGTAACTGCATGCAGAGACTTCATGGAAACTGATACCTCATTAACAACGACTCACAAAGATTTTATCTGCGATGTTATGTTTTTTATTCTGCAACACAACTATTTTAAATTTTTAGATCACTTTTATCTGCAGCGATGCGGGACCGCTATGGGGACGATTTTTGCACCGAGTTTCGCTAATCTTTTTATGGGCAGTTGGGAGAAGAATTTTATCTATGGCAATCATGATTTTAAGAACCATCTGATTTTTTACCGTCGCTACATAGATGACATTTTAATCATCTGGGACGGCTCAGAAGAAAGGTTTTATAAATTTGTCGACTTCCTGAGTAAGAATGAGCTAAATCTTATCTTCACATCAAAAATCAGTAAAGAATCCATTGAATTTCTGGATCTGATTTTAGAAGGGAAGGATGGAAGAATTGAAACCAAGAACTTCATCAAGCCGGTTGATACAAATAGTTACCTTCACTACAAAAGTAATCATCTAAAGAAATGGAAAAATAACATCCCCTTCTCCCAATTTAACAGAATAAAAAGAAACTGCAGTAACCAGGAAGAATGAGAAAAACACAAATTGAGAAGTACAAAAGTAGATTTGAGGATAAAGAATATCCTATCAATATCTTGGAAGAAGCAGCTATTAAAGCAAAGGCCCTGGAGAGATCAACATTACTAGAATACAAGCCTAAGGATAAGAAAAAAGATTCCGTTTCGTTTATTACAACTTACAGTCGCCATGAGAAATCCATTAGAGATTCACTTAGTAAACACTGGGGCATCCTATTAATGGACCCGGTCCTCAAAGAATTTCTGCCTCCCCGCCCCGAGATAATCTTCAGAAAATCTAAGAACCTTAAGGATGTTCTAGCACCAAGCATGCTACGTAAGGAACCAGAAGAAAGTGCACGATTGCCAAAATGCACTGGATCCTTCAAATGCGGCCGATGCAACATCTGCAGGTACCTACATCCAGTGAGGAAGACATTCACAGACATGGAGAAAAAAGAAGTGTACAAAATCAAAGACTTTATTAACTGTAATACCCAATCAGTTATCTATCTCTTGGAATGCGAGTGTGGAAAACAATACGTGGGAAAGACAAAGAGACCATTGAAAATAAGGATTCAGGAACACATCCGCAACATAAAAAATCAAATGGAGAATCACGCTGTATCCAAACATTTCAAGGTGGCACACAACTCCAACCCGGAGGCCTTAACTTTTAAGGCAATTGAACTAGTAAAGTTGGGAGAAAGAGGAGGAGACTTGGCAAATAAACTTTCACGCAGAGAAATGTTTTGGATCTTCAAACTGCAGACACTCCATCCTAAGGGGTTCAATGACTATTACGAAATTGCTCCGTTCCTGTGAACCCTCTGGTGCCATCATTACGGTTGGACTCCAACCCTCTGTTCCTTATTTATTTAATCACGATTCAGTTACCCCAATCACCTCCTTTATAACTTCCTCCGCCGGTTCCCATTCCACATTCATTGCCTCCACCCCCCACTTACACACTACACCCCCCCCCCGCCCCAGCCCTCCACCCTTCCCATTCCCCCCCCCCCCCCCACACCGACCTCCCACCCCCTTCCCACCCAACCCTATCCACTCTATTTGAGATATGACACATGTATGGTAAGTAATTATTACAGTCAAACCACACTGGAAATGCCCAATCTCGCCCGATCTTGGAAGCGAAGCAGTGTCGGGCCTGATCAGTACCAGACTAGGGAGACCATCTGGGAATATCAGGTACTGTAAATAAAAAACTATATATTAAAAGCCTACATGAGCTAGTCATTATCACAATTTCACATATATGAACCTACCCCTGGCCTTGTCTAAATACTGTCTGTACCTATATCACCAACACATTAAACACCACTAATTAGACTTCCGGTTCCGGGTTCGCATGGGCTAACAGGCTAACACCGGAGCTCCGCTTCCCGCCCGCGAACGATACCTTCTAACGGCTGTTTACAGCCTCCAAAACCACCAGCTTTCTACTGCGATCCGGGTGCTACCCGATGGACCGCTTTGTGACATCCGGAGCTCAGCCGGGACAGCCCGCGCCACGTCAGGAGAAACGCCGCTCTGAGGGGAATATGGCGCCGGAGCGAGGCACGGACGCTGCAGCCCCTGCTTCTAAAAAGACGGCCGCTGAGCTGTCAGACTCACCTCATAAGGTATGCCGCTCTCCTGACTCCCCTGTTACCTATGGGGATGTGGTGGAAGCAATACGGTCCACCATGGCACCGCTCCTCTCCCAGGCTGTAACAGACATTTCCTCCCAATTGAAAGCCCTTACACATAGGGTGACACAGGCTGAGAATCAGCTGGGGGCTACACTACATGAAGTTGCTGACATGCGTCACAGTGTTAAAGCATTAACATCTGATAACTACCAGATATGGAACAAGCTAGACGATATCGAAAATCGCTCGAGACGTAATAATATACGTCTGGTCGGTTTACCTGAGTCCATTAAAGGGCCGGCGATTGCTCATTTTGTCAGAAACACGCTGCCTGATTTGTTGGGAATTGCTCAGGAATGCCGGGACTTGGTGATTGAACGGGCACACAGGGTGGGCCCTGCACCGACTCCCTCGAAACCGAGACCACGTGTCACGCTATTTAAATGTTTAAACTACCTACACAAAATGGCGTTTTGGTCGGCATCCCGACGTGTCAAAGATCTTCAGTGGGAAGGCAATAAATTGTTCATTTTTCAGGACTACTCCGTGGAACTGACTAGGGCTCGCAAGGCCTTTTCTCCGTTATGTTCAAAGCTAGTCACTGAGGGCCGCAAATTCAGCTTGCTATACCCAGCCCGTTTACGGATCTACGATGGCTCCACCCACAAAGATTTCCTCTCTCCTAAAGATGCCGAGGACTATCTGCGGGAACTCTCTCGGGACAATGCTACTGACATCAGCGACCCGGTACCCCTGCCTCCCTGATTGCTGCTCGGCAACCTTTCTATTGTTTCTAACACAGATGAGTGTTCTTTAGTCACTCTCGAGCAGAGTATATGGTTCCAATCAGTTACTTACAGTCATCTTATAACAGCTCTTGCTAGCTATGTTATGCCAACATATTAACACATGCGTTATCCTGGTTAGCCCACACTAAATGATAATGTATGGTATTGTTCTGTCTGTACAGATCTCATTCCTGCATTGCTCAATTTATTTGTATTTATTTTGTTTTCTCTTTTCCACCAATATGATTGGGAATACGGCTGTTGCTACACCCACTATATCTCGACGATATCGAGCTGGTGGTAGTATTACATTTTTCTTTTTGTTAATGGTTATCCAGTTCGCGGAGGAATGGAAGCTCCTCACCCCTCCCCATGCGCCTCCAGAATACTGCTAATACCTATTTCTTCCTTAGGATATTGTTTTTTATATTCCGGAAGCACAGGGTCTATTGGGTCTTCTGCATTATGCTTACATGTTATATGTTTTTACTAAGATCCCCAATGACACCTGTATATCAGTGGTGTCTTATGACTGTTTTTATGTTTCATGTGCGTTTGTCTCCTCCCCTCTCCCTTCTCTCCCTTTTTGTTTCTGTCCTGTCGAACACTTCTAGAGAGATGAGTGGCATTATTGTTTTATCTACTGCACTATGTCTGACGTGAAAATAGGGACGTGGAACGTGGGAGGATTCAATTCACCGGCTAAGAGGAGAAAGGTACTTCTTTACCTCAACAAGCAGAATATAGACATTGCTTTTCTACAGGAAACTCACCTGATTCCCGCAGAAGTAACTAAACTTGCCATGTTGGGTTGGTCAGTGATGGCCTCCAGTCCGTATTCCTCCAGAGCCCGGGGGGTAGTGATTCTGATCAAGCGGCACATTCCTCACACCGTGTCCTGCACTATCCAAGACCCAGACGGCCGTTATATTATTGTATCCCTGACAATAAAAGGTAAACTAATGATCCTTGGGAATATATACGCCCCTACATCATACTCAAAGCGCTTCCTCCAAAAATTGATTGGTTTGCTCACTCCTTACTCAGATATACCCATGGTTATTGGCGGGGACTTTAATCTGGTTTCATCTCGGCTCCTAGATAAATCAACCCCCTCTGTCTCCACCCACCACTTGCCCAAATTGGGAATTCCATCACTCTCAGATCATCTCCAGTTAGTTGATATTTGGCGGGCTCACCATCCTACTGACAGAGACTACACATGCATGTCAGCTGCCCACTCTACCCTCTCACGTATAGACTACCTCCTCATCTCCCGATCTCTATTCTCCTCTGTAAGGGATTCCTCCATCGCCCCAATTGTCATCTCAGATCACGCTATTGTGTCAGCTACCCTAACTCTAGACTCCTCTACCCCTACACCTAGATTATGGAAATTCCCCTCTTACTTAGCCAAATCTCCTGACTTCTGTTTACGTTTGGAGTCGGCTTGGAAGGACTTCGTCCAACTCAATGGATCCCACTTGGAATCAGATCCGACATTATTCTGGATGACCGCAAAGACGGTTCTTAGGGGCGATATCATCTCCTTCGTGGCACACTCCAAACGGCAGTATACCGCCAAATATCTATCGCTCCAGTCAGCTCTTACTCTTAATTTTCAACAATTCAAAAGCTGTCCTACTCCTACAAATAGACAATCTTATCTACAATCCAAAACACAATTTGAAGAATATATGGGATCTATGGGTGATCGACACATGTTCTCGGTCAACTATCGATTCCACAAGTTCGGCAATAAAACCGGGAAATTACTCACTAATCTCCTCAAGGGTTCCCATCCACCCGCGCTGATTCACCCTCTCCGCAAGACCCCAGACACGCTCACTGTCTCGGACCTAGAAATTGCTGATGTCATGAGTGCATTCTATAGTCGGCTGTATTCTGATCCTCTCCCTTCACCCTCACCCTCCACACCAGGCTCGCACACTGAGGCTTCATTTTGGGAGACCATCCACCCTCCTCGACTCCTTCCTAGGGATGCGGAACTACTTATGGCTCCCATAACCCTCTCCGAAGTGGAGAAGGCCATACGTCATACTAAGTCTGACAAAGCCCCGGGCCCAGATGGCTTTAGTGGGGACTTTTATAAAGTCCTTCTCCCCCACATAGGGCCAGTCCTCGTCTCCACCCTTAATTCTATGATGTCCTCACTCAGAACCCCACCCCATTTTAATTCTGCCATCCTCAAATTACTGCCCAAACCAGACAGAGACCTATCATTACCTGAATCTTACCGCCCTATATCACTATTAAACTTAGACTACAAACTACTCACAAAAATACTAGCAGATAGATTGAAACCTCTCATGCCCCTCTTGGTCCACCCAGACCAATCGGGTTTCATAGCTGGACGCCACTCCGAAATTAACATTCGTCGGGTCCTTTCAGCCATTTCTGTCTCGGATGCTTCCCCCCTAACTCACAACTTGTTGCTTTCACTAGATGCCGAGAAGGCATTTGATCATGTAGACTGGCAACACCTATTCCTTACCCTGGATAGATATGGGTTTCCGCCTCACTTTATTTCCATGATCAAGTGCCTTTACTATAATGCTAAATCCCAAATTTCCTGCAACGGCCTTTTATCAGCCCCTTTTGAAATTAAAAAAGGCACCAGACAGGGATGCCCCCTATCTCCCCTATTATTTGCCCTAGCCCTGGAACCTCTAGCTATCGCCCTCAGAGCCTCCCCCAATTTCACCGGAATAAAAATAGGTATCAAAGAATTAAAGGTCTCACTATTCGCTGACGACATGCTATTATTCATATCCGACCCCAAACGCTCTATCCCTGCTATTTTAGAACTGATCCACTCCTTTGGCAAGGTAGCGGGCTACCGCATTAATACTTCTAAATCGGAGCTGCTTTGTCTAGGCGAGACACACACAACCTTAGCCTCTTTTCTCTCCTCCCTCCCATTTCGCTCCTCTAACACCTCCATCAAATATCTGGGGATTCACATACCATCTACGCTCCCACGACTTTATTCCCTAAACTTCTCACCTGTCATTGCTAAGATCTCAACTCTAATGCTAGGATGGAAACTCCTCCCGATTTCTCTTCTAGGCAGAATTGCGGTTATACAAAGTATAATATTCCCTAAAATCTTTTATGTGATGCAAAAACTACCAGTATCATTGAATGCACATGATTTAGGGGTTCTGCGGAGGTCGATGACTTCTTTTGTGTGGACGGGGAAGAAACCAAAAATTGCTCTTTCCAAACTCATAGGTCCTCGCAAGGCGGGGGGTGTGGGGCTACCAGATCTATCCTTTTACTCACACTCAATCATGTTTAGATATGTGACTGACTGGTTATCACACAAATCTACATTTACTGATATCAGTGTCGATGAGGCTCTTTTCTACCCCTATTCACCAGCCGCTTTACTCCTAACACCTCCTGCTATTCTTCCCCCCCACGTAAAAACACATATTTTATTTAAGGACATATTTCGGTCATGGCAAGGGGTAAACAAACGGTTGAAGAGGAATCCGTTACATGCCACCTCTATTCCACTTTGGGGTAACCCAGCTTTCCCTCCCTCTATTTCCAACGCCCGGTTCCGGCTCTGGAGGGATAAGGGACTGACCGACTCAACCAAAGTCTTTGATCCGGGTGGTAACTTTGTCCAGTTTGCTGAACTAGTAGGCTCTTATGGGCTCCCACACTCCCACTTTTATATGTATCTCCAAATGAGACACTACCTTTCTTCTCTTAGCTGGTCTACCTCCTCACGAACCTCATCTGCACTGGCTGACCCACTACGGCCGGTGATGATATATAACGCCCGGAAAGGATACCGTATCAGTTCTTTGTACTCTCTCCTCACTACAAATGACTCAGAGAAGCGATGGGAAGGTGTCACAAAGCCCTGGGAAAAAGATATGATTTTCCACATGCAAACAGACCAGATGACTAATCACTTTCTCCAGGCCTTGAAAACGCTCCAATCATCGTACCTACAGGAGGTCCACATTAGAACATTACACAGGGCTTATATCTCACCAGCACAATACGCTCACTTTAACTCGGCTAACTCTGCGGAATGCATTAAATGCCACTGTGCGACCGCCACCTTTCTCCATTGCATGTGGGATTGCCCGCACATTCGCCGCTTTTGGTACAAACTCCTTAATTATATCAAACGCATTTTTAAATTTGCTCCAGTTCTTGACCCCCCAGCTTGCCTACTGGCGGACTTCACAAACTGGAATCTTGGCCGGAATAAATATACCTTCACCCCTTTATTGACGATTATAGTTACTGTTGCAAAGAAAATGGTCCTGACACACTGGCTCAAACGCACCTCCCCATCGCTCTCTGAAGTACACCAAAAAATGCTACAACTCATGTATTTTGACAGGAGAACTGCTTTGTCTAATGTCATCACGGGAGCAGCCACGTTTCATAAGAAATGGGTTTTATTCATTCTCTCTCTTAACTCAGAAACACAGAACTCCATATTCACGCTATTCGACAGTACCGAATATTCCCTTCATAAAAGTATCTCTATTACTCTCACGCAAGCCACCCCCCAGTGATTGCTATAATACTCTTTTATGTTGTCAATTAAAGATGATTGCCCTCCCTCTCTCTCATATCTCCCTATATCTCCCCTTCCTTTCTTCCCTGTGTCTGTGTCTCATCCCTCCCCCCCTTTCTCCCTGTTACTAAATTCAAGTTGTACTTTGGATATCAATTATGTGCAGATATGCATTTCTAGCGACCTCACTGATGACACAATGTATGTAACAGTTTAAAGTCGGATTGTTCTCTCTCATTATATGAGATGTTCTGGGTTATCACTTTTGGTCATTTTTGATACTGATATCTTGCACTTGATTGTATATACCCCTTTCTTTACTGAAAATTTAATAAACAGAATTTACAAAAAAAAAAAAAAACACCACTAATTAACCATATTATCTGTCTCAATATTAGTATTTTATATATTTATACTATTTATATATTTTATAATTATAAATCTGCACGTTATTATTGATGAAACACTTCACGTATTTATATCATAAAACCACTCTAGGAATTGTTACTATGGTGATTACATTGTTTTATAATCACTTATCGATTAAATCTTTTTCTTTATTTACATGGTTCACGGAGGATCATTATGAGAATATCCCTGATTTTGACCTCCGCAAACATGGCCGCCGCATGAAATAACTATATGAATAAACCACACAAAGATGGCCGCCGATGGTGTTCCTTATATAAATAATGTTGGCCTCTAGAAAGAACTGATGCTGCTGAAACCACGGACGCATGCGCGGTCGCGTCTCCGGAAGTGGGGCGGAAGTGACGCGACGTCCGAATACCGGAAGTGTGGCGGAGAAGCCGCCAGCGCCGCAGAAAACGGCTAATTCTACACCTTTCTTGCTCCAAAACTATTTCTAAAGTATATACCACACACTGCAATGTTATTTAGCATCTGTTCATAGTATATTAGATTGCAAATTGTCAGATCACAGTCTATATTGCAAACACCTTGTGCAAACAGGAAGTGATGTCATAATTACCACTAGATTACCACTGGTATAAATAGAAGCATGGTCCCACTCTGCTAAACACCCCTTGATGAAGTCTGTATGACGAAACGCGTTGGGCAACCTGGCAGTGACCTATACCAAGTTAAGTTATAATCTTCTTATCTACTTTTTAACTGGTATTATACTCAGAATTGTGTAAATGGTTTTTATCCCATTTTTTAAAGAGACCTGTTATTAAGATATTTTTATGTGAAAAAACTTTTTATGTGCAAACTTTATTTTTATGTGAATAAATTGCTTTTATATTTTATACCTTTTCTGTGAGTTTTTAAAGACACCGTTGGTCGCTATATCCCCCTCCCCCCCATTTCTTTTAAATCCGTGTACATCGCAGGGAATTACCATCCCTGTCTGGGGGCCAGCTGACACCCTTTTTGAATTTCTAGGGAGTCTCTATTTTTAACTTCACACCTTTTTTTATATATATTTTTTATATATATTATTCTCTATTCTTAATAATTGTCAAACACAAGTGGCGCAATAACTCCTCCATATCCTAAATATATATATATATATATATAAAGGCATGGGACGCTGTATATATATATATATATATATCTATAGATCTATATCTATCGGTGAAGGCAGGGACGCTGAGGGCAGATACAGGGTGGTTGATGGCAGAGATGCTGAGGGGGAGATACAGGACAGGGAGGGCAAGGGTAAGAGCGCTGAGGGGGAGTTACAGGGAGGGTGACGGCGGGGATGCTGAGGGGGAGTTACAGGGACGGTGCGGACAGGGTCACTGAGGGGGGAGTTACAGGGAGGGTGAGGGTGCTGACGGGGAGATATAGTGACATAAGATATGTATCTGGAAAGATAAAATGTTTGTAGGAATTGGTGTTCTAGGACTGGGATGAGCGGGTACAGGATGACAGAGTGCACATGAGGAGAGACTGGAGAGCGGTTACAGTAGGAGAGCGTGCATGGCATGACATCTTCACGTCACATGTGGGAGGGTTCCTATTGGTTCCTAGGTGTAGGCAGGGGTAGGGGGAGCGCAGCATCGGCAGCTGTGAGTATCGGCTGCCAGTGAGGATATTAGTGCCACGCCACAGATCGGTAATAGAGATCCAATCTGTGGCGGGTGGCAGGTGGCCCTCTCAGATAGGGAGTCCCTGGGTACTTACCCCCCAGTGCCACCCCCCTTAATCCGGCTCTGGGTCCTACAGCAGCAGCTTAAAGATTTTCATGGTGATTTTTACTTTACTAGATTCTGTCTGCTGTAATCCTCTCAATGCACAAATCTGTCATTTCTGTGTTTGTGAGATGCAATATTTTTTAAAGTGGAGAATTACAATTTACCTTTTTGTGGATTAGACAAATTGTAAATCAAAATGTAAATCAGTAAAGTATAGGAGATTTGGTCACTGCTGTTTGGGCAGTGTAGGCCTGTCATCTGCAATCTGTCATCACTGGCATAAAATCAATGAAAATAAAGCAAATGACAGATCATGACCAATGTGAATGCTACAAAGCACCTGGGCCAACAGCGAGAATGAAAAAAAAAGTGTAATGATATTTGTACACTTGTCTGCAAATAATGACTCACAATTCTATATAGCATTGTTACTTATCATCCCTTCTGGCTCATTGGCTGATAGTCCATTGTCATGTGTGGATGTAGTGTACCATTCTCCATCTGTCAGCAAGAGATCAAAGTGTCCATATCTCATGTAATCTGGTCCCGCATGAGTGCATCAAAATGGGTCCTTACTTTTGGCTGCTCAGGCCGAGGCACAAAATCCAGTAATACAATCTGTGTGTGGCAAAATTATTATTTTTCTCTGTTGGAGTTAGAGAGCACTACTGGGCATACTCCATACTTAGGCTCAGGGGCATTTTAAGAGAAAAGGGGGCTTGTGTGCAGACTCTGGGTGGGCCCCCCTCCTCCCCACGGCGCCATAAACTCCAGCATTGTACCAGTGTCTACTGCACATGCGTAGGTCTCCGGAAACATGGCTCCCGCCATGGTCCAGAGACTAATTAACTTCTGTGCATGCTTGGCTGCCATTTTGGGAGTAATTTTTGCTGTGGCTGCTGTGGCTGCCACACCTGTCCTGGGAATCCAGAAAGGTAAGTATTAAAACAACATGGGTGCAGTGTGTGTGGTGTGGGCCCCGTGTGCACCGCACACATTGCACCCATGATAGAAACACCAATGCTTAGGCTCCTATAGGAAAGCTTAAAATCCCAAATCTTGATGTCCACCTATCTTATTACTGCACCATCTTGTCACTGTGTTAGAGCGCCACAGTGGGATGTTTTCCACTTTGCTCCAGAGAAACCTGTGATTACAGCCATTACACACCACCAGAGTGCTGCTATTGCCACTAGAGAACCTGGTCTCTCTTGCATCTTGCACCGTTACCCAGATACAGTCACCGGCTGGAGACCTGTAAGCTCTGCGCCATGCCATAAGTCTGTATAAGCATAACTGTGAGTACAGCTGTATAATCACATTGTTACTAAATAAATCATCCCACTGGACTGTTCGTTGTCTCACGGGATCTGTATCATACCGCTGCAAAGCCATCCTTGCAACATTTGCTGTTTCTGTGTCTGTGACAATATGCTAATGCCACTAAAAAAGCCATTCCCTAGTGTACATCCATGCATTTGAATATGCAAGGACTGAGATGCCCAACTGCCAGTGTCTATAGACGCTGCAATCAGGATTTGTGCGTCTTTAGCTGCCACCATTGGCCACACTATCAAATCTTTTACAAGCCCTATGCTAGGTGCAGATCATACATCTTAGTATGTACGAACATTATTGGGATGCATGCACAGTGCAATTTAGGAAAAAAAAAGACAAAACATATTAACCCCTACAGGCAAAAATAAAATACACTGGCCTAAAAAAAAAAAAAAACCACATTAACCACGACAGGGACAAACAAACAAACACGTTAGCCCATGACAGGAAAAAAGCAAACACTTAAGCTATCACAGGAAAAAAAATACATTGACTCCTAACAGGAAAATAGAAACAAACAAAATTAGGCATAACAGGAAAAAATAAAATACATTGGCCTCCGCAAGGAAAAATAAAATACAGTAGCCCCACGACAGGAAACAACAAAACCAAAAAAACACATTAACCCCCACAGTCCTGTGCCACATCATCAGACAGGGTCCTGACATTTGCTGTCAGTAGCAGGGTCTCGGTGTCCACAGTAGTCATTCTGCACATCATGCTGTGCACAGGACAAGCACGGATATCCTGGGGATCAGCCAGAATGGAGTATATCCCAAGGCTACATTCTATCTGCTCAGCTACAGCGCTTAGGAACAGCTCCTGACCTCAAGGGACATCCCTGGGTGCCTCTACACTGCATATCACTGCTCCCAGCTAAAGACGCCCAGAAGTGCCTGCTAGCCGGTGCATATGACATTTTCTGGTTTGCATTCTGAAGCAGGTCTGCTGGCCTGGCAGATGCGTGAATCAGCCTGGGCCAGCACACTGTCCCGGTGTCCCAATCCACTTTTGTTGGTAAGTAAATAGGTAAGGTAGGTGAGTGTTGTAGGTAAATAGACAGTAGTTAGCTATATAAAAGATATGTAGATATGTACATAGGTATGTAAAGTGTAGGCAGTAGGAAAGTAGAGATTGTATATAGCAAATAAATAGAGTACGCTGCAGATAGGTAGGTGAGTAAAGAGCAGGCTGTAGATTGGTAGGCAATAGGTAGGTGTGCAGTTTAGTAGGTAGTCAGGTATATAGCAGGTATGTAGTATTTAGGCAGGTGGTGAGTAGGCATTAGATAATAGGTAAGTATAGTGTATGTATAAAATAGGTAAGTAATAAGGTAGGTTGGTGGGCAGTAGGTAAGTTGATAACAGGTACATAGCATGTAGGTAGTAGATAAGTGGGCAGTAGGTAAATAGGGAGGTACAGTATATAAAAGCATTTAGGGCCTAATTCAGACCTGATCAGAGTGGTGGCCCATGGTTGGGCTGGAGGCAGAGCCGTCAGTAGTGACTGATGGGCACCGCAAAGCCTTATGGGAGTAGCTGCTGTGGCTGGGCATTGTCAGCAGTTCCTCCATTGCCCATTTTTTTTCTATTTCAGTGAGCTTTAGTGCATGCACAGCAGTTGTCTGTAACACTGCCTGATTGGAGCTGAGCTGCGCTCAGATCACGGCAGCCGGCTGGAGGACGGATGAAAACTGGCGACTGAGGGGACAGCGGGACCAGCCCAGCAGGGACAGGGCGGGCATCCCAGTCCTCCCCTGCTTTAAAGCTCACAGATAATAAGTCTCATGCCTGTAAATACTTCTCAAGTCACCCATTTGCAAGTCCACTTGTACCATTGCTTTCTCCTGACATATATGAGGGCTAGGCTGCACAAATACTGTTGAGCCTGGTGGCATATCACCACCCAGTTCCCACATAATAAAGTCCTAGTAAAGAGACCTGGCATATGCCGGGTCACCTGGGTATTCCCCTTCATTTCCCACCCTACTACTCCCTGCTACACTTACTCATTCCAGGCAGTTATGCGTTTTCGTCCCGGTGCAGCGGTCTGTCCCATTGCGTGTCAGAGATGGGACAGACCTTAGATGATTATAGAGGTTCTTTTATTTGTATTTACTTCTCAGCACAGAGATTTCAATTAGTGGAAGGAGTGAAGGTGCTCAAAGTACTGTGTTATCCTAGTGCTTTATAGCCTGACACATGGTGATTCAATCAATGAGGTTTTCCACTGGGAAATGAGGAAGCTACAAACAGATTGTATTGAATTTGTTGCTTTGTGAAAAAAAATAATAATCTGATAACATGTACGCATTCGAATGTACTGATATTATGTATTTTGTTATCGCTATAATTCAAATGATGTAAACGATTGTGTTTCAATAAAAAGAATAAAAAAAAAAAAAAAAAAAAATAATATCTAGTAACTGAGAGGGTTATGACCTTTCCCCCAAAAATAACATAGATGGGGGAAGCTAAACTAAAACTAAACATGCATCGAATGATCATGCTGGGCATCCCAAGTGTTGGGCAACAGGAACCCTTTTAATTTGGACAAATTGGACAGATCCAACCTTTGACAGTAGGCCTGTTAGTGTCAGCAGATGACCTTACACACAAGGCAAGCTGTCTTCTCACTCCTGGGGTAATTCAGAATTGATCGTAGATGTGCTAAATTTAGCACATCTACGATCACTTTAACAGACATGCGTGGAGACGCCCAGCACAGGGCTAGTCCGTCCGGCATGTCTGACTCTGCCCCGCCGCACAGGTACAAAAGCATCGCACGGCAGCGATGCTGTTGTACCTGACAAGTAGCTCCCTGCCAGCACAGCTCCTGCGCACTCGCAGTGAGCTTCTTGCCGCATCCTGGGTCGCAGCGGCTGCGTGTGACGTCACGCAGCTGCCGCAGCACGCCCCCCAACGGTCCGGACACGCCTCCATTGTCTGGACCGCGCCCCCTCCCACCCCGCGACCACCTCTGCCTGTCAATAAGGCAGAGGCGATCGCAGCCCAGAGATGCTGATAGCATCTCAACTGCTAACAAATTTGCTGCTGCGATCAACTCTGAATTACCCCCCTTGACCATTAGTGATCCACCACTGCTCCTTTCTTCTTCCTTGGATCCTCCTGATGGCTGGCACCTGGAGGCCAATGCTTCCATTAATCCAGGAGTTATGCCACTGCTGGGCACACCGGATACAGCAGAATACTGATTGATGGTGCTCACTTCTTCTTCTGCCTAACATTAGTAATGATATACAGTATGGTTGCCTGCAGTGGTTAGAAGTGGAAAGTCAGTCACCACAAATTAGCAAGGGCATAGGGGATTGAGTATAGTAGAGTAAAGAAGGCTTTAGGAGGGGAGCAGACTAGAAAGTATGAAGCACAATTGGTTGTTATAAGATATGAACAACACACTAGGAAAGATGTAAGACAGAGGAGCAGATGTATAACCTGAAGAAGGCATAGGAAGTGATAAACCAGTGATAAGCGCAAGGTGATAAATGCACCAGCCAATCAGATCCAATATGTAAATTGACAGGTAAACCTTGCACTTATCACTGATTTATCACTTCCTTATGCCTTCTCCAGGCTTAATACATCTGCCCCATAATTAGCAAAGGTTAATAAATAAAGTAATTCCATTTTAAGGCCTCTCTTTTTTCATATGGTACAGTATGTATGAATATGAAATGATACAGATGTAGACATGCTCATCTTACTGCAATGCGGCATGTTGCATCACGGCATACTGCATGGCGTGCCAGGCTGTGACTATTAGCAGCTGGTGATCGCTTCATTAATTCCTTTAATTACTGACAGTGACATTGGCTATAGTTTGAATGTTGCCAGTCCTGGCCATGAAATGTTTAAGGTACTATGCCTATCCCCAGCTCTTGATATAGGCATGTATTATTGGATTAGATTTATTATATACCTGTACATTAATATATAAGTGGTGTACATTGATATCACATATATTTCCTGGAAATGATCTCAGATTAACTGTTATTCACTGGCAATTGAAAACTGACTGTTGCACAACTATTGTTTAATTAACATTAGAGTTTATTCCATTATGATAAGGTAAGTGTTATTCTTATATTCTCTGACTGTGTTGCATTTTATCTGGTACCTCTAAGACCATTCATGAAGACCTGGTTAGTGTCTTGGCTACCTATAAATTTCAGTGTGTTGGGTATGAACGAACGGCTGTCGGGATGCCGGTGTTCAGTATACTGATTTTGGCATCCTGGCAACTGAAATCCCGACAGGGGTAAGGTGGGGCTATTCTACCCTCTCTCCTACCCCCTAACCCTCCCTTATAGCAGCCTACACCTAACCTCTCCCTTTGGTTCCTAACCCGAACCTGCTCCGTTGTTGCATAAACCTAACCTCTCCCCTCCCGCAGTCTAAACCTAACCCTCCCCCTTGGTGCCTAAACCTAACCTCCTGCAGGGGTGCCTAACACTAACCCCCCCTCCCCACATCCTAACCCTAACCTCTCCCCTTCCACAGCATAACCCTAACCTCCTGAGGTGTTACCTAAACCTAACCCCCCCCACCCCTAAACCTAACCCTCCCACTGTAGTCACGATCGGGATGCCAGCTGTCAGGATTTGATTTTATTCATTCTCCTGCTTATCCTGTGATTTTAAGATATCCTTGGTTTGCCAGCAGAACCCAGTGAATTTACTGGTCTGGAAAACAGATTACCAGAAGGAGAGATATTATATTTGAAGTTCCTCATTTCTGTATTAAAGGTACTTAGAAAAAATCCCTAAAAATTATGAAAGTTTTTAAAAATGCTGCAGCTGTATTATTTCCTCATCACCCTTATGATTGTGCTATTGGTTTAATATCGGCATCTTAGTTACCTAGAGGTAGACTGTTTAACTTATCTACTCCTATATTACATCAGTAGATGAGTATATTAGTGAGAACATTAAAAGAAAGCTTCATCAGACCATCCAAATCTAAGAACTGTGTTTTATTCTTCTATAGCCATAAAAATGGTGGGCTTCGCTCATGCAGTTGGTATAAACGGTTGAATAAGATACAGTAAAGAACAAGTATCCACTCCCACTGTTTCCTGCACTGTTTACTAAAATGAATTGGCAAGGTGCTTACAATCTAATTTGTATCCCCCAAGGGTGATGAATGGAAAACTGCATGTAGTTCCCACACTGCCCATTATGAGTACTTAGTGATGCCCTTTGGGTAAATCAATACTTATGCAGTTTTTCAGATTTTGATAAATGATATCCTCCAAGAAGTTTGTTAGAACTGTGTTGTGGATGATACACTAATTTATTATTTTTCTCTAGAACAACATTGTAACCAAGTCTATCAAGTTCTACAACATTTTAGAGCGAACCAAACTAAAGTAATATGAATTTCTAGTAGTGAAGTATCATTTTTTAATTATCTCAACTAGTGCTTTCTCCATTTCTACTAATACAGTATAAGATATTTAAGACTGTGTAGTCCCCAGTTATTTGAAGGTGCTCATGGAGTTTGACAAATATTTTTATGAATTTATATTCTCTTTCGTTAGTGCTAAACTTGTGGCCATGACTAATAATGGGGTTGATCACACTAGGTGGTCTATAGAAGCTGATGGAGCTTTATTTGATCCGCCATATTTTGTTGACTTGGAATCATCTGATGTAGATGCAGGAGCCATTTTGTCTTGTCAACACTGTAGATAATAAGTTGGATCCTTATGCCTTTTTCACAGGTACATTTTCCTATGCTGAAATGAAATATGATGTGGAGAACAGAGAATGGATGACTATAATATGCATAGCTGAAGAGTGTCGGCACTGGTTTGAAGGATCAAAGCGTTGTACTACAGTTTTTACCAATCATAAGAATTTCTTGTTCTATGAAACTGCAAAAACAGTAACCCCAAGCAGACTTTGTTTTCCTCTAGGTTTAATTTTATTATAACCTATCTGGTCACAAGAATTTAAATTCTTATCCACCCCTTTGTACATCTCTCATCCTAGCAGATAAAATTGTGATAGGCCTCACTAGAGATTTGTCTGTTTTATTAAAAGAATCTCAGAGACAAGTATCTACAGAGAGACCAGTAGATAAATTGTTTGTCCCTGATAGTTTTAAAAAGGCATTTTTGACAAGATACATTACTTCCCTCATTATCTTGCATAATATTGACTTCTGCAATTTCCTCCTAACTGTTCTTCACCTTACCCATCCATTCCTGCACCAATAGTCCTCACTTCAATTTACATCCACTGCAGTACTTTGTTAATCAGTACACTAGTTCCCATATTCTCCAAAATCCAATTGGCAACACCATCCCCCATGAATCTCTGGGCCTAATTCAGATCTGATCACAGTAGAAAATTTGTTAGCTAATGGGCAAAACCATGTGCACTGCAGGGGGGGCAGAAATAACGTGCAGAGAGAGTTAGATTTGGGTGGGTTATATTGTTTCTGTGCAGGGTAAATACTGGCTGCTTTATTTTTACACTGCGATTTAGAACACACCACACCCAAATCTAACTCTATGCACATGTTATATCTGCCTCCCGTGCAGTGCATGGTTTTGCCCGTTAGCTAACAAATTTGCTGCTGCAATCAGATCTGAATTATGCCCTCTGACCTTATCATACAATACTCTTCCTCATGGCCACTTTGATTTGCCTCTGATCTGCTATTCATCTCTTCTTTGATTACCAACTGTCACTTCTGCATCAAAGCTGCTCCCCACAAATGGAACCCTCAAACCCCGCCTCTTATTTATTATTATTTATTACCAGTTATTTATATAGCGCACACATATTCCACAGCGCTTTACAGAGAATATTTGCCCATTCACATCAGTCCCTGCCCCAGTGGAGCTTACAATCTATATCCGCTATCACATGTACACACAGACACATTCAGATACGGTTAATTTTTGTTTGGAACCAATTAACCTAACAGTATATTTTTGGATTTTGGGAGGAAACCGGAGTACCCGGAGGAAACCCACGCAAGTACGGAGAGAATATACAAACTCCAGTTAGGGCCAAGGTGGGTATTGAACCCATGACCTCAGTGCTGTGAGGCAGTAATGCTAACCATTACACCATCCGTAATGCCCCTCTTCACTATGGGCTATCTAACCTGCACCTAACAATTCTTCCTCTGGGTAGTACCAGCTACTGTTCCAATCTTCAACCTGACTCCCACCTACTGCAGTCATCACAGGATTGGCCACTCTGCCCAAGATTGTAAACTCTCATGAGCAGAACTTCCCATGGCTTCATGTCTACTCTTTGTCAACTTGTTCCATTTCTATGCCTGATTTATTTTTATGTTTGTATGTTTGTTTGCACGTACGTATGATCTTAACACTGGCCTGTAAAAAATACAATATTCACTTCAATCCAGGCTAATAGGCAATAGGAATTATATTTAAAAAAAATTTAATCTCTATTATAGACTGTTGAAAAGTTACATGCAAGAAGGAAGCAATAGTTAAGAAATAGTAATTCTTTTAATATTATTTCCCTGTTACAATGACTGAATTTCTAGTTATGAGCATAAGCTGGTGCTTGCTATAATTTTCTACAACAGCAAATATGTGTAATTTGTCCATTCAGAACTTCGTGTTCTCGGCAATCATTTATGAAAGGTGAAGAAAATATAGAAAAATGACATAATTTGACATTTCACTGAGGACATATTTGCTTATTCATAGTTCCAGAGCCTTTCATGTTTCCCCTCTGATGTTTACAATCATGTATATGTGGCTGCATACCATAATACCTTATTTCACTGAGCCATTTTCAAATTAAGCCAAATTGCTGCTATTTTCATTACATAGTGGAAGTCCATTTCTTCCAATTTTCTTTCAAATCAAACACACATGTTGTACAGTATGTAACATCCAGATGCAAAACAAACAGAAAATGCATTGATTTTTAACACTTTCATGACAAAATATGTTCTGTTTACTTTAAAGTAGGTGCCCTTTGTTTTAAATGTAGTTATTATCATATGAGCTCAGTTACTAATATTGTATTTACAGTAGAAGCAAACTGTGGGCTGAATTACATCCCTGTGTTATCATATTCTCTGCTAACGTTGGTGCACTTCTAGTTTTCTCTTTGGAGTGGAGAGTATTTCTACATTATTAATTATACCTTCTATCCATCCTGCTTTTATTAGAACAGTCCAGAGATGAGGATATTTATTCTGATTTACTGGTGCCTGGTAGATGTTGCATTGCCATATACTGTGTAGGGAGGTGTCTCCACACTACACCACATCATATTTCTATTTTTCTTTAACCACTTGCCTGGTGTGCTTGCATCACTGGGTGGCTGCAGCTGGAAATCTTCTTCTTCCTTGTTCCCTCCCCCAGTGTCTGCCATGCAGCTGCTCAATGCTGATCAGGCAGCCTGGCGGCAATGTAACTGAAACAACCCTCATCTTCCCTATGTAAATGTAAAGCTGTGATGTCGTAATGGTCGTGATATCGGCCATCGACAGTCATAAAAATGTTTGTTTGTTATTAAATAAAAGTGTGCTGGATATGTTTTAAATAAGTGTTCTTAAACTAATTCCATCACAAAAAATGACTAATTCTGAGCAGTTTTTGGAAAAATATTATCCAGTTAAGTGGTTAAAATAAAAAATAAAAAACATGCTACTAATATCTTATGACCAAATATCCCATCCCGTTGTCAAGACCTCCAATGTTGGGAAGTATGTCTTCATATTTGCTAGTTGGACCATCTGTTTTTAGCTGCATATCCAGTTTATTTCGTAAAAAAGGTCCAACTGAGCCAATTAGCATATCACAAAAGCCTTCCTCCCCTTTTGTAATTAGCATATCACAAAAGCCTTCCTCCCCTTTTTGTAATGCCACATGGCAGCTTATTGGCCTGCAGGATATTTCATTTGAGCTTTATCATTACAAATTAGCAGAGAAATATTGTACTCTAGATTGATTTAGGAGCATCAAGGCAATCCAATGTATAATGACCTATTTACAACTGTGTAACAAAACCATAGATTTTGTTGTGAGCATGAGATACTAAAGTATACTTCAAGTTAAAGAGATAACTTTGTGCTTTGTATATCTGTGTGTGCATGTTCATATTGAGCAAATGTAATTTAACACTACCGACCAGGGCCGTAACTAGGATGGTACGGACAGTGCTCAGCACACAGTGCATTTGGCCTGTGGGTGCAATAGCGGCATCCACCCATGATCACCTTTGTATGTGCCGCCAGCTGCTGTGTACCGCCCGCTGAAATGTATAATAGTTGAAGAGTGCCAGGCTCCTTCGCACATTGCTACTATTATACTTTACAATGGGCAGTGATGCAGATGTCTACCTGTGTGCACCGTCCCCCTCACCCCCCACCTCCTACAGTGTCTTTTAGGACTAGGAGAGCCATCTTGGTGTCTCTCCTATTCCATTCCCACAGTTTCCTGAGCTGAGAGCCGTTAGGATATATACTGAGTTGGGGCTGGCAGCGCACAGTAACAGCCGGAGGCCTCTGTATGAGCTCCGGGCACTGCGTGTGTGTGACCAGAGAGGACAGTGAACATGAGGTGGTAACCAGTGAGACAGCCTGTGCAGTGGGGCCCAGCAAGAGCTCCATCCTTCCTATCCAGCCACAGGTAAGCCCCTGCATCGGACAATACCTGGCTGGTGACGTCCTGCAGCAGGTGAGTGAGCAGCAGGGGTGGGTTATACATTGCTGGGAGAGGGGATTATATTACCTATCATGGTGCGCGCACTTACCCACCCACCCCCCTCTGCTACATCTTGGGTTTTATCAGGTTGCTGCTACCTGGTCTGTGTTCCCTGCCCACATGTGCACCTAATATTATATGATTTGAAATAATTGATGGCTATCCCTACTGCACACTAAGCAGGAGTCAGGAGAAGAGATGGCAAGGTGGGTGCTGACAGAGGAGGAAGAGCACCCCAGTTCTCTGGGTGGGGAGGTGGGAGGAGGAGGAATTATGATGAGGAGATAGAGGAATGATGATGATGATGATGATGATGATGATGATGATGAATGATGATGATGATGACGAGGAATGAGGAAGAGGGACTTTAATGTGGCGTAATATGTATAAGGTGCTCTACTGTGTGTATAATGGGTACTACTGTGAGGTGTAATGCGTATAAGGGGCTCTGCTGTCTGGTGTAACATGTATAAGGGGCTCTACTGTGTAGAGTAAGGTGTATATGAGGTACTACTGTGCAGTGTGATGTGAATAACAGACACTGCTGTTCAGTATAATGTGAGTAGGTACTATTGTGTGGCCACACCCTTCCCTCACGCCCATGTATTTTCAGTGCTTTCCTTGAATGCACGCTATCCCTATTTCAAATATGAAGGGGGGGGGGGGGGGGTGCCAATTCTCTTTCTTTCACAAGGCACCAAAATGTCCAGTTACGGCTCTGCTACTGACATACACAATCTTACACACATGCATAAACCAGGCTCAAAAGAAGTCAAAACAGAGGAAAAACATTTTTCGAATTGTTAATTACACCTAGTGTTTCTTTATATGTAACTTTACCGCTGTCTTTTCCAAGGGTTTTCTGCAACATTAACTTAAAGAAATATATTTGGAATTCATAGCACAGTCCAAGAGGAAAGCTGAAAAGAGCTGATAACACAGAGAATAATATACAGACTGACAGGGGAAAGTTGGTGTTTTTCTTTTCTTAGCTGAACTTCAAATAGTTGGCTAAAGCCCAGCTGTATTCTAAGTACAATCATATATTGTAACGTACAGTATCCGCACAGGGGTGATTCTCTACGATAAAGAGATTACGGCTCGTGATTTGTCCTCCTGTCTATAGACACATTGTCGCCATTTTAAAGTGCCAGATTAAATAGATTTGATGGTGTTAGTTGCCGAGGCCGAATTTAGCAGTCCCCATAGACTTCTATGGACTTCTGCTGTTGGAAATGGAAAGACAGAGGACGATAGCCCTATCCTTTTCCTAACTTTTGTGATCTATAGGTGGGAACACAATGACATAACAAAAAGCAAACACAAACACATTAGGATCAACTTCAACTCTATATCTATTCATATATTTGGGTCTAGTATGTTTGATCGACAGTTTTTATGTCGATTAACATCAGGTTAACATGAGAACGCCAACATGGTCAAAATGTTGAAATGCTTAGCATATTGCTAAATAACATAAAATTCAAAACCAATGCGACTATTCCAGCCACTGGATTTAAAGGGACAATAACATTAAGTATTAAACATTAATACTCCTTTAAATTCAGTGGTTGAAACCGGCAAAGATAAGGTGGCTTTAAAAAGCGGCGCTGAGTAAATTTACACCCATTTATTTATTGGTATAATCAACCATAATAATGTAGCTTTATTAAGACTGAGACATTTTTTTCTATGGCTTTTTTTGTTTTGTCAGGTATTATAAAACGGTATCCGGTCTTTAGGTCGACAGCACTTAAGTCAACACTCATTAGGTCAACCACTATTGATCGACATGCATTAGGTCAACATGGCCACTAAATCGACATGGACAAGGTCAACCTAGAAAAAGGTCAACATGAGTTTTTCACATTTTTTCATTTTTTTTTACTTTTTCATACTTTACGATCCACGTGGACTACAATTGGGAATGGTAACCTGTGCCGAGTGCAGCGGTAGCGGAGCGAGGCACCTTGCCCGAAGCATGGCGAGGGGACATGGTGCACTAATTGGGATTCCTGGTCACTTTACAAAGAAAACGACACAAACCCCCCATAAAAACCCATGTCGACATTTTTCCATGTCGACCTTATCCATGTTGAGCTAATGACCATGTTGACCTATTTCAGGTGTCGACCTAATCACTGTAGACCAATAGTGGTTGACCTAGTGACTGTCGGCCTAGTTACTGTCGACCTTATGATATGCATCCTATAAAACACAGCTGTGGTCATTTAGTATTGCTGGGGGAAATTATATTGGAACCCAAAGCAATTGTGCTGCAAACATCACAAAAACTACCATTACTTACTCATCTACTGCCGCTGACAGCAAGGTCTACAAAAGCACTTTTTGCTGGGAGCCTGTGTATGGTATGAGCAATAAACACTGTGGGCAGCATTGTGTGGCTGGAAAGTCTGTGGAGAAACTATCAACCCTCCCTATAAAATGTGGTCATCATATTGACAATGACTTTGGGCCTAATTCAGACATGATCGCTGCAGCAAATTTGTTTGCCAATGGGCAGAACCATGTGCACTGTGGGATGGAGGGGGGGGGGGGGGGGGCAGATATAACATTTGCAGAGAGAGCTAGATTTGGGCGGGTAATATTGTTTCTGTGCAGGGTAAATACTGGTTATTTTATGTTTACTCTGCAATTTAGATTTCAGTTTGAACACGCCACACCCAAATCTAACTCTCCCTACACATGTTACATCTGCCCATGGTTTTGCCCATTCTCTAACCAATGTGCTGCTGCGATCAGGGGACTAATTCAGACCTGTTCGCTCGCTAGGGTCTTTTTGCAGTCCTGCGTTCGCATAGTCGCCACCCATAGGGGAGTGTATTTTCGCTTTGCAAGTGTGCGAACGCATGTGTAGCAGAGCTGTACACACAGATTTTGTGCAGTCTTTGAGTAGCCCAGGACTTACTTAGCCGCTGCGATCACATCAGCCTGTCCGGGACCGGAAATTGATGTCAGGAACCCTCCCTGCAAATGCTTGGACACGCCTGCGTTTTTCCGAACACTCCCAGAAAACGTTCAGTAGCCACCCACAAATGCCTTCTTCCTGTCAATCTGCTTGCGAACGCCCATGCGAATGGATCCTTCGCACAAAGCACAAACCCATCGCTGAGCAGCCATCTGCTTTGTACCCATGCAACGCGCCTGCGCATTGCGGTGCATGTGCAGTTTAGATCTGATCGCCCGTGTATGAAAACGCAGCGTAGAGATCAGGTCTGAATTAGGCCCCAGGTCTGAATTAAGCCCCAGGTCTGAATTAGGCCTATGGTTTTGCCCATTAGCTATCAAATTTGCTGCTGCGATGAGGTCTGAATGAAGGCCTTTATCCACATGACAATGCTGACACCGAGGTCTTATACATAAAGTACATTGTGGTGTATACAATGCATATTATACTACAGGTTGAGTATCCCATATCCAAATATCCGATATACGGAATATTCCGAAATACGGACTTTTTTGAGTGAGAGTGAGATAGTGAATCCTTTGTTTTCTGATGGCTCAATGTACACAAACTTTGTTTAATACACAAAGTCATTAAAAATATTGTATTATATGACCTTCAGGCTGTGTGTATAAGGTGTATATGAAACCTAAATGAATTGTGTGAATGTAGACACACTTTGTTTAATGCACAAAGTTATAAAAAATATTGGCTATAATGACCTTCAGGCTGTGTGTATAAGGTGTATATGAAACATAAATGCATTCTGTGCTTAGACTTAGGTACCATCACCATGATATCTCATTATGGTATGCAATTATTCCAAAATACGGAAAAATCCCATATCCAAAATACCTCTGGTCCCAAGCATTTTGGATAAGGGATACTCAACCTGTATAAGAATAATGAATGATAAAGGGTGAAAACACATCAATACACTTCATGCCACCCTGATGATGGAAGATGTAAATCTTTGCATTGTTAATGTGATGTGTCTGACACAATTAGCTTCTGCAAAAGAGAAACAGCACAGTGACTTTGTGTTAACAGGTAGCAATCACTGTCTTCTTTCAATTCCCATCTCAAGGTTGCCTAACATTTGTATGTTTTACGAAAGTATTTTCACTTGTCTTTTCACATTTATTGGAAACTGAACATGCATATGTGGTTATGTGGGTGGCAATTCAATAGACAGTGCTCCTCGTTGTACTATCGTTTGAGTGTGGACTTTATCACATTATCACCGTTACCATGAATACTACAGCGCTGGAAACACTTGTATTCAGAGAATGGTAAAGGTAAATAATAAATAAAGATTCTGTATGTAATTGTTTTAGAAACATTCTTTGTGTTAAGGTTCCACTGTAATATTCTGTAAATATTCTGTGAATGTATGTTCCAAATCCTGATGAAATTAAAATAAATTATGTTTTTTTTTAGGTGGAGAAATAATTTGCAGCGTATTTTAACAGTGCACATAAAATCCAACAAAGCCTATTTTGCTATATGACACAGTTTTCCATTTTCAATTAAATGCTAATATTGACAGATCATTATTGTATTATTGTATATGTTATATTTATAAAAATAAAATCAAACATCAATACATGCTTGATATGCTGTAGTTAAAAATGCGTATAGTGAAATATACAGGTGAAACTCAGAAAATTAGAATATTGTGCAAAAGTTAATTTATTTCAGTAATTCAACTTAAAAGGTGAAACTAATATATTATATCGACTCATTACATGCAAAGTTAGATATTTCAAGCCTTTATTTGTTATAATTTTGATGATTGTGGCTTGCAGCTTAAAATAACCCCAAATCCAAAATCAACGGCACTGTTGAATAGTCAGTGTCGGGCAAATAGCGCATTGCGCCGTGTGTACACGGCTTTACAAATGACTAGTATCTGTGTGCTACATGCAAAGCAGCCAGTAGTTTCCCTGCATGCAAAAAATGCTTTTATATAACTTGCATTGCAATATCCTGTGTCCAGGTACAAATTTGTACTGTAATGCTGGATTTGCTCCAAATTATATATAGGATCATTGGGGGTAATTCAGACCTGATCGCTGCTTTGTATTTTTGCACAGTGGGCGATCAGGCAAAAATTGCGTATGTGTAAGCACCAAATGCATAGGCACGTTGCACGGGTACAAAGCGGATCGCCGCTCAGCGATGGGTTTGTGCGATGGATCTGTTCGCAAGGGCGATCGCAAGGAGATTGACAGGAAGAAGGCGTTTGTGGGTGTCAACTGACCATTTTCAGGGGGTGTCTGGAAAAACGCAAGCGTGTCCATGCGTTTGCAAGGAGGGTTCCTGACGTCAATTCCGGTCCCCGACAGGCTGATGTGATCGCAGCGGCTGAGTAAGTCCTGGGCTACTCAGAGACTGCACAAAATCTGTTTGTACAGTTCTGCTACACATGCGTTCACACACTTTCACAGCTAAAATACACTCCCCTGTAGGCGGCGACTATCTGATCTCAGCTGTGCAAAAATCGCTAGCGATCAGGTCTGAATTAGGCCCATTGTTCTTTTTAGTTCAGAGGTTAGGGTTGGGGTTAGCATTAGCATTAGAGTTAAGGGGGGTACTCACAGAGCGATATTCTAAGCAATCTGACTAGATTGCTTAGAATTTAAGCATTATCGCTCCGTGTGTACCCCCTACAGCGATAGCAATGCGCAGCCCCGCGCATCGCTATCGCTGCTGCCAATCTAGCGGGTCGCTCACTTCACCCGCTGGGTGAAGTGAGCGCCCCCCCCGTCTCCTCCCGCACGCACAGCACAGATCGCGCTGTGCTGAGCGGCGGGAGAGATGGGTGCTGAGCGGTTCGCTCAGCACACATCTCTCCTGCATCGGCCCATCTATATGGGCCTTTAGGGTTAGATTGTATGGGCCTAATTTAGACCTGATCGCAGCAGCAAATTTGTTAGCTAATGGGCCAAACCATGTGCACTGGGGTGGGGGGTGGGGGTGGGGGGTCAGATATAACATGTGCAGAGAGAGTAATGGGCCCTACACATATGGCGATGTGCCGCCGAGGTGCCCGACGGCCAATATAGGTGACCCGGCGGCAGGGGGAGAGTGACAGGGGGAGTGAAGTTTCTTCACTTCCCCCATCACCCGGCCCCTTAGCAATGCATGCAAATATGGACGAGATTGTCCATATTGGCCTGCATGTATAAGCGACCCGGCACCAATGATGAACGAGTGTGGGGCTGCACATCGTTCATCGTTGGTGCCACTGCCTACACACTGAAAGATTTGATTCTCGTTTATTAATGAACGTGAACGTTCATATCTTTCACTGGTATCGCCTAATGTGTAGGGCCTATTATAGTTGGGTGTGATGTGTTCAAACTGAAATCTAAATTACAGTGTAAAAATAAAGCAGCTAGTATTTACCCTGCACATAAACAATATAACCCACCCAAATCTAACTCTCTCTGCAAATGTTATATCTACCCCCCTGCAGTGCACATGGTTTTGCACATTAGCTAATTTGCTGCTACGATCAGAAATGAATTAGGCCCTTAGAGCTATGGCCGCGTGGGTCTGTGCCCGCACTTAGGGAGATGTAGCCTGCTGGCTGTCTATAATAGTTATTATACTGGTACATGCGGCTGGGGCATGTATGGGGGAGAGAGAGTGTATGGGAATGCTCTGATCTCAGTTATAGCTATGTGAGTACCGGCTGCCAGCATCCCACATTACAGTACCTCATGTTAGCAGTATCACACTACAGATGATGATGATTTATGAAGTGCCCCAACTTGCACCACAGCATTATAAGTGCTGTGGCACATGCCAGCACACCTGTATGTTATAATAAGCACTATTCCTATGTACGTATGCATTTTATGCTGTGTCACATGCCATGTCACATGTGGTAACATACAGTATCCTCAAGCACGCATGCATTAGTGTGCTGAATCACATGCCAGGGCACCTCTATGTAGCAAATTGTATTATCCCTATACACAGAGGCGTCAGAATGGGGGGGGGGGGGGGGCAAGGGGGCAGCTCGCTCCCCCCAAATATGGAGAGAGGCGCCGTCCACCCGGATCCGTGATTTGCCCGCTGCCGCCGATGCTAGCGCCAGCACTACAATGCCGGCCCTATACATACAGTATGCGGCCGGGTAAGGCGTCGCACATTGAGGGCGCTCCGGCCGCGTACCTCGATTCACTGACTTCACTGTCATTAACAGTGACAGTCAGTGCTTCCACGGACTCCCCTCACCTCTGCCGCATCGATTTTGCATATGTAATGAGTGGCGGAGCGTCATGACGTCACGCCGCTCGTTACATATGCTCAAACTGTGCTGAGGCCGGCAATACAGACTTGTTTGAAAGTGCGGGTGCCGCCCGCTCCTGCCTGTCCGCTCGCTCGCCTGCTCCTGCTCCTTCCCCTGCCCGCCTGCCAGGCATCATGTGGAGGTATGTGTATTTGCACTGCGTATCTGGCTCTGTGGGGGCATATCTGGCACTGTGGGGGCATCTGTGTATCTGGCACTGTGGGGGCATCTGTGTATCTGGCACTGTGGGGGCATCTGTGTATTTGACTCTGTGGGGGCATATATGGCTCTGTGGGGGCATATCTGGCACTGTGGGGGCATATCTGGCAGTGTGGGGGCATATCTGGCAGTGTGGGGGCATATCTGGCACTGTGGGGGCATCTGCGTATCTGGCTCTGTGGGGGCATATCTGGCTCTGTGGGGGCATATCTGTCACTGTGGGGGCATCTGTGTATCTGGCTCTGTGGGGGCATATATGGCTCTGTGGGGGCATATCTGGCAGTGTGGGGGCATCTGCGTATCTGGCTCTGTGGGGGCATATCTGGCACTGTGGGGGCATCTGCATATCTGGCTCTGTGGGGGCATATCTGGCTCTGTGGGGGCATATCTGGCTCTGTGGGGGCATCTGCGTATCTGGCACTGTGGAAGCATCTGCATATCTGACACTGTGGGGGCATATCTGGCTCTGTGGAGGCATATCTGGCACTGTGGGGGCATCTGCATATCTGGCTCTGTGCAGGCATATCTGGCACTGTGGGGGCATCTGTGTATCTGGCTCTGTGCGGGCATATCTGGCACTGTGGGAGCATCTGTGTATCTGGCAGGGGGAGCATATGCGTATCTGGCACTGTGGGGGCGTTTGCGTATCTGGCACTGTGGGGGCGTTTGCGTATCTGGCACTGTGGGGGCGTATGCGTATCTGGCACTGTGGGGACGTATGCGTATCTGGCACTGTGGGGACGTATGCGTATCTGGCACTGTGGGGACGTATGCGTATCTGGCACTGTGGGGACGTATGCGTATCTGGCACTGGGCTCGTATGCGTATCTAGCACTGTGGGAGCATATGCGTATCTAGCACTGTGGGAGCATATGCGTATCTGGCACTGTGGGAGCATATGCGTATCTGGCACTGTGGGGACGTATGCATATCTGGCACTGGGATCGTATGTGTATCTAGCACTGTGGGAGCATATGCGTATCTAGCACTGTGGGAGCTTATGCGTATCTGGCACTGTGGGAGCATATGCGTATCTGGCACTGTGGGGGCGTTTGCGTATCTGGCACTGTGGGGGCATATGCGTATCTGGCACTGTGGGGACGTATGCGTATCTGGCACTGTGGGGACGTATGCGTATCTAGCACTGGGATCGTATGCGTATCTAGCACTGTGGGAGCATATGCGTATCTGGCACTGTGGGGACGTATGCGTATCTGGCACTGTGGGGACGTATGCGTATCTGGCACAGTGGGGATGTATGCGTATCTGGCATTGTGGCGACGTATGCGTATCTGGCACTGTGGGGACGTATGTGTATCTGGCACTGTGGGGACATATGCGTATCTGGCACTGGGAGCATATGCGTATCTAGTACTGTGGGAGCATATGCGTATCTAGCACTGTGGGAGCATATGTGTATCTAGCACTGTGGGAGCATATGCGTATCTGGCACTATGGGGACGTATGCGTATCTGGCACTGTGGGGACGTATGCGTATCTGGCACTGTGGGGACGTATGCGTATCTGGCACTGTGGGGACATATGTGTATCTGGCACTGGGAGCATATATGCGTATCTGGCACTGGGAGCATATGCGTATCTGGTACTGGGAGCATATGGGCGTATCTGGCACTGGGAACATATGCGTATCTGGTACTGGGGGCATATGCGAATCTGGTACTGGGGGCATATGCGAATCTGGTACTGGGGGCATATGCAAATCTGGCACTGGGGGCATATGTGAATCTGGCACAGAAGATTGGGGTAAAAGTATCTGGCCATGCCCTTTTCTTGTGAGACCACACCTCTTTTTATGGCACACGCTGTCCATTAAAGAAGTTTATCCCATCAAAGGGCCCCAGAAATTTTAATTTGCTTACTAAAAAAATAGGCTACATGCTGTGTAAAGTAATAGCAGCGGTGCTGGACGCACCGTTGCTAATACAGTGCGGGCAGGGCTGAAGCTGCCTGCCATGTGTTCTTTACCCCCCAAGTTGTCTCCGCCAGTGTCTGAGCTCTGCGACGTGCTACCAGTGAGGTGACAACGGAGGTAAGCAGCTGCACAGTTGCTTCCTTCTAATACCGCTTTCAGATCGCAAATGTCGGATCCCACACGGGAAGAGAAACGTGTCCTTACCGGGTGGGATCGGGCATTTGCTCTGCTTTGCTCTGCTTTGCTTACTAAAAAAATAGGCTACATGCTGTGTAAAGTAATAGCAGCGGTGCTGGACGCACCGTTGCTAATACAGTGCGGGCAGGGCTGAAGCTGCCTGCCATGTGTTCTTTACCCCCCAAGTTGTCTCCGCCAGTGTCTGAGCTCTGCGACGTGCTACCAGTGAGGTGACAACGGAGGTAAGCAGCTGCACAGTTGCTTCCTTCTAATACCGCTTTCAGATCGCAAATGCCGGATCCCACACGGGAAGAGAAACGTGTCCTTACCGGGTGGGATCGGGCATTTGCTCTGCTTTGCTGGCTTTCCGACCCGGCAATATACCGGGTCGGTTGCCATAGCAGCAGGGGGGGGGGGGGCGCAGCAGGGGCGGGGGTGGAGGCGGTGTTGGGAGATGAGCTCAACTCCTGCGCCGCCTCTCCCTATGCTGTGAATGGAAGCCGTGTCGCATCGACACGGCTCCTATTCACACTGCGCCTGACCTGGTATTCAACCCGGGAATAACCTTTCTTCTATATCGGTTTGAGTGCTTTTACATCGCACACTGACCCGTGTTGACACGGCAATATGTGTGTCGATACCGGATTATTTGTCCGATGTGAAAGGGGTATAAGATACACCCACAAAATTGCATCAATAATACAGATCAATTGGGCAAACTTATTCAGGCATAAACAGATATTGGCCCTCATTCCGAGTTGATAGCACGCTGCCACTTTTTGCAGCCCATGCGATCAACTAGACGCCACCTATGGGGGAGTGTATTTTTGCATAGCAAGGCTGCAATCGCTTGTGCAGCCCTGCTATGCAAAAAAAAGTTGTGTAGAAAAAGACCAGGGTAAGAGTTACTTACCCTGTGCGATCGATCCAGCGATGCAGGTCCCGGAATTGACGTCAGACATCAGCCCTCCAGACGCCTCGACACGCCTGCGTTTGGATCTCCACGCCCAGTAAATGGTTTGTTGACACCCATTACCGCCTTCCTCCTGTCAATCTTCTTGCGGTCACCGCTGCAACCACTGTCTTCGTTAGAATGCGCCGTTACTTCCGACCCGAACGCATGGCTGCGAAGAAGTGCAGCGTGCGATCATGTCGGAATGACTCCCATAATGCAGTAATTATATCCGTTCTTGTCATAAGCTTTTTTATTTTGCATGTACTTCCAACTTTAAGCTTCTGATGCAGATACCTTTTTCCCTTGTGAAAAAGGTATCACTCATAGGGGGTCATTCCGAGTTGATCACTCGCTAGCTACTTTTAGCAGCCGTACAAACGCGTAGTCGCCGCCCACGGGGGAGTGTATTTTCGCTTTGCAAGTGTGCGAATGGCTTTGCAGCCGAGCTCTGCAAAAACAGTTTGTGCAGTTTCTGAGTTGCCCAGGACTTACTCAGCCGCTGCGATCACTTCAGCCTGTCCGGGGCCGGAATTGGCGTCAGACACCCGCCCTGCAAACGCTTGGACATGCCTGCATTTTTCCAAACACTCCCAGAAAATGGTCAGTTGCCACCCACAAATGCCTTCTTCCTGTCAATCTCCTTGCGATCGGCTGTGCGAATGGATTCTTCGTAAAACCCATCACACAGCAATGATCCGCTTTGTACCCGTGCATGCGCATTGTGGTGCATATGCATGCGCAGTTCTGACCTGATCGCAGCGAAAAACACTAGCGAGCAATCAGGTCTGAATGACCCCCTATATCTGTTTATGCCTGAATAAGTTTTCCCAATTAATCTGTATTATTGATGCAATATTGTGGGTGTATCTTAGAAGGGTGTACCTGGAACAATTGATACACAATTCTTTTTGTTACTGCTCATTGGGGTGTGGGAAGCACCCCACAAATGTACTAATTGTTAAGACTGTCCCTATTTTGTGCACCAGAGAAAATAAAAAAAAATTCTCAGCTGCATTGTTACTGAACGTGGGGAAGGGGTAGGGAAGTGGAGCACAGGAATGAGAAGGAGAGGAGAGAGGAATGAGGAGAGGGGGCGCTCTACAATGTATATAATGGGCTCTGTCAGGCATAATGTGTGTAAGAGGCTCTACCAGACATAATATATATAAGTGGTCACTCGCTCCCAGCTGCTCCATAGAGTTCTGTACAGGTACAAGTGACCCGTCTAAGGTTTCCATAAATTAGGGGCACCAAACTGAGATTTTATCTTGCCCCCCCCCAACTGAAAAACGTTCTGACGCCCCTGCCTATACACATACAGGTACATTAGAGCGCTGTGTCACACACCATGGCACATATATGTGATAATATGAGGTAAACCTATGCACACTTATATTATACCAAGCACCTATATATGGTAACAAGCAATGCTTCTATGCACATATAGATTATAGTGCCATGCCACATGGTTGGGTTTGAAATGCCAGCAGTCAGAATACTGACCACGGCATCCCGACAGTGAGAATCCTGACAGGGGGAAAGTAAGTATACTTACCTTCCAACAATGGCCTCATAACCCTCCCTTCCAGCAGCCTAACCCCCTCCCTTCCCCACAGCCTGACTCTAACCCTCCACCCCCTGCAGCCTAACCCTAACCCTCCCTGGGGGAGCCTAAACCTAACCTCACTTGCCCACAGTCTAAACCTAACCCTCCCTCCCTGCAGTCTAACCCTCACCCTCTCCGCACAGCCTAAACCTAGCCTCACTACCCCCCCGTGGCTTACCTCTCCGGCGGCCAGGCAGTGTTTCATTCAGGATCCCTGGTATTGGGACGCCAGCGCCGGGAATGTGATCCCAGTCGGGATCCGAGCAGTGTCAGGATTCCGGCGTCGGTATTTCGACTGAATTGATTCTTGCCACATACCAGGCACCGATATATGGTAACATGCAGCATCCCTATGTACATATGCATTATAGTGCCATGCCACATGTCAGACACACATATATAAATAGCCTTGAGAACAGAGGCGGCATCAGCGAACTTCCAGAAAATGAGCGACACTGCACACACCAGTTATGTAGTACTGACGTTTCAGAACCTTTTGCTCCCCGCTTCGGCAGACAAGATGTTTGTACATCTTGTTGATGTCCCTTCCTGCTTTTCCTCAGTAATGAGGCAAACCAGGAAGTGCTATGTGTGTTATGTTATCTACAGTATAAGTAAGGGCGCAATTAACATGAGAGAGAAATTTGAGTTGACTCAATTTGTGAGTTTGATTAGTACTTGAATTCAATACTTTAAATTCTCTACTCATCCACTTTTAGGGCCTCATTCAGCATGGATAGTAAAAGCATAATCTTTCTCTAATGGGCAAAATCATGTGCAGTGCAGGTGGGGCAGATATAACATGTGCAGAGAGAGTTAGATTTGGGTGGGGTGTGTTCAAACTGAATTATAAATTGCAGTGTAAAAATAAAGCAGCCAGTATTTACCCTGCACAGAAACAAAATAACCCCAAGGTCCTTGAGAATTGAGTGTGGCCACCCTTTCTGGACAATGACACTTAACATAATGCAACCTATAATATAATTAAAATATACACACAGAGGCATAGACATCTCAAAAACTTTTATTTTTAATAAAAACGAGGGGCAGAGAAATCATACACTTAAATTACTACCCAGGCAAAACAGAATGAGGGATTATAATTAGAGATGAGCGCCGGAAATTTTTCGGGATTTGTGTTTTGGTTTTGGGTTCGGTTCCGCGGCCGTGTTTTGGGTTCGACCGCGTTTTGGCAAAACCTCACCGAATTTTTTTTGTCGGATTCGGGTGTGTTTTGGATTCGGGTGTTTTTTTCAAAAAACCCTAAAAAACAGCTTAAATCATAGAATTTGGGGGTCATTTTGATCCCAAAGTATTATTAACCTCAAAAACCATAATTTCCACTCATTTTCAGTCTATTCTGAATACCTCACACCTCACAATATTATTTTTAGTCCTAAAATTTGCACCGAGGTCGCTGTGTGAGTAAGATAAGCGACCCTAGTGGCCGACACAAACACCGGGCCCATCTAGGAGTGGCACTGCAGTGTCACGCAGGATGTCCCTTCCAAAAAACCCTCCCCAAACAGCACATGACGCAAAGAAAAAAAGAGGCGCAATGAGGTAGCTGTGTGAGTAAGATAAGCGACCCTAGTGGCCGACACAAACACCGGGCCCATCTAGGAGTGGCACTGCAGTGTCACGCAGGATGTCCCTTCCAAAAAACCCTCCCCAAACAGCACATGACGCAAAGAAAAAAAGAGGCGCAATGAGGTAGCTGACTGTGTGAGTAAGATAAGCGACCCTAGTGGCCGACACAAACACCGGGCCCATCTAGGAGTGGCACTGCAGTGTCACGCAGGATGTCCCTTCCAAAAAACCCTCCCCAAACAGCACATGACGCAAAGAAAAAAAGAGGCGCAATGAGGTAGCTGACTGTGTGAGTAAGATAAGCGACCCTAGTGGCCGACACAAACACCGGGCCCATCTAGGAGTGGCACTGCAGTGTCACGCAGGATGGCCCTTCCAAAAAACCCTCCCCAAACAGCACATGACGCAAAGAAAAATAAAAGAAAAAAGAGGTGCAAGATGGAATTGTCCTTGGGCCCTCCCACCCACCCTTATGTTGTATAAACAAAACAGGACATGCACACTTTAACCAACCCATCATTTCAGTGACAGGGTCTGCCACACGACTGTGACTGATATGACGGGTTGGTTTGGACCCCCCCAAAAAAGAAGCAATTAATCTCTCCTTGCACAAACTGGCTCTACAGAGGCAAGATGTCCACCTCATCATCATCCTCCGATATATCACCGTGTACATCCCCCTCCTCACAGATTATCAATTCGTCCCCACTGGAATCCACCATCTCAGCTCCCTGTGTACTTTGTGGAGGCAATTGCTGCTGGTCAATGTCTCCGCGGAGGAATTGATTATAATTAATTTTAATGAACATCATCTTCTCCACATTTTCTGGATGTAACCTCGTACGCCGATTGCTGACAAGGTGAGCGGCGGCACTAAACACTCTTTCGGAGTACACACTTGTGGGAGGGCAACTTAGGTAGAATAAAGCCAGTTTGTGCAAGGGCCTCCAAATTGCCTCTTTTTCCTGCCTGTATAAGTACGGACTGTGTGACGTGCCTACTTGGATGCGGTCACTCATATAATCCTCCACCATTCTTTCAATGTTGAGAGAATCATATGCAGTGACAGTAGTGGTAGTGTCCGTAATCGTTGTCAGGTCCTTCAGTCCGGACCAGATGTCAGCATCAGCAGTCGCTCCAGACTGCCCTGCATCACCGCCAGCGGGTGGGCTCGGAATTCTGAGCCTTTTCCTCGCACCCCCAGTTGCGGGAGAATGTGAAGGAGGAGATGTTGACAGGTCGCGTTCCGCTTGACTTGACAATTTTCTCACCAGCAGGTCTTTCAACCCCAGCAGACTTGTGTCTGCCGGAAAGAGAGATCCAAGGTAGGCTTTAAATCTAGGATCGAGCATGGTGGCCAAAATGTAGTGCTCTGATTTCAACAGATTGACCACCCGTGAATCCTTGTTAAGCGAATTAAGGGCTCCATCCACAAGTCCCACATGCCTAGCGGAATCGCTCCGTGTTAGCTCCTCCTTCAATGTCTACAGCTTCTTCTGCAAAAGCCTGATGAGGGGAATGACCTGACTCAGGCTGGCAGTGTCTGAACTGACTTCACGTGTGGCAAGTTCAAAGGGCATCAGAACCTTGCACAACATTGAAATCATTCTCCACTGCGCTTGAGACAGGTGCATTCCACCTCCTATATCGTGCTCAATTGTATAGGCTTGAATGGCCTTTTGCTGCTCCTCCAACCTCTGAAGCATATAGAGGGTTGAATTCCACCTCGTTACCACTTCTTGCTTCAGATGATGGCAGGGCAGGTTCAGTAGTTTTTGGTGGTGCTCCAGTCTTCTGTACGTGGTGCCTGTACGCCGAAAGTGTCCCGCAATTCTTCTGGCCACCGACAGCATCTCTTGCACGCCCCTGTCGTTTTTTAAAAAATTCTGCACCACCAAATTCAAGGTATGTGCAAAACATGGGACGTGCTGGAATTTGCCCATATTTAATGCACACACAATATTGCTGGCGTTGTCCGATGCCACAAATCCACAGGAGAGTCCAATTGGGGTAAGCCATTCCGCGATGATCTTCCTCAGTTGCCGTAAGAGGTTTTCAGCTGTGTGCGTATTCTGGAAACCGGTGATACAAAGCGTAGCCTGCCTAGGAAAGAGTTGGCGTTTGCGAGATGCTGCTACTGGTGCCGCCGCTGCTGTTCTTGCGGTGGGAGTCCATACATCTACCCAGTGGGCTGTCACAGTCATATAGTCCTGACCCTGCCCTGCTCCACTTGTCCACATGTCCGTGGTTAAGTGGACATTGGGTACAACTGCATTTTTTAGGACACTGGTGAGTCTTTTTCTGACGTCCGTGTACATTCTCGGTATCGCCTGCCTAGAGAAGTGGAACCTAGATGGTATTTGGTAACGGGGGCACACTGCCTCAATAAATTGTCTAGTTCCCTGTGAACTAACGGCGGATACCGGACGCACGTCTAACACCAACATAGTTGTCAAGGCCTCAGTTATCCGCTTTGCAGCAGGATGACTGCTGTGATATTTCATCTTCCTCGCAAAGGACTGTTGAACAGTCAATTGCTTACTGGAAGTAGTACAAGTGGGCTTACGACTTCCCCTCTGGGATGACCATCGACTCCCAGCAGCAACAACAGCAGCGCCAGCAGCAGTAGGCGTTACACGCAAGGATGCATCGGAGGAATCCCAGGCAGGAGAGGAATCATCAGAATTGCCAGTGACATGGCCTGCAGGACTATTGGCATTCCTGGGGAAGGAGGAAATTGACACTGAGGGAGTTGGTGGGGTGGTTTGCGTGAGCTTGGTTACAAGAGGAAGGGATTTACTGGTCAGTGGACTGCTTCCGCTGTCGGCCAAAGTTTTTGAACTTGTCACTGACTTATTATGAATGCGCTGCAGGTGACGTATAAGGGAGGATGTTCCGAGGTGGTTAACGTCCTTACCCCTACTTATTACAGCTTGACAAAGGGAACACACGGCTTGACAAATGTTGTCCGCATTTCTGGTGAAATACTTCCACACCGAAGAGCTGATTTTTTTGGTATTTTCACCAGGCATGTCAACGGCCATATTCCTCCCACGGACAACAGGTGTCTCCCCGGGTGCCTGACTTAAACAAACCACCTCACCATCAGAATCCTCCTGGTCAATTTCCTCCCCAGCGCCAGCAACACCCATATCCTCCTCATCCTGGTGTACTTCAACACTGACATCTTCAATCTGACTATCAGGAACTGGACTGCGGGTGCTCCTTCCAGCACTTGCAGGGGGCGTGCAAATGGTGGAAGGCGCATGCTCTTCACGTCCAGTGTTGGGAAGGTCAGGCATCGCAACCGACACAATTGGACTCTCCTTGTGGATTTGGGATTTCGAAGAACGCATAGTTCTTTGCTGTGCTTTTTCCAGCTTGAGTCTTTTCATTTTTCTAGCGAGAGGCTGAGTGCTTCCATCCTCATGTGAAGCTGAACCACTAGCCATGAACATAGGCCAGGGCCTCAGCCGTTCCTTGCCACTCCGTGTGGTAAATGGCATATTGGCAAGTTTACGCTTCTCCTCCGACAATTTTATTTTAGGTTTTGGAGTCCTTTTTTTACTGATATTTGGTGTTTTGGATTTGACATGCTCTGTACTATGACATTGGGCATCGGCCTTGGCAGACGGCGTTGCTGGCATTTCATCGTCTCGGCCATGACTAGTGGCAGCAGCTTCAGCACGAGGTGAAAGTGGATCTTGATCTTTCCCTAATTTTGGAACCTCAACATTTTTGTTCTCCATATTTTAATAGGCACAACTAAAAGGCACCTCAGGTAAACAATGGAGATGGATGGATACTAGTATACAATTATGGATGGACTGCCGAGTGCCGACACAGAGGTAGCTACAGTCGTGGACTACCGTACTGTGTCTGCTGCTAATATAGACTGGTTGATAAAGAGATGTAGTATGTATGTATAAAGAAGAAAGAAAAAAAAACCACGGGTAGGTGGTATACAATTATGGACGGACTGCCGAGTGCCGACACAGAGGTAGCTACAGCCGTGGACTACCGTACTGTACTGTGTCTGCTGCTAATATAGACTGGATGATAATGAGATGTAGTATGTATAAAGAAGAAAAAAAAAACCACGGGTAGGTGGTATACAATTATGGATGGACTGCCGAGTGCCGACACAGAGGTAGCTACAGCCGTGGACTACCGTACTGTACTGTGTCTGCTGCTAATATAGACTGGTTGATAATGAGATGTAGTATGTATGTATAAAGAAGAAAGAAAAAAAAACCACGGGTAGGTGGTATACAATTATGGACGGACTGCCGAGTGCCGACACAGAGGTAGCTACAGCCGTGGACTACCGTACTGTACTGTGTCTGCTGCTAATATAGACTGGATGATAATGAGATGTAGTATGTATAAAGAAGAAAGAAAAAAAAACCACGGGTAGGTGGTATACAATTATGGATGGACTGCCGAGTGCCGACACAGAGGTAGCTACAGCCGTGGACTACCGTACTGTACTGAGTCTGCTGCTAATATAGACTGGATGCTAATGAGATGTAGTATGTATAAAGAAGAAAAAAAAAACACGGGTAGGTGGTATACAATTATGGATGGACTGCCGAGTGCCGACACAGAGGTAGCTACAGCCGTGGACTACCGTACTGTACTGTGTCTGCTGCTAATATAGACTGGATGATAATGAGATGTAGTATGTATAAAGAAGAAAGAAAAAAAAACCACGGGTAGGTGGTATACAATTATGGACGGACTGCCGAGTGCCGACACAGAGGTAGCTACAGCCGTGGACTACCGTACTGTACTGTGTCTGCTGCTAATATAGACTGGTTGATAATGAGATGTAGTATGTATAAAGAAGAAAGAAAAAAAAACCACGGGTAGGTGGTATACAATTATGGATGGACTGCCGAGTGCCGACACAGAGGTAGCTACAGCCGTGGACTACCGTACTGTACTGTGTCTGCTGCTAATATAGACTGGATGATAATGAGATGTAGTATGTATAAAGAAGAAAAAAAAAACCGTGGGTAGGTGGTATACAATTATGGATGGACTGCCGAGTGCCGACACAGAGGTAGCTACAGCCGTGGACTACCGTACTGTACTGTGTCTGCTGCTAATATAGACTGGATGATAATGAGATGTAGTATGTATAAAGAAGAAAGAAAAAAAAACCACGGGTAGGTGGTATACAATTATGGATGGACTGCCGAGTGCCGACACAGAGGTAGCTACAGCCGTGAACTACCGTACTGTGTCTGCTGCGACTGGATGATAAATAATGATATAAAAAATATATATATATCACTACTGCAGCCGGACAGGTATATATTATATAATGACGGACCTGCTGGACACTGTCTGTCAGCAGAATGAGTTTTTTATAGAATAAAAAAACACCACACAAGTCACACGACGAGTGTTTAACTTTTTCAGGCAATCACAATATAGTATACTATACTGGTGGTCAGTGTGGTCAGGTCACTGGTCAGTCACACTGGCAGTGGCACTCCTGCAGCAAAAGTGTGCACTGTTTAATTTTAATAATATGTACTCCTGGCTCCTGCTATAACCTATAACTGCTCCCCAGTCTCCCCCACAATTAAGCTGTGTGAGCACAGTCAGATATTATACATAGATGATGCAGCACACTGGGCTGAGCACAGATATGGTATGTGACTGAGTCACTGTGTATCGTTTTTTTCAGGCAGAGAACGGATTATATTAAATAAAACTGCACTGGTGGTCACTGGTCAGTGGTCAGTCACTAGTAAACTCTGCACTCTCTAGTACTCCTAAGCTCCAGTAAATCAAGTGTCTCTGTCTCAATCTCACTCTCTCTCTTCTAATCTAAATGGAGAGGACGCCAGCCACGTCCTCTCCCTATCAATCTCAGTGCACGTGTGAAAATGGCGGCGACGCGCGGCTCCTTATATAGAATCCGAGTCTCGCGATAGAATCCGAGCCTCGCGAGAATCCGACAGCGTCATGATGACGTTCGGGCGCGCTCGGGTTAACCGAGCAAGGCGGGAAGATCCGAGTCGCTCGGATCCGTGTAAAAAAAGCTGAAGTTCGGGCGGGTTCGGATTCCAAGGAACCGAACCCGCTCATCTCTAATTATAATATCTAATAATAATGTAATAATTGACCTCTCGGATTGTGTTGGGGCACTAACCTCTCAGAAGATGCTGTAGGCACTGACTTCTCAAATGGTGCTGGAGTGCTGAACGCTCAGATGGTGCTGAATGTGTTGGCCTCTCAGCTGTTGCTGGGGGTGCAGGCTTCTCATTTGTTGCCAGGGGCCGTCTGTCTAGCCTGCCTGATGGCGCTGGGTGCCTTCTGGCCTGTCAGATGGCACTGGGGGCCTGCTAGCCTGTCTGATGACACTGGGAGCTCTCTGGCCTGTGTGATGGTGCTGTATTGCCTTCTGGCCTATCTGATGGTGCTGGGGGCCTTCTGGTCTGCCTGATGGTGCTGGCCATGGGCTGTTTAGCTGGCCTTCTGACCTGTCAGATGGCACTGTGGGCCTGCTATCCTGTCTGATGGTACTGGGGGCTCTCTGGCCTGTGTGATGGTGCTGTATGGCCTTCTGGCCTGTCTGATGGTGCTTGGAGCCTTCTGGCCTGTCTGATGGTGCTGGCTGGGGGCCATCTAGACTGCCTTCTGGCCTGTCAGATAGGGCTGGGTACCTGCTGGCCTGTCTGATGGCACTGTGGTCTCTCTGGCCTTCTGGCTTCCCTGATGTAACTGGGGACCTGCTGGCCTGTCTGATGGTGCTGGAAGATCTCTTGCCTGTCTGATGGTATTGTATGGCCTTCTGGCCTGTCTGATGGCGCTGGGGGTCCTCTAACCTGTCTGATGGTGCTTGGGGCCTGCTTGCCTGTCTGATTGCACTGGGGGACTTCTGGTCTGTCTGATGGCGCTGGGAGCTCTCCTAGCCTTAGCCTGTCAGATGGTGCTGGGGGCCTTCTTGTCTGTCAGGCAGTGCTGGTAGCTCACCTGTTTTATGGCGCTGGGGGCACTTTGGACTATCTGATGGTGCTGGGAGCCTTCTGGCCTGTCCGATGGTGCTGGGGCCTGCTAGCTTATCTGATAGCAGTTGGGGCCTTATGGACTGTCAGATGGTGCTGGGGGCGTGCTGGCCTGTCTGATGATGCTGGAAGCCCTCTGGCCTTTCTTATGGCACTGTGGGCCCACTGGCCTGTCTGATGGTGCTGGGGTCTTTCTGGTCTCTCTTATGGCGCTGGGGTCTTCCTGGCCTGTATGATAGCACTGGAGTCCTTCTGGCCTGTCTGATATCACTGGGGACCTGCTGGACTGTTTGATGGTGCTGGGGTCCTTCTGGCCTGTCTGATGGTGCTGGGGACCTTCTAGCCTGTCAGATGGTGCTGGGGACCCGCTGTACTGTCTGATGGTGTTGGGATTCTTCTAACCTGTCTAATGGTGCTGGAGACCGTCCTGCCTATCCGATGTCGCTGTGGGCCAACTGGCCTGTCTGATGGTGCTGGGGGGCCACTGACCTGTGTGATGGCAGTGGATGCCTTCTTGCCTGTCAGATGATGCTGGGAGCCTTCTGGCTTGTCAGATGGTGCTTGGGGCCTTCTGGCCTGTCAGATGGCGCTAGGGACCGCAACAAGAAGTTTGGTAACTGCTCTTGTCCAATTAGTAATGCCATCCAGATGCATGAAAGGGAGGGGTTATTCTGAACAAGAAACACTGGTATCCCCAGCACACTGAATGAGATCAACAACAGGATTTGATAACTACATGGTGGTAGAAATTTCAGAGGTCTCAGTTGCATACATTTGCAAAGGTAAAAAAAAGCCCCCAGACCACTTCAAGGTGTCTTTGAGTACTAGCGGTACCTAGCATTAAGTCTGGGCTGCTTTGGGGTAGCACACTGTAACATTTAATTTAACACTTTATATATCACTTTCAGACAATTTTCTACTAATATCACTTTTCTAATTACACTTTTCATGTGTATCTTCTTGTTTATATAGCCTCTGCTTCCTACTATTCACTTACACTTTAACCTCACAGTGGTGTGCTGCCCTGGTGTGTCTAGCTCTTGCCGGTTTGTGGGGTGTCATGCCCTGGACTTAGACTTAATGTTAGGTACCCCCAGTACTCGGAGATGCCTTGAAGTGGCCTGGGGGCTTCCCATACCTTTGCAAATGTATGTAACTGAGATCTCTGAAATTTTTTACCACCAAGTAGTTATCAAATCCTAGTGCTGATGTCATACAATGTGCTGGAGGATACCAGTATTTCTGGCGCTGGGGTCCTTCTGGCCTTTATGATGACCTTCTGTCTTGTTTGATGACTCTGTGGGCCCTTTGGTCTGTCTGATGGCACTGTGGGCCATCTGGTCTGTCAGATGGCGCTGGGAGCCCGTTGGCATGTCTCATGGAACTGGGGACCCTCTTGCCTGTAAGATGGCGTTGGGGGGCCTTCTGGCCTCTCTGATGGCGCTGGGGACTTTTTGGCCTGTCAGATAGCGCTGGAGGCTCTCAGGCCTGTGTGAATATACTGAGGGCCCAGTTGCCTGTCTCATGGCACTAGGGGGTCCTGTGGCCTGTCTGATGGAGCTGGGGTCCCCTGCCCTGTCTGACACTGTGGGGGCCTGCTGGCCTGTCACAACACAGGAGAAAGTATTTAAGTAGCAAGTTTGGAGCTGGAAGATAAAAGCAACATTTACATTTTTAGGATCTAAAAACAATATAACACTGTTACAAGAAAATAAAGCCCAAAAAGCGTGCAATCCAGGGACTCTCATGGTACTAAGAATGGCATCCAGTAGAGATGTGCCCTGTTGAGGTGTTAACAATTGTGTTTGAAAACAGCAGGAGCTGTAGCTAAGGGATGTGCAATGACACACACGGATCCTGGGGATGAATCAGTGCAGGACTGAGACGTAACCTTTCCTAAAGGCTTGTTGAGGCAAAGAGTTCCAGGATCCATACAAATGATTCCTATAGTTATATCAGCTAGCTTTCTTAAACAACAAATCCCATCACCCACTGCAGCACCCCTGCACATGAAGATGGCAAATCTGGAGCATTCAGGTGGTCTGGCTTGTGCAATCTCCTTATTGTAAACATCTGTGAAAACACGGTGACAAAATAGCCGTGTATAGAAGTGGTCTAGCTTCTACCAGTTTAATAGCATAGGCTCAGGGCATCTGGGAATAGGCTAGAAAGCTCAGGATATAAAGAGCGAGAGGAGGTGGTGAAATATCTATAAAAAGACACGTCTGCCCTGCTCTTTATTGCACAATATTTTCCACTATATAATCCTCATTTACAGCCCTCCTTTTACGACATAATATTAGAAATGATCTTACCTCAGCAGCTTTTTCATTAATTTAATTAGATAGCATTTGTAAGCAAATAAAATGTATTGCTGTGGAAATAATGAACCTTTCTAATTAGAGTTTCTCTTGTAGTTTGTAATCAATTACATGGAATGTATATGCAATTATTTTCATAATTTACTATTTGATATACACAGCAATTTAAGTTCCTTTGTTTCTTCAATCCTGCCTATATTTGGTATTATCTTCATATTACCTCCCTATTAAAATTCAAGATAGCAAAGTATTGCTTTAATAACTGCAATACATACATGGACCCTCATTCCGAGTCGTTCGCTCGTTCTTTTTCATCGCATCGCAGTGAAACTCCGCTTAGTGCGCATGCGCAATGTTCGCACTGCGACTGCGCCAAGTATCTTTGCTATGAAGAAAGTATTTTTACTCACGGCTTTTTCTTCGCTCCGGCGATCGTAGTGTGATTGACAGGAAATGGGTGTTACTGGGCGGAAACACAGCATTTTAGGGGCGTGTGGCTGAAAACGCTACCGTTTCCGGAAAAAACGCAGGAGTGGCCGGAGAAACGGGGGAGTGGTTGGGCGAACGCTGGGTGTGTTTGTGACGTCAAACCAGGAACGACAGGCACTGAACTGATCGCACAGGCAGAGTAAGGTTGAAGCTACTCAGAAACTGCAAAGTAGTTTGTAATCGCAATATTGCGAATACATCGGTCGCAATTTTAAGAAGCTAAGATACACTCCCAGTAGGCGTAGGCTTAGCGTGTGTAACTCTGCTAAATTCGCCTTGCGACCGATCAACTCGGAATGAGGGCCATGGTTCTTATTCAAGTGATTGCAATTATTACTAAAGTTAGCGGCAAATACTATACTATAATATAAGAACATTAACTGATAATGTATTTCTTTCTATGGGAACTTTTTATGAAAACACTTTGCAGTTGATGCAAGATACAGGGACCAACACTTTTATTGAGCAAATGGTAGGATAGAATGGTAGCAAGCTGACTGAGGTGGCTCATTTCACTGTCCTTTATGTCATGTGAATTTGTTAATACAGAACGCTTTCCAAAATTTATTTTAGAACTCCCAGTGCACAGTGGTACAGGAGAATACAGCAGAATTGTTGGACCCGGAAGTTGGATGAGGTTCTTTCCATGTAAATGGATGACAGAAATGTGGTGTACAGAAAATGTCCCATCTTCCGTTCACCAAAGCTTTAGTGGCATACAGTGCGCATGTGTACATGTTAGTGATGTGCACCGGAAATTTTTCGGGTTTTGTGTTTTGGTTTTGGATTCGGTTCCGCTGCCGTGTTTTGGATTCGGACGCGTTTTGGCAAAACCTCCCTGATATTTTTTTGTCGGATTCGGGTGTGTTTTGGATTCGGGTGTTTTTTTTACAAAAAACCCTCAAAAACAGCTTAAATCATAGAATTTGGGGGTCATTTTGATCCCATAGGATTATTAACCTCAATAACCACAATTTCCACTCATTTTCAGTCTATTCTGAACACCTCACACCTCACAATATTATTTTTAGTCCTAAAATTTGCACCGAGGTCGCTGGATGACTAAGCTAAGCGACCCAAGTGGCCGACACAAACACCTGGCCCATCTAGGAGTGGCACTGCAGTGTCAGACAGGATGGCACTTCAAAAAAATAGTCCCCAAACAGCACATGATGCAAAGAAAAAAAGAGGCGCAATGAGGTAGCTGTGTGACTAAGCTAAGCGACCCAAGTGGCCGACACAAACACCTGGCCCATCTAGGAGTGGCACTGCAGTGTCAGACAGGATGGCAGATTTAAAAAATAGTCCCCAAACAGCACATGATGCAAAGAAAAAAAGAGGTGCACCAAGGTCGCTGGATGGCTAAGCTAAGCGACCCAAGTGGCCGACACAAACACATGGCCCATCTAGGAGTGGCACTGCAGTGTCAGACAGGATGGCAGATTAAAAAAATAGTACCCAAACAGCACATGATGCAAAGAAAAAAAGAGGTGCAAGATGGAAGCTGTGTGACTAAGCTAAGCGACACAAGAGGCCGACACAAACACCTGGCCCATCTAGGAGTGGCACTGCAGTGCCAGACAGGATGGCACTTCAAAAAAATAGTCCCCAAACAGCACATGATGAAAAGAAAAAAAGAGGCGCAATGAGGTAGCTGTGTGACTAAGCTAAGCGACCCAAGTGGCCGACACAAACACCTGGCCCATCTAGGAGTGGCACTGCAGTGTCAGACAGGATGGCAGATTTAAAAAATAGTCCCCAAACAGCACATGATGCAAAGAAAAAGAGGCGCAATGAGGTAGCTGTGTGACTAAGCTAAGCGACCCAAGTGGCCGACACAAACACCTGGCCTATCTATGAGTGGCACTGCAGTGTCAGACAGGATGGCACTTCCAAAAATAGTCCCCAAACAGCACATGATGCAAAGAAAAGTGAAAGAAAAAAAGAGGTGCAGGCAATGCAACCGACACAATTGGACTCTCCTCGGGGATTTGTGATTTAGAAGAATGCACAGTTCTTTGCTGTGCTTTTGCCATCTTAACTCTTTTAAGTTTTCTAGCAGGAGGATGAGTGCTTCCATCCTCATGTGAAGCTGAACCACTAGCCTTGAACATAGGCCAGGCCCTCAGCCGTTCCTTGCCACTCCGTGTCGTAAATGGCACATTGGCAAGTTTACGCTTCTCCTCAGACGAGGATTTAGATTTTTGGGTCATTTTACTGAGCTTTATTTTTTTGGGTTTTACATGCTCTCTACTAGGGCATTGGGCATCAGCCTTGGCAGACGATGTTGATGGCATTTCATCGTCTCGGCCATGACTAGTGGCAGCAGCTTCAGCACGAGGTGGAAGTGGATCTTGATCTTTCCCTATTTTGCTCTCCACATATTTGTTCTCCATTTTTTAATGTGTGGAATTATATGCCAGTAATATATCAATAGCAGTGACCTACTACTATATATACTGAGCTCAACTGAAATGCACCACAGGTATGGATGGATAGTATACTTGATGACACAGAGGTAGGTAGAGCAGTGGCCTACTGTACCGTACTGCTATATATTATATACTGGTGGTCAGCAAACTGTGCAAAACTGAAAAAATGCACCAGAGGTAAGGATGGATAGTATACTTGACGACACAGAGGTAGGTAGAGCAGTGGCCTACTGTACCGTACTGCTATATATTATATACTGGTGGTCAGCAAACTGTGCAAAACTGAAATGCACCACAGGTATGGATGGATAGTATACTTGACGACACAGAGGTAGGTAGAGCAGTGGCCTACTATACCGTACTGCTATATAGTATATACTGGTGATCAGCAAACTGTGCAAAACTTAAATGCACCACAGGTATGGATGGATAGTATACTTGACGACACAGAGGTAGGTAGAGCAGTGGCCTACTGTACCATACTGCTATATAGTATATACTGGTGGTCAGCAAACTGTGCAAAACTGAAATGCACCACAGGTATGGATGGATAGTATGCTTGACGACACAGAGGTAGGTAGAGCAGTAGCCTACTGTACCGTACTGCTATATATTACATACTGGTGGTCAGCAAACTGTGCAAAACTGAAATGCACCACAGGTATGGATGGATAGTATACTTGACGACACAGAGGTAGGTAGAGCAGTGGCCTACTGTACCGTACTGCTATATAGTATATACTGGTGGTCAGCAAACTGTGCAAAACTGAATAAATGCCCCACAGGTATGGATGGATAGTATACTTGACGACACAGAGGTAGGTAGAGCAGTGGCCTACTGTACCATACTGCTATATAGTATATACTGGTGGTCAGCAAACTGTGCAAAACTGAAATGCACCACAGGTATGGATGGATAGTATACTTGACGACACAGAGGTAGGTAGAGCAGTGGCCTACTGTACCGTACTGCTATATATTATATACTGGTGGTCAGCAAACTGTGCAAAACTGAAATGCACCACAGGTATGGATGGATAGTATACTTGACGACACAGAGGTAGGTAGAGCAGTGGTCTACTGTACCGTACTGCTATATAGTATATACTGGTGGTCAGTAAACTGTGCAAAACTTAAATGCACCACAGGTATGGATGGATAGTATACTTGACGACACAGAGGTAGGTAGAGCAGTGACCTACTGTACCGTACTGCTATATAGTATATACTGGTGGTCAGCAAACTGTGCAAAACTGAAATACACCACAGGTATGGATGGATAGTATACTTGACGACACAGAGGTAGGTAGAGCAGTGGCCTACTGTACCGTACTGCTATATAGTATATACTGGTGGTTAGCAAACTGTGCAAAACTGAAATGCACCACAGGTATGGATGGATAGTATACTTGACGACACAGAGGTAGGTAGAGCAGTGGCCTACTGTACCGTACTGCTATATTGTATATACTGGTGGTCAGCAAACTGTGCAAAACTGAAATGCACCACAGGTATGGATGGATAGTATACTTGACGACACAGAGGTAGGTAGAGCAGTGGCCTACTATACCGTACTGCTATATATTATATACTGGTGGTCAGCAAACTGTGCAAAACTGAAATGCACCACAGGTATGGATGGATAGTATACTTGACGACACAGAGGTAGGTAGAGCAGTGGCCTACTGTACCATACTGCTATATAGTATATACTGGTGGTCAGCAAACTGTGCAAAACTGAAATGCACCACAGGTATGGATGGATAGTATACTTGACGACACAGAGGTAGGTAGAGCAGTGGCCTACTGTACCGTACTGCTATATATTATATACTGGTGGTCAGTAAACTGTGCAAAACTGAAATGCACCACAGGTATGGATGGATAGTATACTTGACGACACAGAGGTAGGTAGAGCAGTGGCCTACTGTACCGTACTGCTATATATTATATACTGGTGGTCAGCAAACTGTGCAAAACTGAAATGCACCACAGGTATGGATGGATAGTATACTTGACGACACAGAGGTAGGTAGAGCAGTGGCCTACTATACCGTACTGCTATATAGTATATACTGGTGATCAGCAAACTGTGCAAAACTTAAATGCACCACAGGTATGGATGGATAGTATACTTGACGACACAGAGGTAGGTAGAGCAGTGGCCTACTGTACCATACTGCTATATACTAGTATATACTGGTGGTCAGCAAACTGTGCAAAACTGAAATGCACCACAGGTATGGATGGATAGTATACTTGACGACACAGAGGTAGGTAGAGCAGTGGCCTACTGTACCGTACTGCTATATATTATATACTGGTGGTCAGCAAACTGTGCAAAACTGAAATGCACCACAGGTATGGATGGATAGTATACTTGACGACACAGAGGTAGGTAGAGCAGTGGCCTACTGTACCGTACTACTACATAGTATATACTGGTGGTCAGCAAACTGTGCAAAACTGAATAAATGCACCACAGGTATGGATGGATAGTATACTTGACGACACAGAGGTAGGTAGAGCAGAGGCCTACTGTAACATACTGCTATATAGTATATACTGGTGGTCAGCAAACTGTGCAAAACTGAAATGCACCACAGGTATGGATGGATAGTATACTTGACGACACAGAGGTAGGTAGAGCAGTGGCCTACTGTACCGTACTGCTATATATTATATACTGGTGGTCAGCAAACTGTGCAAAACTGAAATGCACCACCTGTATGGATGGATAGTATACTTGACGACACAGAGGTAGGTAGAGCAGTGGTCTACTGTACCGTACTGCTATATAGTATATACTGGTGGTCAGTAAACTGTGCAAAACTTAAATGCACCACAGGTATGGATGGATAGTATACTTGACGACACAGAGGTAGGTAGAGCAGTGACCTACTGTACCGTACTGCTATATAGTATATACTGGTGGTCAGCAAACTGTGCAAAACTGAAATGCACCACAGGTATGGATGGATAGTATACTTGACGACACAGAGGTAGGTAGAGCAGTGGCCTACTGTACCGTACTGCTATATAGTATATACTGGTGGTCGGCAAACTGTGCAAAACTGAAATGCACCACAGGTATGGATGGATAGTATACTTGACGACACAGAGGTAGGTAGAGCAGTGGCCTACTGTACCGTACTGCTATATTGTATATACTGGTGGTCAGCAAACTGTGCAAAACTGAAATGCACCACAGGTATGGATGGATAGTATACTTGACGACACAGAGGTAGGTAGAGCAGTGGCCTACTGTACCGTACTGCTATATAGTATAAACTGGTGGTCAGCAAACTGTGCAAAACTGAAATGCACCACAGGTATGGATGGATAGTACACTTGACGACACAGAGGTAGGTAGAGCAGTGGCCTACTGTACCATACTGCTATATAGTATATACTGGTGGTCAGCAAACTGTGCAAAACTGAAATGCACCACAGGTATGGATGGACAGTATAATTGACGACACAGAGGTAGGTAGAGCAGTGGCCTACTGTACCGTACTGCTATATATTATCACTGGTGGTCAGCAAACTGTGCAAAACTGAAATGCACCACAGGTATGGATGGATAGTATACTTGACGACACAGAGGTAGGTAGAGCAGTGGCCTACTATACCGTACTGCTATATAGTATATACTGGTGGTCAGCAAACTGTGCAAAACTTAAATGCACCACAGGTATGGATGGATAGTATACTTGACGACACAGAGGTAGGTAGAGCAGTGGCCTACTGTACCATACTGCTATATAGTATATACTGGTGGTCAGCAAACTGTGCAAAACTGAAATGCACCACAGGTATGGATGGATAGTATACTTGACGACACAGAGGTAGGTAGAGCAGTGGCCTACTGTACCGTACTGCTATATATTATATACTGGTGGTCAGCAAACTGTGCAAAACTTAAATGCACCACAGGTATGGATGGATAGTATACTTGACGACACAGAGGTAGGTAGAGCAGTGGCCTACTGTACCGTACTGCTATATAGTATATACTGGTGGTCAGCAAACTGTGCAAAACTGAATAAATGCACCACAGGTATGGATGGATAGTATACTTGACGACACAGAGGTAGGTAGAGCAGTGGTCTACTGTACCATACTGCTATATAGTATATACTGGTGGTCAGCAAACTGTGCAAAACTGAAATGCACCACAGGTATGGATGGATAGTATACTTGACGACACAGAGGTAGGTAGAGCAGTGGCCTACTGTACCATACTGCTATATATTATACACTGGTGGTCAGCAAACTGTGCAAAACTGAAATGCACCACAGGTATGGATGGATAGTATACTTGACGACACAGAGGTAGGTAGAGCAGTGGCCTACTGTACCGTACTGCTATATAGTATATACTGGTGGTCAGTAAACTGTGCAAAACTTAAATGCACCACAGGTATGGATGGATAGTATACTTGACGACACAGAGGTATGTAGAGCAGTGGCCTACTGTACCGTACTGCTATATAGTATATACTGGTGGTCAGCAAACTGTGCAAAACTGAAATGCACCACAGGTATGGATGGATAGTGTACTTGACGACACAGAGGTAGGTAGAGCAGTGGCCTACTGTACCGTACTGCTATATAGTATATACTGGTGGTCAGCAAACTGTGCAAAACTGAAATGCACCACAGGTATGGATGGATAGTATACTTGACGACACAGAGGTAGGTAGAGCAGTGGCCTACTGTACCGTACTGCTATATTGTATATACTGGTGGTCAGCAAACTGTGCAAAACTGAAATGCACCACAGGTATGGATGGATAGTATACTTGACGACACAGAGGTAGGTAGAGCAGTGGCCTACTGTACCGTACTGCTATATATTATATACTGGTGGTCAGCAAACTGTGCAAAACTTAAATGCACCACAGGTATGGATGGATAGTATACTTGACGACACAGAGGTAGGTAGAGCAGTGGCCTACTGTACCGTACTGCTATATAGTATATACTGGTGGTCAGCAAACTGTGCAAAACTGAATAAATGCACCACAGGTATGGATGGATAGTATACTTGACGACACAGAGGTAGGTAGAGCAGTGACCTACTGTACCATACTGCTATATAGTATATACTGGTGGTCAGCAAACTGTGCAAAACTGAAATGCACCACAGGTATGGATGGACAGTATACTTGACGACACAGAGGTAGGTAGAGCAGTGGCCTACTGTACCGTACTGCTATATATTATACACTGGTGGTCAGCAAACTGTGCAAAACTGAAATGCACCACAGGTATGGATGGATAGTATACTTGACGACACAGAGGTAGGTAGAGCAGTGGCCTACTGTACCGTACTGCTATATAGTATATACTGGTGGTCAGTAAACTGTGCAAAACTTAAATGCACCACAGGTATGGATGGATAGTATACTTGACGACACAGAGGTATGTAGAGCAGTGGCCTACTGTACCGTACTGCTATATAGTATATACTGGTGGTCAGCAAACTGTGCAAAACTGAAATGCACCACAGGTATGGATGGATAGTATACTTGACGACACAGAGGTAGGTAGAGCAGTGGCCTACTGTACCGTACTGCTATATAGTATATACTAGTGGTCAGCAAACTGTGCAAAACTGAAATGCACCACAGGTATGGATGGATAGTATACTTGACGACACAGAGGTAGGTAGAGCAGTGGCCTACTGTACCGTACTGCTATATTGTATATACTGGTGGTCAGCAAACTGTGCAAAACTGAAATGCACCACAGGTATGGATGGATAGTATACTTGACGACACAGAGGTAGGTAGAGCAGTGGCCTACTGTACCGTACTGCTATATAGTATAAACTGGTGGTCAGCAAACTGTGCAAAACTGAATAAATGCACCACAGGTATGGATGGATAGTATACTTGACGACACAGAGGTAGGTAGAGCAGTGGCCTATTGTACCATACTGCTATATAGTATATACTGGTGGTCAGCAAACTGTGCAAAACTGAAATGCACCACAGGTATGGATGGATAGTATACTTGACGACACAGAGGTAGGTAGAGCAGTGGCCTACTGTACCGTACTGCTATATATTATACACTGGTGGTCAGCAAACTGTGCAAAACTGAAATGCACCACAGGTATGGATGGATAGTATACTTGACGACACAGAGGTAGGTAGAGCAGTGGCCTACTGTACCGTACTGCTATATAGTATATACTGGTGGTCAGTAAACTGTGCAAAACTTAAATGCACCACAGGTATGGATGGATAGTATACTTGACGACACAGAGGTATGTAGAGCAGTGGCCTACTGTACCATACTGCTATATAGTATATACTGGTGGTCAGCAAACTGTGCAAAACTGAAATGCACCACAGGTATGGATGGATAGTATACTTGACGACACAGAGGTAGTTAGAGCAGTGGCCTACTGTACCGTACTGCTATATAGTATATACTGGTGGTCAGCAAACTGTGCAAAACTGAAATGCACCACAGGTATGGATGGATAGTATACTTGACGACACAGAGGTAGGTAGAGCAGTGGCCTACTGTACCGTACTGCTATATTGTATATACTGGTGGTCAGCAAACTGTGCAAAACTGAAATGCACCACAGGTATGGATGGATAGTATACTTGACGACACAGAGGTAGGTAGAGCAGTGGCCTACTGTACCGTACTGCTATATAGTATAAACTGGTGGTCAGCAAACTGTGCAAAACTGAAATGCACCACAGGTATGGATGGATAGTACACTTGAAGACACAGAGGTAGGTAGAGCAGTGGCCTACTGTACCGTACTGCTATATAGTATATACTGGTGGTCAGCAAACTGTGCAAAACTGAAATGCACCACAGGTATGGATGGATAGTATACTTGACGACACAGAGGTAGGTAGAGCAGTGGCCTACTGTAACGTACTGCTATATATTATATACTGGTGGTCAGCAAACTGTGCAAAACTGAAATGCACCACAGGTATGGATGGATAGTATACTTGACGACACAGAGGTAGGTAGAGCAGTGGCCTACTGTACCGTACTGCTATATAGTATATACTGGTGGTCAGCAAACTGTGCAAAACTGAAATGCACCACAGGTATGGATGGATAGTTTACTTGACGACACAGAGGTAGGTAGAGCAGTGGCCTACTGTACCGTACTGCTATATAGTATATACTGGTGGTCAGCAAAATGTGCAAAACTGAAATGCACCACAGGTATGGATGGATAGTATACTTGACGACACAGAGGTAGGTAGAGCAGTGGCCTACTGTACCGTACTGCTATATTGTATATACTGGTGGTCAGCAAACTGTGCAAAACTGAAATGCACCACAGGTATGGATGGATAGTATACTTGACGACACAGAGGTAGGTAGAGCAGTGGCCTACTGTAACGTACTGCTATATATTATATACTGGTTGTCAGCAAACTGTGCAAAACTGAAATGCACCACAGGTACGGATGGATAGTATACTTGACGACACAGAGGTAGGTAGAGCAGTGGCCTACTGTACCGTACTGCTATATAGTATATACTGGTGGTCAGCAAACTGTGCAAAACTGAAATGCACCACAGGTATGGATGGATAGTATACTTGACGACACAGAGGTAGGTAGAGCAGAGGCCTACTGTACCGTACTGCTATATATTATATACTGGTGGTCAGCAAACTGTGCAAAACTGAAATGCACCACAGGTATGGATGGATAGTATACTTGACGACACAGAGGTAGGTAGAGCAGTGGCCTACTGTACCGTACTGCTATATATTATATACTGGTGGTCAGCAAACTGTGCAAAACTGAAATGCACCACAGGTATGGATGGATAGTATACTTGACGACACAGAGGTAGGTAGAGCAGTGGCCTACTATACCGTACTGCTATATAGTATATACTGGTGATCAGCAAACTGTGCAAAACTGAAATGCACCACAGGTATGGATGGATAGTATACTTGACGACACAGAGGTAGGTAGAGCAGTGGCCTACTGTACCGTACTGCTATATAGTATATACTGGTGGTCAGCAAACTGTGCAAAACTGAAATGCACCACAGGTATGGATGGATAGTATACTTGACGACACAGAGGTAGGTAGAGCAGTGGCCTACTGTACCGTACTGCTATATTGTATATACTGGTGGTCAGCAAACTGTGCAAAACTGAAATGCACCACAGGTATGGATGGATAGTATACTTGACGACACAGAGGTAGGTAGAGCAGTGGCCTACTGTACCGTACTGCTATATAGTATATACTGGTGGTCAGCAAACTGTGCAAAACTTAAATGCACCACAGGTATGGATGGATAGTATACTTGATGACACAGAGGTAGGTAGAGCAGTGGCCTACTGTACCGTACTGCTATATAGTATATACTGGTGGTCAGTAAACTGTGCAAAACTTAAATGCACCACAGGTATGGATGGATAGTATACTTGACGACACAGAGGTATGTAGAGCAGTGGCCTACTGTACCGTACTGCTATATAGTATATACTGGTGGTCAGCAAACTGTGCAAAACTGAAATGCACCACAGGTATGGATGGATAGTATACTTGACGACACAGAGGTAGGTAGAGCAGTGGCCTACTGTACCGTACTGCTATATAGTATATACTGGTGGTCAGCAAACTGTGCAAAACTGAAATGCACCACAGGTATGGATGGATAGTATACTTGACGACACAGAGGTAGGTAGAGCAGTGGCCTACTGTACCGTACTGCTATATTGTATATACTGGTGGTCAGCAAACTGTGCAAAACTGAAATGCACCACAGGTATGGATGGATAGTATACTTGACGACACAGAGGTAGGTAGAGCAGTGGCCTACTGTACCGTACTGCTATATAGTATAAACTGGTGGTCAGCAAACTGTGCAAAACTGAAATGCACCACAGGTATGGATGGATAGTACACTTGAAGACACAGAGGTAGGTAGAGCAGTGGCCTACTGTACCGTACTGCTATATAGTATATACTGGTGGTCAGCAAACTGTGCAAAACTGAAATGCACCACAGGTATGGATGGATAGTATACTTGACGACACAGAGGTAGGTAGAGCAGTGGCCTACTGTAACGTACTGCTATATATTATATACTGGTGGTCAGCAAACTGTGCAAAACTGAAATGCACCACAGGTATGGATGGATAGTATACTTGACGACACAGAGGTAGGTAGAGCAGTGGCCTACTGTACCGTACTGCTATATAGTATATACTGGTGGTCAGCAAACTGTGCAAAACTGAAATGCACCACAGGTATGGATGGATAGTATACTTGACGACACAGAGGTAGGTAGAGCAGTGGCCTACTGTACCGTACTGCTATATAGTATATACTGGTGGTCAGCAAAATGTGCAAAACTGAAATGCACCACAGGTATGGATGGATAGTATACTTGACGACACAGAGGTAGGTAGAGCAGTGGCCTACTGTACCGTACTGCTATATTGTATATACTGGTGGTCAGCAAACTGTGCAAAACTGAAATGCACCACAGGTATGGATGGATAGTATACTTGACGACACAGAGGTAGGTAGAGCAGTGGCATACTGTACCGTACTGCTATATAGTATAAACTGGTGGTCAGCAAACTGTGCAAAACTGAAATGCACCACAGGTATGGATGGATAGTACACTTGACGACACAGAGGTAGGTAGAGCAGTGGCCTACTGTACCGTACTGCTATATATTATATACTGGTGGTCAGCAAACTGTGCAAAACTGAAATGCACCACAGGTATGGATGGATAGTATACTTGACGACACAGAGGTAGGTAGAGCAGTGGCCTACTGTAACGTACTGCTATATATTATATACTGGTGGTCAGCAAACTGTGCAAAACTGAAATGCACCACAGGTACGGATGGATAGTATACTTGACGACAGAGGTAGGTAGAGCAGTGGCCTACTGTACCGTACTGCTATATAGTATATACTGGTGGTCACAAGAAAGAAGGAACCCCTGGTGCGCTAAAATACTGATAGCAGCCTTAGAGGCCAATAAAGAACCTTTCACCGTGATTCTAAAATGATACACTAGAAATGGAAAACTTGGAACTCCACGTGGCGCTATTTAAATACCATCAGGAAAAAACTTACACGGTATAATCACATGCACTTTCAGATTCTCACAATTGTATCAATTGGGACCATAGCCAATGTAGTCACATGGAGATTGCAGATCTAACAGCTGGCTTGATTTAAGAACAGAACTAAAAGATATAAAATGTACAATACATAGTGCAAAACTGTTTAAAATTTATATGGGTTTTTTGGGTTGTATCAGTCCCACTCACATAAGGATGTAATTTTAACGCATGTAGACCATCACAGAGAATGAAGGATGGTATTCACTTTATGCAGAATCTTCCTCCTCAGTACACTTTGAATAAAAAAAAATAATAATAATATTATTAGTATACTTGACGACACAAAGGTAGGTAGAGCAGTGGCCTACTGTACCGTACTGCTATATTGTATATACTGGTGGTCAGCAAACTGTGCAAAACTGAAATGCACCACAGGTATGGATGGATAGTATACTTGACGACACAGAGGTAGGTAGAGCAGTGGCCTACTGTACCGTACTGCTATATAGTATAAACTGGTGGTCAGCAAACTGTGCAAAACTGAAATGCACCACAGGTATGGATGGATAGTACACTTGACGACACAGAGGTAGGTAGAGCAGTGGCCTACTGTACCGTACTGCTATATAGTATATACTGGTGGTCAGCAAACTGTGCAAAACTGAAATGCACCACAGGTATGGATGGATAGTATACTTGACGACACAGAGGTAGGTAGAGCAGTGGCCTTCTGTAACGTACTGCTATATATTATATACTGGTGCTCAGCAAACTGTGCAAAACTGAAATGCACCACAGGTATGGATGGATAGTATACTTGACGACACAGAGGTAGGTAGAACAGTGGCCTACTGTACCGTACTGCTATATAGTATATACTGGTGGTCAGCAAACTGTGCAAAACTGAAATGCACCACAGGTATGGATGGATAGTATACGTGACGACACAGAGGTAGGTAGAGCAGTGGCCTACTGTACCGTACTGCTATTTTGTATATACTGGTGGTCAGCAAACTGTGCAAAACTGAAATGCACCACAGGTATGGATGGATAGTATACTTGACGACACAGAGGTAGGTAGAGCATTGGCCTACTGTACAGTACTGCTATATAGTATAAACTTGTGGTCAGCAAACTGTGCAAAACTGAAATGCACCACAGGTATGGATGGATAGTTTACTTGACGACACAGAGGTAGGTAGAGCAGTGGCCTAATGTACCGTACTGCTATATATTATTACTGGTGGTCAGCAAACTGTGCAAAACTGAAATGCACCACAGGTATGGATGGATAGTATACTTGACGACACAGAGGTAGGTAGAGCAGTGGCCTACTGTACCGTACTGCTATTTATTATATACTGGTGGTCAGCAAACTGTGCAAAACTGAAATGCACCACAGGTATGGATGGATAGTATACTTGACGACACAGAGGTAGGTAGAGCAGTGGCCTACTGTACCGTACTGCTATAAATTATATACTGGTGGCCAGCAAACTGTGCAAAACTGAAATGCACCACAGGTATGGATGGATAGCATACTTGACGACACAGAGGTAGGTAGAGCAGTGGCCTTCTGTACCGTACTGCTATATAGTATATACTGGTGGTCAGCAAACTGCAAAACTGAAATGCACCATAGGTATGGATGGATAGTATACTTGACGACACAGAGGTAGGTGTTGAGCAGTGGCCTACTGTACCGTACTGCTATATAGTATATACTGGTGGTCAGCAAACTGTGTAAAACTGAAATGCACCACAGGTATGGATGGATAGTATACTTGACGACACAGAGGTAGGTAGAGCAGTGGCCTACTGTACCATACTGCTATATAGTATATACTGGTGGTCCGCAAACTGTGCAAAACTGAAATGCACCACAGGTATGGATGGATAGTATGCTTGACGACACAGAGGTAGGTAGAGCAGTAGCCTACTGTACCGTACTGCTATATATTACATACTGGTGGTCAGCAAACTGTGCAAAACTGAAATGCACCACAGGTATGGATGGATAGTATACTTGACGACACAGAGGTAGGTAGAGCAGTGGCCTACTGTACCGTACTGCTATATAGTATATACTGGTGGTCAGCAAACTGTGCAAAACAGAATAAATGCCCCACAGGTATGGATGGATAGTATACTTGACGACACAGAGGTAGGTAGAGCAGTGGCCTACTGTACCATACTGCTATATAGTATATACTGGTGGTCAGCAAACTGTGCAAAACTGAAATGCACCACAGGTATGGATGGATAGTATACTTGACGACACAGAGGTAGGTAGAGCAGTGGCTTACTGTACCGTACTGCTATATATTATATACTGGTGGTCAGCAAACTGTGCAAAACTGAATAAATGCCCCACAGGTATGGATGGATAGTATACTTGACGACACAGAGGTAGGTACAGCAGTGGCCTACTGTACCGTAATGCTATATATTATATACTGGTGGTCAGCAAACTGTGCAAAAATGAAATGCACCACAGGTATGGATGGATAGTATACTTGACGACACAGAGGTAGGTAGAGCAGTGGCCTACTGTACCGTACTGCTATATATTATATACTGGTGGTCAGCAAACTGTGCAAAAATGAAATGCTCCACAGGTATGGATGGATAGTATACTTGACGACACAGAGATAGGTACAGCAGTGGCCTACTGTACCGTACTGCTATATATTATATACTGGTGGTCAGCAAACTGTGCAAAACTGAAATGCACCACAGGTATGGATGGATAGTATACTTGACGACACAGAGGTAGGTAGAGCAGTGGTCTACTGTACCGTACTGCTATATAGTATATACTGGTGGTCAGTAAACTGTGCAAAACTTAAATGCACCACAGGTATGGATGGATAGTATACTTGACGACACAGAGGTAGGTAGAGCAGTGACCTAATGTACCGTACTGCTATATAGTATATACTGGTGGTCAGCAAACTGTGCAAAACTGAAATGCACCACAGGTATGGATGGATAGTATACTTGACGACACAGAGGTAGGTAGAGCAGTGGCATACTGTACCGTACTGCTATATAGTATAAACTGGTGGTCAGCAAACTGTGCAAAACTGAAATGCACCACAGGTATGGATGGATAGTACACTTGACGACACAGAGGTAGGTAGAGCAGTGGCCTACTGTACCGTACTGCTATATATTATATACTGGTGGTCAGCAAACTGTGCAAAACTGAAATGCACCACAGGTATGGATGGATAGTATACTTGACGACACAGAGGTAGGTAGAGCAGTGGCCTACTGTAACGTACTGCTATATATTATATACTGGTGGTCAGCAAACTGTGCAAAACTGAAATGCACCACAGGTACGGATGGATAGTATACTTGACGACAGAGGTAGGTAGAGCAGTGGCCTACTGTACCGTACTGCTATATAGTATATACTGGTGGTCACAAGAAAGAAGGAACCCCTGGTGCGCTAAAATACTGATAGCAGCCTTAGAGGCCAATAAAGAACCTTTCACCGTGATTCTAAAATGATACACTAGAAATGGAAAACTTGGAACTCCACGTGGCGCTATTTAAATACCATCAGGAAAAAACTTACACGGTATAATCACATGCAATTTCAGATTCTCACAATTGTATCAATTGGGACCATAGCCAATGTAGTCACATGGAGATTGCAGATCTAACAGCTGGCTTGATTTAAGAACAGAACTAAAAGATATAAAATGTACAATACATAGTGCAAAACTGTTTAAAATTTATATGGGTTTTTTGGGTTGTATCAGTCCCACTCACATAAGGATGTAATTTTAACGCATGTAGACCATCACAGAGAATGAAGGATGGTATTCACTTTATGCAGAATCTTCCTCCTCAGTACACTTTGAATAAAAAATAATAATAATAATATTATTAGTATACTTGACGACACAAAGGTAGGTAGAGCAGTGGCCTACTGTACCGTACTGCTATATTGTATATACTGGTGGTCAGCAAACTGTGCAAAACTGAAATGCACCACAGGTATGGATGGATAGTATACTTGACGACACAGAGGTAGGTAGAGCAGTGGCCTACTGTACCGTACTGCTATATAGTATAAACTGGTGGTCAGCAAACTGTGCAAAACTGAAATGCACCACAGGTATGGATGGATAGTACACTTGACGACACAGAGGTAGGTAGAGCAGTGGCCTACTGTACCGTACTGCTATATAGTATATACTGGTGGTCAGCAAACTGTGCAAAACTGAAATGCACCACAGGTATGGATGGATAGTATACTTGACGACACAGAGGTAGGTAGAGCAGTGGCCTTCTGTAACGTACTGCTATATATTATATACTGGTGCTCAGCAAACTGTGCAAAACTGAAATGCACCACAGGTATGGATGGATAGTATACTTGACGACACAGAGGTAGGTAGAACAGTGGCCTACTGTACCGTACTGCTATATAGTATATACTGGTGGTCAGCAAACTGTGCAAAACTGAAATGCACCACAGGTATGGATGGATAGTATACGTGACGACACAGAGGTAGGTAGAGCAGTGGCCTACTGTACCGTACTGCTATTTTGTATATACTGGTGGTCAGCAAACTGTGCAAAACTGAAATGCACCACAGGTATGGATGGATAGTATACTTGACGACACAGAGGTAGGTAGAGCATTGGCCTACTGTACAGTACTGCTATATAGTATAAACTTGTGGTCAGCAAACTGTGCAAAACTGAAATGCACCACAGGTATGGATGGATAGTTTACTTGACGACACAGAGGTAGGTAGAGCAGTGGCCTAATGTACCGTACTGCTATATATTATTACTGGTGGTCAGCAAACTGTGCAAAACTGAAATGCACCACAGGTATGGATGGATAGTATACTTGACGACACAGAGGTAGGTAGAGCAGTGGCCTACTGTACCGTACTGCTATTTATTATATACTGGTGGTCAGCAAACTGTGCAAAACTGAAATGCACCACAGGTATGGATGGATAGTATACTTGACGACACAGAGGTAGGTAGAGCAGTGGCCTACTGTACCGTACTGCTATAAATTATATACTGGTGGCCAGCAAACTGTGCAAAACTGAAATGCACCACAGGTATGGATGGATAGCATACTTGACGACACAGAGGTAGGTAGAGCAGTGGCCTTCTGTACCGTACTGCTATATAGTATATACTGGTGGTCAGCAAACTGCAAAACTGAAATGCACCATAGGTATGGATGGATAGTATACTTGACGACACAGAGGTAGGTGTTGAGCAGTGGCCTACTGTACCGTACTGCTATATAGTATATACTGGTGGTCAGCAAACTGTGTAAAACTGAAATGCACCACAGGTATGGATGGATAGTATACTTGACGACACAGAGGTAGGTAGAGCAGTGGCCTACTGTACCATACTGCTATATAGTATATACTGGTGGTCCGCAAACTGTGCAAAACTGAAATGCACCACAGGTATGGATGGATAGTATGCTTGACGACACAGAGGTAGGTAGAGCAGTAGCCTACTGTACCGTACTGCTATATATTACATACTGGTGGTCAGCAAACTGTGCAAAACTGAAATGCACCACAGGTATGGATGGATAGTATACTTGACGACACAGAGGTAGGTAGAGCAGTGGCCTACTGTACCGTACTGCTATATAGTATATACTGGTGGTCAGCAAACTGTGCAAAACTGAATAAATGCCCCACAGGTATGGATGGATAGTATACTTGACGACACAGAGGTAGGTAGAGCAGTGGCCTACTGTACCATACTGCTATATAGTATATACTGGTGGTCAGCAAACTGTGCAAAACTGAAATGCACCACAGGTATGGATGGATAGTATACTTGACGACACAGAGGTAGGTAGAGCAGTGGCTTACTGTACCGTACTGCTATATATTATATACTGGTGGTCAGCAAACTGTGCAAAACTGAATAAATGCCCCACAGGTATGGATGGATAGTATACTTGACGACACAGAGGTAGGTACAGCAGTGGCCTACTGTACCGTAATGCTATATATTATATACTGGTGGTCAGCAAACTGTGCAAAAATGAAATGCACCACAGGTATGGATGGATAGTATACTTGACGACACAGAGGTAGGTAGAGCAGTGGCCTACTGTACCGTACTGCTATATATTATATACTGGTGGTCAGCAAACTGTGCAAAAATGAAATGCTCCACAGGTATGGATGGATAGTATACTTGACGACACAGAGATAGGTACAGCAGTGGCCTACTGTACCGTACTGCTATATATTATATACTGGTGGTCAGCAAACTGTGCAAAACTGAAATGCACCACAGGTATGGATGGATAGTATACTTGACGACACAGAGGTAGGTAGAGCAGTGGTCTACTGTACCGTACTGCTATATAGTATATACTGGTGGTCAGTAAACTGTGCAAAACTTAAATGCACCACAGGTATGGATGGATAGTATACTTGACGACACAGAGGTAGGTAGAGCAGTGACCTAATGTACCGTACTGCTATATAGTATATACTGGTGGTCAGCAAACTGTGCAAAACTGAAATGCACCACAGGTATGGATGGATAGTATACTTGACGACACAGAGGTAGGTAGAGCAGTGGCCTATTGTACCGTACTGCTATATAGTATATACTGGTGGTCAGCAAACTGTGCAAAACTGAAATGCACCACAGGTATGGATGGATAGTATACTTGACGACACAGAGGTAGGTAGAGCAGTGGCCTACTGTACCGTACTGCTATATTGTATATACTGGTGGTCAGCAAACTGTGCAAAACTGAAATGCACCACAGGTATGGATGGATAGTATACTTGACGACACAGAGGTAGGTAGAGCAGTGGCCTACTGTACCGTACTGCTATATAGTATAAACTGGTGGTCAGCAAACTGTGCAAAACTGAAATGCACCACAGGTATGGATGGATAGTACACTTGACGACACAGAGGTAGGTAGAGCAGTGGCCTGCTGTACCATACTGCTATATAGTATATACTGGTGGTCAGCAAACTGTGCAAAACTGAAATGCACCACAGGTATGGATGGATAGTATAATTGACGACACAGAGGTAGGTAGAGCAGTGGCCTACTGTACCGTACTGCTATATATTATTACTGGTGGTCAGCAAACTGTGCAAAACTGAAATGCACCACAGGTATGGATGGATAGTATACTTGACGACACAGAGGTAGGTAGAGCAGTGGCCTACTGTACCATACAGCTATATATTATATACTGGTGGTCAGCAAACTGTGCAAAACTGAAATGCACCACAGGTATGGATGGATAGTATACTTGACGACACAGAGGTAGGTAGAGCAGTGGCCTACTGTACCGTACTGCTATATATTATATACTGGTGGTCAGCAAACTGTGCAAAACTGAAATGCACCACAGGTATGGATGGATAGTATACTTGACGACACAGAGGTAGGTAGAGCAGTGGCCTACTGTACCGTACTGCTATATATTATATACTGGTGGTCAGTAAACTGTGCAAAACTGAAATGCACCACAGGTATGGATGGATAGTATACTTGACGACACAGAGGTAGGTAGAGCAGTGGCCTACTGTACCGTACTGCTATATATTATATACTGGTGGTCAGCAAACTGTGCAAAACTGAAATGCACCACAGGTATGGATGGATAGTATACTTGACGACAAAGAGGTAGGTAGAGCAGTGGCCTACTGTACCGTACTGCTATATAGTATATACTGGTGGTCAGCAAACTGTGCAAAACTGAATAAATGCACCACAGGTATGGATGGATAGTATACTTGACGACACAGAGGTAGGTAGAGCAGAGGCCTACTGTACCATACTGCTATATAGTATATACTGGTGGTCAGCAAACTGTGCAAAACTGAAATGCACCACAGGTATGGATGGATAGTATACTTGACGACACAGAGGTAGGTAGAGCAGTGGCCTACTGTACCGTACTGCTATATATTATATACTGGTGGTCAGCAAACTGTGCAAAACTGAAATGCACCACCTGTATGGATGGATAGTATACTTGACGACACAGAGGTAGGTAGAGCAGTGGCCTACTGTACCATACTGCTATATAGTATATACTGGTGGTCGGCAAACTGTGCAAAACTGAAATGCACCACAGGTATGGATGGATAGAATACTTGACGACACAGAGGTAGGTAGAGCAGTGGCCTACTGTACCGTACTGCTATATTGTATATACTGGTGGTCAGCAAACTGTGCAAAACTGAAATGTACCACAGGTATGGATGGATAGTATACTTGACGACACAGAGGTAGGTAGAGCAGTGGCCTACTGTACCGTACTGCTATATAGTATAAACTGGTGGTCAGCAAACTGTGCAAAACTGAAATGCACCACAGGTATGGATGGATAGTACACTTGACGACACAGAGGTAGGTAGAGCAGTGGCCTACTGTACCATACTGCTATATAGTATATACTGGTGGTCAGCAAACTGTGCAAAACTGAAATGCACCACAGGTATGGATGGACAGTATAATTGACGACACAGAGGTAGGTAGAGCAGTGGCCTACTGTACCGTACTGCTATATATTATATACTGGTGGTCAGCAAACTGTGCAAAACTGAAATGCACCACAGGTATGGATGGATAGTATACTTGACGACACAGAGGTAGGTAGAGCAGTGGCCTACTATACCGTACTGCTATATAGTATATACTGGTGGTCAGCAAACTGTGCAAAACTTAAATGCACCACAGGTATGGATGGATAGTATACTTGACGACACAGAGGTAGGTAGAGCAGTGGCCTACTGTACCATACTGCTATATAGTATATACTGGTGGTCAGCAAACTGTGCAAAACTGAAATGCACCACAGGTATGGATGGATAGTATACTTGACGACACAGAGGTAGGTAGAGCAGTGGCCTACTGTACCGTACTGCTATATATTATATACTGGTGGTCAGCAAACTGTGCAAAACTGAAATGCACCACAGGTATGGATGGATAGTATACTTGACGACACAGAGGTAGGTAGAGCAGTGGCCTACTGTACCGTACTGCTATATAGTATATACTGGTGGTCAGCAAACTGTGCAAAACTGAATAAATGCACCCCAGGTATGGATGGATAGTATACTTGACGACACAGAGGTAGGTAGAGCAGTGGCCTACTGTACCGTACTGCTATATATTATACACTGGTGGTCAGCAAACTGTTCAAAACTGAAATGCACCACAGGTATGGATGGATAGTATACTTGACGACACAGAGGTAGGTAGAGCAGTGGCCTACTGTACCGTACTGCTATATAGTATATACTGGTGGTCAGTAAACTGTGCAAAACTGAAATGCACCACAGGTATGGATGGATAGTATACTTGACGACACAGAGGTAGGTAGAGCAGTGGCCTACTGTACCGTACTGCTATATATTATATACTGGTGGTCAGCAAACTGTGCAAAACTGAAATGCACCACAGGTATGGATGGATAGTATACTTGACGACAAAGAGGTAGGTAGAGCAGTGGCCTACTGTACCGTACTGCTATACATTATATACTGGTGGTCAGCAAACTGTGCAAAACTGAATAAATGCACCACAGGTATGGATGGATAGTATACTTGACGACACAGAGGTAGGTAGAGCAGAGGCCTACTGTACCATACTGCTATATAGTATATACTGGTGGTCAGCAAACTGTGCAAAACTGAAATGCACCACAGGTATGGATGGATAGTATACTTGACGACACAGAGGTAGGTAGAGCAGTGGCCTACTGTACCGTACTGCTATATATTATATACTGGTGGTCAGCAAACTGTGCAAAACTGAAATGCACCACCTGTATGGATGGATAGTATACTTGACGACACAGAGGTAGGTAGAGCAGTGGCCTACTGTACCGTACTGCTATATAGTATATACTGGTGGTCGGCAAACTGTGCAAAACTGAAATGCACCACAGGTATGGATGGATAGTATACTTGACGACACAGAGGTAGGTAGAGCAGTGGCCTACTGTACCGTACTGCTATATTGTATATACTGGTGGTCAGCAAACTGTGCAAAACTGAAATGCACCACAGGTATGGATGGATAGTATACTTGACGACACAGAGGTAGGTAGAGCAGTGGCCTACTGTACCGTACTGCTATATAGTATAAACTGGTGGTCAGCAAACTGTGCAAAACTGAAATGCACCACAGGTATGGATGGATAGTACACTTGACGACACAGAGGTAGGTAGAGCAGTGGCCTACTGTACCATACTGCTATATGGTATATACTGGTGGTCAGCAAACTGTGCAAAACTGAAATGCACCACAGGTATGGATGGATAGTATACTTGACGACACAGAGGTAGGTAGAGCAGTGGCCTACTGTACCGTACTGCTATATATTATATACTGGTGGTCAGCAAACTGTGCAAAACTGAAATGCACCACAGGTATGGATGGATAGTATACTTGACGACACAGAGGTAGGTAGAGCAGTGGCCTACTGTACCGTACTGCTATATAGTATATACTGGTGGTCAGCAAACTGTGCAAAACTGAATAAATGCACCACAGGTATGGATGGATAGTATACTTGACGACACAGAGGTAGGTAGAGCAGTGGCCTACTGTACCATACTGCTATATAGTATATACTGGTGGTCAGCAAACTGTGCAAAACTGAAATGCACCACAGGTATGGATGGATAGTATACTTGACGACACAGAGGTAGGTAGAGCAGTGGCCTACTGTACCGTACTGCTATATATTATACACTGGTGGTCAGCAAACTGTGCAAAACTGAAATGCACCACAGGTATGGATGGATAGTATACTTGACGACACAGAGGTAGGTAGAGCAGTGGCCTACTGTACCGTACTGCTATATAGTATATACTGGTGGTCAGTAAACTGTGCAAAACTTAAATGCACCACAGGTATGGATGGATAGTATACTTGACGACACAGAGGTAGGTAGAGCAGTGGCCTACTGTACCGTACTGCTATATAGTATATACTGGTGGTCAGCAAACTGTGCAAAACTGAAATGCACCACAGGTATGGATGGATAGTATACTTGACGACACAGAGGTAGGTAGAGCAGTGGCCTACTGTACCGTACTGCTATATTGTATATACTGGTGGTCAGCAAACTGTGCAAAACAGAAATGCACCACAGGTATGGATGGATAGTATACTTGACGACACAGAGGTAGGTAGAGCAGTGGCCTACTGTACCGTACTGCTATATAGTATATACTGGTGGTCAGCAAACTGTGCAAAACTGAAATGCACCACAGGTATGGATGGATAGTATACTTGACGACACAGAGGTAGGTAGAGCAGTGGCCTACTGTACCGTACTGCTATATATTATATACTGGTGGTCAGCAAACTGTGCAAAACTGAAATGCACCACAGGTATGGATGGATAGTATACTTGACGACACAGAGGTAGGTAGAGCAGTGGCCTACTGTACCGTACTGCTATATAGTATAAACTGGTGGTCAGCAAACTGTGCAAAACTGAAATGCACCACAGGTATGGATGGATAGTACACTTGAAGACACAGAGGTAGGTAGAGCAGTGGCCTACTGTACCGTACTGCTATATAGTATATACTGGTGGTCAGCAAACTGTGCAAAACTGAAATGCACCACAGGTATGGATGGATAGTATACTTGACGACACAGAGGTAGGTAGAGCAGTGGCCTACTGTAACGTACTGCTATATATTATATACTGGTGGTCAGCAAACTGTGCAAAACTGAAATGCACCACAGGTATGGATGGATAGTATACTTGACGACACAGAGGTAGGTAGAGCAGTGGCCTACTGTACCGTACTGCTATATAGTATATACTGGTGGTCAGCAAACTGTGCAAAACTGAAATGCACCACAGGTATGGATGGATAGTATACTTGACGACACAGAGGTAGGTAGAGCAGTGGCCTACTGTACCGTACTGCTATATAGTATATACTGGTGGTCAGCAAAATGTGCAAAACTGAAATGCACCACAGGTATGGATGGATAGTATACTTGACGACACAGAGGTAGGTAGAGCAGTGGCCTACTATACCGTACTGCTATATAGTATATACTGGTGATCAGCAAACTGTGCAAAACTTAAATGCACCACAGGTATGGATGGATAGTATACTTGACGACACAGAGGTAGGTAGAGCAGTGGCCTACTGTACCATACTGCTATATACTAGTATATACTGGTGGTCAGCAAACTGTGCAAAACTGAAATGCACCACAGGTATGGATGGATAGTATACTTGACGACACAGAGGTAGGTAGAGCAGTGGCCTACTGTACCGTACTGCTATATATTATATACTGGTGGTCAGCAAACTGTGCAAAACTGAAATGCACCACAGGTATGGATGGATAGTATACTTGACGACAAAGAGGTAGGTAGAGCAGTGGCCTACTGTACCGTACTGCTATATAGTATATACTGGTGGTCAGCAAACTGTGCAAAACTGAATAAATGCACCACAGGTATGGATGGATAGTATACTTGACGACACAGAGGTAGGTAGAGCAGAGGCCTACTGTACCATACTGCTATATAGTATATACTGGTGGTCAGCAAACTGTGCAAAACTGAAATGCACCACAGGTATGGATGGATAGTATACTTGACGACACAGAGGTAGGTAGAGCAGTGGCCTACTGTACCGTACTGCTATATATTATATACTGGTGGTCAGCAAACTGTGCAAAACTGAAATGCACCACCTGTATGGATGGATAGTATACTTGACGACACAGAGGTAGGTAGAGCAGTGGCCTACTGTACCATACTGCTATATAGTATATACTGGTGGTCGGCAAACTGTGCAAAACTGAAATGCACCACAGGTATGGATGGATAGTATACTTGACGACACAGAGGTAGGTAGAGCAGTGGCCTACTGTACCGTACTGCTATATTGTATATACTGGTGGTCAGCAAACTGTGCAAAACTGAAATGCACCACAGGTATGGATGGATAGTATACTTGACGACACAGAGGTAGGTAGAGCAGTGGCCTACTGTACCGTACTGCTATATAGTATAAACTGGTGGTCAGCAAACTGTGCAAAACTGAAATGCACCACAGGTATGGATGGATAGTACACTTGACGACACAGAGGTAGGTAGAGCAGTGGCCTACTGTAACGTACTGCTATATATTATATACTGGTGGTCAGCAAACTGTGCAAAACTGAAATGCACCACAGGTATGGATGGATAGTATACTTGACGACACAGAGGTAGGTAGAGCAGTGGCCTACTGTACCGTACTGCTATATAGTATATACTGGTGGTCAGCAAACTGTGCAAAACTGAAATGCACCACAGGTATGGATGGATAGTATACTTGACGACACAGAGGTAGGTAGAGCAGTGGCCTACTGTACCGTACTGCTATATTGTATATACTGGTGGTCAGCAAACTGTGCAAAACTGAAATGCACCACAGGTATGGATGGATAGTATACTTGACGACACAGAGGTAGGTAGAGCAGTGGCCTACTGTACCGTACTGCTATATAGTATATACTGGTGGTCAGCAAACTGTGCAAAACTGAAATGCACCACAGGTATGGATGGATAGTATACTTGACGACACAGAGGTAGGTAGAGCAGTGGCCTACTGTAACGTACTGCTATATATTATATACTGGTGGTCAGCAAACTGTGCAAAACTGAAATGCACCACAGGTATGGATGGATAGTATACTTGACGACACAGAGGTAGGTAGAGCAGTGGCCTACTGTACCGTACTGCTATATAGTATATACTGGTGGTCAGCAAACTGTGCAAAACTGAAATGCACCACAGGTATGGATGGATAGTATACTTGACGACACAGAGGTAGGTAGAGCAGTGGCCTACTGTACCGTACTGCTATATAGTATATACTGGTGGTCAGCAAAATGTGCAAAACTGAAATGCACCACAGGTATGGATGGATAGTATACTTGACGACACAGAGGTAGGTAGAGCAGTGGCCTACTGTACCGTACTGCTATATTGTATATACTGGTGGTCAGCAAACTGTGCAAAACTGAAATGCACCACAGGTATGGATGGATAGTATACTTGACGACACAGAGGTAGGTAGAGCAGTGGCCTACTGTACCGTACTGCTATATAGTATAAACTGGTGGTCAGCAAACTGTGCAAAACTGAAATGCACCACAGGTATGGATGGATAGTACACTTGACGACACAGAGGTAGGTAGAGCAGTGGCCTACTGTACCGTACTGCTGTATAGTATATACTGGTGGTCAGCAAACTGTGCAAAACTGAAATGCACCACAGGTATGGATGGATAGTATACTTGACGACACAGAGGTAGGTAGAGCAGTGGCCTACTGAAACGTACTGCTATATATTATATACTGGTGGTCAGCAAACTGTGCAAAACTGAAATGCACCACAGGTATGGATGGATAGTATACTTGACGACACAGAGGTAGGTAGAGCAGTGGCCTACTGTACCGTACTGCTATATAGTATATACTGGTGGTCAGCAAACTGTGCAAAACTGAAATGCACCACAGGTATGGATGGATAGTATACTTGACGACACAGAGGTAGGTAGAGCAGTGGCCTACTGTACCGTACAGCTATATATTATATACTGGTGGTCAGCAAACTGTGCAAAACTGAAATGCACCACAGGTATGGATGGATAGTATACTTGACGACACAGAGGTAGGTAGAGCAGTGGCCTACTGTACCGTACTGCTATATATTATATACTGGTGGTCAGCAAACTGTGCAAAACTGAAATGCACCACAGGTATGGATGGATAGTATACTTGACGACACAGAGGTAGGTAGAGCAGTGGCCAACTGTACCATACTGCTATATAGTATATACTGGTGGTCAGCAAACTGTGCAAAACTGAAATGCACCACAGGTATGGATGGATAGTATACTTGACGACACAGAGGTAGGTAGAGCAGTGGCCTACTGTACCGTACTGCTATATATTATATACTGGTGGTCAGTAAACTGTGCAAAACTGAAATGCACCACAGGTATGGATGGATAGTATACTTGACGACACAGAGGTAGGTAGAGCAGTGGCCTACTGAAACGTACTGCTATATATTATATACTGGTGGTCAGCAAACTGTGCAAAACTGAAATGCACCACAGGTATGGATGGATAGTATACTTGACGACACAGAGGTAGGTAGAGCAGTGGCCTACTGTACCGTACTGCTATATATTATATACTGGTGGTCAGTAAACTGTGCAAAACTGAAATGCACCACAGGTATGGATGGATAGTATACTTGACGACACAGAGGTAGGTAGAGCAGTGGCCTACTGTACCGTACTGCTATATGATATATACTGGTGGTCAGCAAACTGTGCAAAACTGAAATGCACCACAGGTATGGATGGATAGTATACTTGACGACACAGAGGTAGGTAGAGCAGTGGCCTACTATACCGTACTGCTATATAGTATATACTGGTGATCAGCAAACTGTGCAAAACTTAAATGCACCACAGGTATGGATGGATAGTATACTTGACGACACAGAGGTAGGTAGAGCAGTGGCCTACTGTACCATACTGCTATATACTAGTATATACTGGTGGTCAGAAAACTGTGCAAAACTTAAATGCACCACAGGTATGGATGGATAGTATACTTGACGACACAGAGGTAGGTAGAGCAGTGGCCTACTGTACCGTACTGCTATATATTATATACTGGTGGTCAGCAAACTGTGCAAAACTGAATAAATGCACCACAGGTATGGATGGATAGTATACTTGACGACACAGAGGTAGAAAGAGCAGTGGCCTACTGTACCGTACTGCTATATAGTATATACTGGTGGTCAGCAAACTGTGCAAAACTGAAATGCACCACAGGTATGGATGGATAGTATACTTGACGACAAAGAGGTAGGTAGAGCAGTGGCCTACTGTACCGTACTGCTATACAGTATATACTGGTGGTCAGCAAACTGTGCAAAACTGAATAAATGCACCACAGGTATGGATGGATAGTATACTTGACGACACAGAGGTAGGTAGAGCAGAGGCCTACTGTACCATACTGCTATATAGTATATACTGGTGGTCAGCAAACTGTGCAAAACTGAAATGCACCACAGGTATGGATGGATAGTATACTTGACGACACAGAGGTAGGTAGAGCAGTGGCCTACTGTACCGTACTGCTATATATTATATACTGGTGGTCAGCAAACTGTGCAAAACTGAAATGCACCACCTGTATGGATGGATAGTATACTTGACGACACAGAGGTAGGTAGAGCAGTGGCCTACTGTACCGTACTGCTATATAGTATATACTGTTGTTCAGCAAACTGTGCAAAACTGAAATGCACCACAGGTATGGATGGATAGTATACTTGACGACACAGAGGTAGGTAGAGCAGTGGCCTACTGTACCGTACTGCTATATTGTATATACTGGTGGTCAGCAAACTGTGCAAAACTGAAATGCACCACAGGTATGGATGGATAGTATACTTGACGACACAGAGGTAGGTAGAGCAGTGGCCTACTGTACCGTACTGCTATATAGTATAAACTGGTGGTCAGCAAAATGTGCAAAACTGAAATGCACCACAGGTATGGATGGATAGTACACTTGACGACACAGAGGTAGGTAGAGCAGTGGCCTACTGTACCATACTGCTATATGGTATATACTGGTGGTCAGCAAACTGTGCAAAACTGAAATGCACCACAGGTATGGATGGATAGTATACTTGACGACACAGAGGTAGGTAGAGCAGTGGCCTACTGTACCGTACTGCTATATATTATATACTGGTGGTCAGCAAACTGTGCAAAACTGAAATGCACCACAGGTATGGATGGATAGTATACTTGACGACACAGAGGTAGGTAGAGCAGTGGCCTACTGTACCGTACTGCTATATAGTATATACTGGTGGTCAGCAAACTGTGCAAAACTGAATAAATGCACCACAGGTATGGATGGATAGTATACTTGACGACACAGAGGTAGGTAGAGCAGTGGCCTACTGTACCGTACTGCTATATAGTATATACTGGTGGTCAGTAAACTGTGCAAAACTTAAATGCACCACAGGTATGGATGGATAGTATACTTGACGACACAGAGGTAGGTAGAGCAGTGGCCTACTGTACCGTACTGCTATATAGTATATACTGGTGGTCAGCAAACTGTGCAAAACTGAAATGCACCACAGGTATGGATGGATAGTATACTTGACGACACAGAGGTAGGTAGAGCAGTGGCCTACTGTACCGTACTGCTATATTGTATATACTGGTGGTCAGCAAACTGTGCAAAACAGAAATGCACCACAGGTATGGATGGATAGTATACTTGACGACACAGAGGTAGGTAGAGCAGTGGCCTACTGTACCGTACTGCTATATAGTATATACTGGTGGTCAGCAAACTGTGCAAAACTGAAATGCACCACAGGTATGGATGGATAGTATACTTGACGACACAGAGGTAGGTAGAGCAGTGGCCTACTGTACCGTACTGCTATATATTATATACTGGTGGTCAGCAAACTGTGCAAAACTGAAATGCACCACAGGTATGGATGGATAGTATACTTGACGACACAGAGGTAGGTAGAGCAGTGGCCTACTGTACCGTACTGCTATATAGTATAAACTGGTGGTCAGCAAACTGTGCAAAACTGAAATGCACCACAGGTATGGATGGATAGTACACTTGAAGACACAGAGGTAGGTAGAGCAGTGGCCTACTGTACCGTACTGCTATATAGTATATACTGGTGGTCAGCAAACTGTGCAAAACTGAAATGCACCACAGGTATGGATGGATAGTATACTTGACGACACAGAGGTAGGTAGAGCAGTGGCCTACTGTAACGTACTGCTATATATTATATACTGGTGGTCAGCAAACTGTGCAAAACTGAAATGCACCACAGGTATGGATGGATAGTATACTTGACGACACAGAGGTAGGTAGAGCAGTGGCCTACTGTACCGTACTGCTATATAGTATATACTGGTGGTCAGCAAACTGTGCAAAACTGAAATGCACCACAGGTATGGATGGATAGTATACTTGACGACACAGAGGTAGGTAGAGCAGTGGCCTACTGTACCGTACTGCTATATAGTATATACTGGTGGTCAGCAAAATGTGCAAAACTGAAATGCACCACAGGTATGGATGGATAGTATACTTGACGACACAGAGGTAGGTAGAGCAGTGGCCTACTGTACCGTACTGCTATATTGTATATACTGGTGGTCAGCAAACTGTGCAAAACTGAAATGCACCACAGGTATGGATGGATAGTATACTTGACGACACAGAGGTAGGTAGAGCAGTGGCCTACTGTACCGTACTGCTATATAGTATAAACTGGTGGTCAGCAAACTGTGCAAAACTGAAATGCACCACAGGTATGGATGGATAGTACACTTGACGACACAGAGGTAGGTAGAGCAGTGGCCTACTGTACCGTACTGCTGTATAGTATATACTGGTGGTCAGCAAACTGTGCAAAACTGAAATGCACCACAGGTATGGATGGATAGTATACTTGACGACACAGAGGTAGGTAGAGCAGTGGCCTACTGTAACGTACTGCTATATATTATATACTGGTGGTCAGCAAACTGTGCAAAACTGAAATGCACCACAGGTATGGATGGATAGTATACTTGACGACACAGAGGTAGGTAGAGCAGTGGCCTACTGTACCGTACTGCTATATAGTATATACTGGTGGTCAGCAAACTGTGCAAAACTGAAATGCACCACAGGTATGGATGGATAGTATACTTGACGACACAGAGGTAGGTAGAGCAGAGGCCTACTGTACCGTACTGCTATATATTATATACTGGTGGTCAGCAAACTGTGCAAAACTGAAATGCACCACAGGTATGGATGGATAGTATACTTGACGACACAGAGGTAGGTAGAGCAGTGGCCTACTGTACCATACTGCTATACAGTATATACTGGTGGTCAGCAAACTGTGCAAAACTGAAATGCACCACAGGTATGGATGGATAGTATACTTGACGACACAGAGGTAGGTAGAGCAGTGGCCTACTATACCGTACTGCTATATAGTATATACTGGTGGTCAGCAAACTGTGCAAAACTTAAATGCACCACAGGTATGGATGGATAGTATACTTAACGACACAGAGGTAGGTAGAGCAGTGGCCTTCTGTACCATACTGCTATATAGTATATACTGGTGGTCAGCAAACTGTGCAAAACTGAAATGCACCACAGGTATGGATGGATAGTATACTTGACGACACAGAGGTAGGTAGAGCAGTGGCCTACTGTACCGTACTGCTATATAGTATATACTGGTGGTCAGCAAACTGTGCAAAACTGAATAAATGCACCACAGGTATGGATGGATAGTATACTTGACGACACAGAGGTAGGTAGAGCAGTGGCCTACTGTACCATACTGCTATATAGTATATACTGGTGGTCAGCAAACTGTGCAAAACTGAAATGCACCACAGGTATGGATGGATAGTATACTTGACGACACAGAGGTAGGTAGAGCAGTGGCCTACTGTACCGTACTGCTATATATTATATACTGGTGGTCAACAAACTGTGCAAAACTGAAATGCACCACAGGTATGGATGGATAGTATACTTGACGACACAGAGGTAGGTAGAGCAGTGGCCTACTGTACCGTAGTGCTATATAGTATATACTGGTGGTCAGTAAACTGTGCAAAACTTAAATGCACCACAGGTATGGATGGATAGTATACTTGACGACACAGAGGTAGGTAGAGCAGTGGCCTACTGTACCGTACTGCTATATAGTATATACTGGTGGTCAGCAAACTGTGCAAAACTGAAATGCACCACAGGTATGGATGGATAGTATACTTGACGACACAGAGGTAGGTAGAGCAGTGGCCTACTGTACCGTACTGCTATATAGTATATACTGGTGGTCAGCAAACTGTGCAAAACTGAAATGCACCACAGGTATGGATGGATAGTATACTTGACGACACAGAGGTAGGTAGAGCAGTGGCCTACTGTACCGTACTGCTATATTGTATATACTGGTGGTCAGCAAACTGTGCAAAACTGAAATGCACCACAGGTATGGATGGATAGTATACTTGACGACACAGAGGTAGGTAGAGCAGTGGCCTACTGTACCATACTGCTATATAGTATAAACTGGTGGTCAGCAAACTGTGCAAAACTGAAATGCACCACAGGTATGGATGGATAGTACACTTGACAACACAGAGGTAGGTAGAGCAGTGGCCTACTGTATTGTACTGCTATATAGTATATACTGGTGGTCAGCAAACTGTGCAAAACTGAAATGCACCACAGGTATGGATGGATAGTATACTTGACGACACAGAGGTAGGTAGAGCAGTGGCCTACTGTAACGTACTGCTATATATTATATACTGGTGCTCAGCAAACTGTGCAAAACTAAAATGCACCACAGGTATGGATGGATAGTATACTTGACGACACAGAGGAAGGTAGAGCAGTGGCCTACTGTACCGTACTGCTATATAGTATATACTGATGGTCAGCAAACTGTGCAAAACTGAAATGCACCACAGGTATGGATGGATAGTATACGTGACGACACAGAGGTAGGTAGAGCAGTGGCCTACTGTACCGTACTGCTATTTTGTATATACTGGTGGTCAGCAAACTGTGCAAAACTGAAATGCACCACAGGTATGGATGGATAGTATACTTGACGACACAGAGGTAGGTAGAGCAGTGGCCTACTGTACCGTACTGCTATATAGTATAAACTTGTGGTCAGCAAACTGTGCAAAAATGAAATGCACCACAGGTATGGATGGATAGTACACTTGACGACACAGAGGTAGGTAGAGCAGTGGCCTACTGTACCGTACTGCTATATAGTATATACTGGTGGTCAGCAAACTGTGCAAAACTGAAATGCACCACAGGTATGGATGGATAGTATACTTGACGAAACAGAGGTAGGTAGAGCAGTGGCCTACTGTACCGTACTGCTATATAGTATAAACTGGTGGTCAGCAAACTGTGCAAAACTGAAATGCACCACAGGTATGGATGGATAGTACACTTGACGACACAGAGGTAGGTAGAGCAGTGGCCTACTGTACCGTACTGCTATATAGTATATACTGGTGGTCAGCAAACTGTGCAAAACTGAAATGCACCACAGGTATGGATGGATAGTATACTTGACGACACAGAGGTAGGTAGAGCAGTGGCCTACTGTAACGTACTGCTATATATTATATACTGGTGCTCAGCAAACTGTGCAAAACTGAAATGCACCACAGGTATGGATGGATAGTATACTTGACGACACAGAGGAAGGTAGAGCAGTGGCCTACTGTACCGTACTGCTATATAGTATATACTGGTGGTCAGCAAACTGTGCAAAACTGAAATGCACCACAGGTATGGATGGATAGTATACTTGATGACACAGAGGTAGGTAGAGCAGTGGCCTACTGTACCGTACTGCTATTTTGTATATACTGGTGGTCAGCAAACTGTGCAAAACTGAAATGCACCACAGGTATGGATGGATAGTATACTTGACGACACAGAGGTAGGTATAGCAGTGGCCTACTGTACCGTACTGCTATATAGTATAAACTTGTGGTCAGCTAACTGTGCAAAACTGAAATGCACCACAGGTATGGATGAATAGTACACTTGACGACACAGAGGTAGGTAGAGCAGTGGCCTACTGTACCGTACTGCTATATAGTATATACTGGTGGTCAGCAAACTGTGCAAAACTGAAATGCACCACAGGTATGGATGGATAGTATACTTGACGACACAGAGGTAGGTAGAGCAGTGGCCTACTGTAACGTACTGCTATATATTATATACTGGTGGTCAGCAAACTGTGCAAAACTGAAATGCACCACAGGTATGGATGGATAGTATACTTGACGACACAGAGGTAGGTAGAGCAGTGGCCTACTGTACCGTACTGCTATATATTATTACTGGTGGTCAGCAAACTGTGCAAAACTGAAATGCCCCACAGGTATGGATGGATAGTACACTTGACGACACAGAGGTAGGTAGAGCAGTGGCCTACTGTACCGTACTGCTATATAGTAGATACTGGTGGTCAGCAAACTGTGCAAAACTGAAATGCACCACAGGTATGGATGGATAGTATACTTGACGACACAGAGGTAGGTAGAGCAGTGGCCTACTGTACCGTACTGCTATATAGTATATACTGGTGGTCAGCAAACTGTGCAAAACTGAAATGCACCACAGGTATGGATGGATAGTATACTTGACGACACAGAGGTAGGTAGAGCAGTGGCCTACTGTACCGTACTGCTATATAGTATATACTGGTGGTCAGCAAACTGTGCAAAACTGAAATGCACCACAGGTATGGATGGATAGTATACTTGACGACACAGAGGTAGGTAGAGCAGAGGCCTACTGTACCGTACTGCTATATATTATATACTGGTGGTCAGCAAACTGTGCAAAACTGAAATGCACCACAGGTATGGATGGATAGTTTACTTGACGACACAGAGGTAGGTAGAGCAGTGGCCTAATGTACCGTACTGCTATATATTATTACTGGTGGTCATCAAACTGTGCAAAACTGAAATGCACCACAGGTATGGATGGATAGTATACTTGACGACACAGAGGTAGGTAGAGCTGTGGCCTACTGTACCGTACTGCTATTTATTATATACTGGTGGTCAGCAAACTGTGCAAAACTGAAATACACCACAGGTATGGATGGATAGTATACTTGACGACACAGAGGTAGGTAGAGCAGTGGCCTACTGTACCGTACTGCTATAAATTATATACTGGTGGCCAGCAAACTGTGCAAAACTGAAATGCACCACAGGTATGGATGGATAGTATACTTGACGACACAGAGGTAGGTAGAGCAGTGGCCTTCTGTACCGTACTGCTATATAGTATATACTGGTGGTCAGCAAACTGTGCAAAACTGAAATGCACCATAGGTATGGATGGATAGTATACTTGACGACACAGAGGTAGGTGTTGAGCAGTGGCCTACTGTACCGTACTGCTATATATTATATACTGGTGGTCAGCAAACTGTTCAAAACTGAAATGCACCACAGGTATGGATGGATAGTATACTTGACGACACAGAGGTAGGTAGAGCAGTGGCCTTCTGTACCGTACTGCTATATAGTATATACTGGTGGTCAGCAAATTGGGCAAAACTGAAATGCACCACAGGTATGGATGGATAGTATACTTGACAACACAGAGGTAGGTAGAGCAGGGGCCTACTGTACCGTACTGCTATATAGTATATACTGGTGGTCAGCAAACTGTGCAAAACTGAAATGCACCACAGGTATGGATGGATAGTATACTTGATGACACAGAGGTAGGTAGAGCAGTGGCCTACTGTACCGTACTGCTATATAGTATATGCTGGTGGTCAGCAAACTGTGTAAAACTGAAATGCACCACAGGTATGGATGGATAGTATACTTGACGACACAGAGGTAGGTAGAGCAGTGGCCTTCTGTACCGTACTGCTATATAGTATATACTGGTGTTCAGCAAACTGTGCAAAACTGAAATGCACCACAGGTATGGATGGATAGTATACTTGACGACACAGAGGTAGGTAGAGCAATCGACTACTGTACCGTACTGCTATATATATAGTTATACTGGTGGTCAGCAAAATTCTGCACTGTCCTCCTACTATATACTACAATGCAGCACAGATATAGAGCGTTTTTTCAGGCAGAGAACGTATAATACTGGTGGTCACTGGTCACTGGTCAGCAAAACTCTGCACTGTCCTCCTACTATATAATACTGCTGGTCCCCAGTCCCCACAATAAAGCAATTAGCACACTGAGCACAGATATTTGCAGCACACTGAGCACAGTCAGATATGGAGCGTTTTTCAGGCAGAGAACGTATATATTTGCACTTGCAGCACACTGAGCACAGATATTTGCAGCACACTGAGCACAGATATTTGCAGCACAATTTGCAGCCCACTGAGCATAGAAACTGAGAGGACGCCAGCCACGTCCTCTCACGATCATCTCCAATGCACGAGTGAAAAATGGTGGCGACACGCGGCTCCTTATATAGAATACGAATCTCGTGAGAATCCGACCGCGGGATGATGACGTTCGGGCGCGCTCGGGTTAACCGAGCAAGGCGGGAGGATCTGAGTCTGCCTCGGACCCGTGTAAAATGGGTGAAGTTCGGGGAGTTCGGATCCCGAGGATCCGAACCCGCTCATGACTAGTACATGTCACAAAAAAGTCCAACCTACTACTAAATTACAGCCACCCCTTAAATTAAAGAAAATCTCCCTTTGTTGTGCTAAAATACTGCTAGTTCAAATGTTTTCTGAGACTGATGCCCCATGCAGCACCCCTGCGGAGCCCCACGTGTGCAGCAGCAGTTCTCCAGATATTCCCTAAAAATTTTGCGGTGGCCATTTCCCATTGTTTTGTGCATGCGCATTAGGAAGATCATCTGGAAAATGGCCACCGTGCCATTTTCCCGCAGACCTGCACATGCAAGTTAGTCTCTGACACAGAGCTAGGGTCTGCTTGTGACCCTAGTATTCCAAGTCTACTGTGCTGCCGGCTAGAGAGGAGGGAGCATGGACGAAAAATTCACGCAGACCCCCTCCTCTCTTTATACGCCACTGGTGAATGTTAAGCTTATGACTTAACATCGCCCTCATTCAGCATTCTGCAAAAGAATTCCACCCTCGATTTGACTACCTCTTCACCTCAAAAGAAGCACAAATGTGCATCTCCAGCAGTACTATAGGGGTTTCCAGAACTGTGCTGTTCTTGAGATAATTGTTAAATTTGAGCAATACTAGGTGCATGATTTTGAAAAAAAAATAAAAAATTTCCACGTGAGCCTACAATTTTGCACTTCAGTAAATTTCTTGTCTTGAGTTCCTGTGCACTTTATTTTTCCCAGCATTGCTGTCGTTTTCAGGTCTGCACATTTGTTCAGGACCAAGGAAGCTGCTGAATCCTGATGAATTTCAAATAAGAAGAAATGTTTCAGTCAACTGCTACTGTATAATACCTGTAATCATTGTCTGAGAAGGATGAGACTGATATATTTTTTATACTTACCCAGATAACGACTAACATATTCTTCATCGTTTTTATATGTAGTTCTGCTTTCTTCACACAAACCATCTAGCATTAAATACCTTTACTATCCAATAATTTCATGATCCTTGTCTTAGCAGCTGTACTATGACTGACTCTCTAACAAGAAATAACATGAGGGACAGCAAGACTCTATGCTGGGTTTAATATATTTTCTTGCTGCTTCGTGTTAGATTATATGCTTCAAGTGGAACATTTTGTGAAAACACCTTTAGAATAGAGAGGTAAACATGAAGTTATTCTAACTAAGCTGTGTAAATCATGTAGAGCCATGTATTGTATCACATCCTGCAGGGTGCAGTTTTGCAAATTGTCAGGACTTGTCGCTCACCAAAATTTTGGGCAAATGAATCATATTGATGTATTTCTTACCTGCTCTTCTGTATCTAAGAGATTTAGCAGTTATATTTTAACTATATATTTTTCTGTTTACATGGCTCTGTATGCCTGGGCATGTTCAGCTCCTTACACAACCAAGGTATTGCATATTTTAATAAAACAGAAATCTCAAACTTATAATAAGACCAAAAATATTTGGAATTTTTATAGAGACGGGTGAACTGCATTATTAAAGCTGCCGGCTAGTATAAACATTGTTTATTATTTATTTATTGGTTTTCCATTAGGATCCCTGGGCTCACCAATACTTCCCCACCACTCACTTCATTTGTATGTTACTGCTGATGGTGGGGTGTTGTGCTACAGATATAGGCAGTGTGATAACAATAACATTAAATGTCAAACTTAGTACAGCAATGCCAGGGGGTATAAGAGGGAGACCTAAAGACATTACTATTATCACTGTAAATGTATAAAGCGCCAACATATTCTGCAGTGCTGTACAGTCATTGACGGCCTCATAATACAAGAAATTACATACACTGACATGCCCAGATAAGCTAACATTCTAAGAGACTGTGTGGAATTCATGATACATAAGGAAAACGCAATAAGACGTGTAGCAGCAGCACAAGTGGGTGAGCATAGTTACTACAAGACAGCAGCATTAATAGCTACCAATAGTAAAGCAGTCCCTGGTGAGCAGTATTCCTGTACTGGCAGATATAATGCAAAGTGAATACATATATTGAGGTCCACTATCAGCATTAGGGACAGTGAGTCCAATTTCATTAAAATTGTACTATAGTCATTAAAATAATAACTCCAGCAGTAATATTACTAGGCTGTTAACCGACCAGCCCCGTTCTAACCACATAACACCCATACTCTACTCCCTCCACTGCCTGCCTGTAAGATGGCGAATCATCTTCAAGATTGGCTTACTGAGTTTCAAAGCGCTACATGACCAGGGACCAAGGTACCTGAAGCAGCTTCTGACCCCATACTGCCCCACTCGATTACTGTCCTATTGGAGAAAGAACGCTATATAAATAAAATTATTATTATTATTATAACCGTGCCATACACCTCTATTAAAGTAAAGGTGCGGTCAGGGACATTTTGCATTTGAGACCTTTTGACATCTTGGCACTGTCCTGTTTTCTCTTAGTTTTGAAGCATGTACTATGATACACTGTCTAACTCAGGCAAGCAGCAAGTCTCTGTTCCCCAGCGCTGTGGCTTGCTGCTTGCCTCTATACTGTGGGTTGCTGCTTGCCTTTATTCTATTCCCCAGTGGTGTAACTGGGTTTCCCAGAACCCTGTGCCGATCACGTTCCCTGAGCACATGATATCACCATCGCGGAGAATACAGCAATGCCCGGAGCATCCTCAGGATGTTCTGGAGGGCTATAAGCCTGAGGTGTACGTATCTGAAGAGTCCTAAGGACTCTTTGGGAATCATTGCACCAGAGATTCTGACTGCAAGGGGTCATTCCAGGCACCCTTCTAGTCAGATGCAGGAACTGTGGGTCAGCGGTGGTGCTGCCAACAGGGTTTTGGGCTCGCACACTACTAGTTACGGCCCTGCTATTCCCCTCTCATATCATGACACTACTAAGTGCAGAAACAATTCACAAACTTCTACAAATTTGACAATAATTCTACAACATAAATACAAGAAAATGTCTACTTAATTATCCTGTTTTTTTTTTAATGTAAAATGAAACGCAACAAAATAAGTTTCCTTATCATGGATTACCACTATCAGGGGTATATTTACTAAGGTGTGGATTTTTTGAAGCAACCAATCAATTCTACGTATCATTTATCTATCACATTATAGAAGATAATAGCTAGAATCTGATTGGTTGCTACGGTCAACATCTCCCCTTCTAAAAATCTGCACTTTAGTAAATATACCCCTCAGAGTAGAGAAATATCCTGTATAAGTCCTTCTTATTAAGAGCAGTAAAAGCTTGAAAAGTTACTAATTGGCAAGTAAAAATTAATGTTAAGACGGGTTACGGTCGTTAGGTTGACACAATTTAGGTCAACACTCATTAGGTCGACCACTGAAGGTCAACAATGCCATTAGGTCCACATGCATTAGGTCGACATGGCCATCAGGTCGACATGTACTAGGTCGACAGGTCAAAGGGTCGACATGAGTTTTTCACAATTTTTTTAAATTTTTTTGTATTTTTTCATACTTAACGATCCACGTGGACTATGATTGGAACGGTAATCTGTGCTGAGCGAAGCGAGGCACCTTGCCCAAAGCATGGTGAGTGAATCGACACAGTGCAATAATTTGGGTTCCCTGTCACTTTACGGAGAAAACGACACCAAAAACAGTCAAAAATATCATGTCGACCTTTTGACCTGTCAACCTCATGCATGTCGACCTTCCATGGTCGACTTAATGACTGTCAACCTAAGTTGTGTCTATCCAACGACCCATACCCGTTATGACTAAGGGGTAAATTTAACAGAGGGACGAATTCAGCATGGACCATAGATATGCGAAAAATCGCACATCTACAAATAATTACACTAACATGAGGGGGACGCCCAGCACAGGGCAAGTCCACCCCGCTTGCCGGGTCCTGCTGCCCCGCACGCACACATGTGAAAGCATTGGCGATGCTTTTGCATGTTTATGGTAGCCCTCTACCTACGCAGTCTAGCTGCGAAGGCAGATGACTACCCGCCATGTTTTGGGATGCAGCGGCTGTGTGTGACATCACCCCCTTAAATGCCACCATGACACCCCCTCCCGCCCTGTGGACACCTCTGCCTGATTCCCATTGCAACTCACAGTGTGCTAATGCGCAGTGCAGCTTCTGCGCATGCGTACACTTCAAAAGGACCCAGCATGCGAATGCAATTGTACCTGCGTTCCATGTTGAATCGGGCCCAGAGTTAAAAAATCATGTTAGTAAATTAGACCTTGAAACACAGCATCGATGTTGATTGATTTAAATTTTAAATCAAAATTGATATTTGATGAATGTACCCCTAAGAGACAAATAGCTTGTGATTTGTGAAAATAGTGACTTTTTGGTGAGTTTTATGTAGTGTTACAAACGGCATCCGGTTAGCATACCGCCGTTAAGGATGCTGGCAGTGGGAATGCCAACGGTAGATTCCCAACACTGGTCAGAAGAATGACACCAGGATCCTGACATCGCTTACAATGCCAGCACTGGAATCCCAACTGTCTGCATCCCAATCGTAAGTATCTCAGGGAGGGTTAGGGTTAGGCTGTGGTGGGCGGGTTAGCATATGTACCTAAAAGGTGTTGGGATACTGACCATCGCAGTTGCGGATCTAGACTTTTCTTTTGGGGGTGGTGGTTTACTGTTTAGTCCCAACTCCTCCCCTCTCCAATCCAGGTTCCTCCCCTTTCAAGGCCCAACTCCTCCTCTTTCCAGTCCTGACTCCTTCCCTCTCCGTAATCCTCCCACGACTTGGGAACAAACTGACCCCCTGAGCACGTCACACTTTTCAGATACAGGCACAGAGCAGGGGTGCCGCTGGAGAAATCAGGAACTTCTCCACGGTAACCCGCTCTGCAAACAGCCCATATTCAAAAAGCAGGGCTTTCCTCTGCTTTATGAGTAGACTCCAATGTCCAACAGTGCACAGTAAAGTTTACATTGGCACATACATAAATGCATTGTTTGTGTACACCATGGCACAAAAATATTAGCAAGAAAAGGCATTGTCTGACGCTGATCTGAATATTATTAATAAAAATTGTAACCCTCACCATGTATCCAGGCTTGGCAGAGGAGAAGCTGTGAATGCTACATTACATACTGCACATGACTACAGTAAAATATAGAAAATACAGTATTACAGTTATTGATATCTAATTATTTTGGAACTCATTGGAAATAAACTTTTACAACTCTGAACTCCTTTACTCTGGAAAAATTTAATTAGGCACTATTTTGAATAAAATTCTAGTCTGTGAAAATCTTCCATGGCAGGAGAAAGGCCTAAGAGAGGCCACTTGCGGATACCGAATATGCGGCAGCAACAACCTTACCTGGCATGATGCCTACACTAGCATCAGTGAACTGTGACGGGGGTAAATCCAGCCCCCACCGACTCCTCAAATAAGAGATCAGGTCATAATAATGAAGAGCTGGAGCAGTTGTACTAATAGCAGGAAGACGTGAGTCAGACACAGAGTGGAGGGAGGGATCAGACATACAATCAGGGAAGCAGCATGGCTGCAGACATCGAGCAGTCACTGCGCAACCATACACCACACAACGGGCAGCCATTTCTGATCGGAGTCAGCTGGGCACTGGTAGCGGCACAGTGAGTGACTTCTTCCATGTTCCAGAGGTGTGTGGTGTGTTTTGGCGTTGTTTTTGTTCCACATCTATGTGGGAGGTTACCTCATGGCTGTCCGAGCCCGGGGAAACGGAGTCCTGAGGCTGTATGTTTCGGGGGGTGATCGCCCTGATCGCCCCCCGTCTAAATCCGCCACTGGACCATCTGAATGCCACTGTCGGTCTTTCTAAGTGCCAGGAACCCAATACCATCCCTTACAAACTGGCAGATGTAATAAAGCCAAAATTACCAGAAAATCATGATATTAAAACACATTGCAGCAATTCGTATTCCTGATAAAAAGAAAATAAATAGTCCATCTCCCCTTTGAAAACAGGCCTGTGCTCGTCAGCATCTGATCCGGTCCCCTGTGGGGGCAAAGAAAAGTGTAACATATCCTACCTAGAGATGACCAACCCAATGCTGAATTTGCTGGTCAAACGTACCAGATATTAAGTTATATTAAGTATAAAGTGGCACACTTTTTTAAGTAATCACTACGTAGTGTTGGCCACACATTCTTCACTTCCAAAATACATGGAGTAATAGACTTGATGCTTGATTGCACCGTTATTTAAATCTATAGCAGGATGCCTCAATAATTTGTTTTTCCACAATTTTTTTTTGCATGGTAATATAGAACAAACTGGCGGCCATTTGTGAGATTTAGTGCAAATTTTCTTTATTGGGTAGAAGGTGTGAATGCTGATTATTTTACAGGACTAAAGCAATACCTTAATACACTTAAATTCGAGATGCTGCGGCCGCTGTATGTAATCCTTACCCTACGTACTTTTTACACAGTTAGCATACAAAGGCCCGTACCGTGTACGCACTTTGCGTACACGCCGCGACGGACGTACAAAGTACACGCAGTGCATACACACAGACACGCTGTTAGCACAATGCAGATACATGTGTGATAGAAATACACCTAAAACCTTTAGCAGAAAATGGGACACGACATCAATTGTATTTCAAAAACTACGTTGGGGTCCAACCCACCAACGGTTATTTTACTTAGCAGGGGGTTACAATAATAATACAATAAAAGAAAAAGGCTAGTCAATGGTACATACGTTTGTTCGCCTGTGCTTCCCGGTCCGGTTCTCAATCATCAAGGTAGATGATCTTCAGAGATTGTGTGTGACCGGGCCTGCAGCTGGCTTTTTATACATTTGTCCAAAGCCTAACACAATGGGAACTGTAATCTCTTTGTCTATTGGTCACAGGGATGGTCGTTTACAGTACAGGAGAGGTCATAGGTTGGTTTGAATAGGTGGGCGATGTCTGGTCCAGGTGCACTTGCAGATGTTCTCCACTGGGTTCCCGCCGAATATCAGGAGTACAGTAAATACAGTTAATATTAATATTCTGCTCCTGCGCATAACTATTTGCAGGAGCGTGCGATCTTCTGCAAACTAACACCGGAATATTGCTCTTAAAATACCCTACAGCTGGATACCAAACACTACCTCCTAACCTAATTCTGTCCCCTCATATCCTGTAAAGGTGAATCCCTTTGTTCTTATACCCTTTAAGCAAGTGTAACTCGCTGGTGTGGTGCATGTAGACTATGTGTACATTGTGCACTATGTGGATTAAATATGTAATGTGTTTTTATGGCTTTTTCATGCAATCACAAATACTACCGTAATTACTCATACCACGCGCTAATACGCAGGACCGCGGGAGCGGTCATACGCAACTTGCAAATATGTGCACGCACGGCAGAACAAGTACGCGCACGAAGGCCTGTGTGTAGTTTGTACGTGACGTGTGTACTGAAATAGTTTTGACTTCGACAGTCCACCCTTTGGCAGTCATCAATAACTGCCACACTTTACTACTAAACAGAAAATATTATCTACACAATATATACAAGTTTGGATGATCGGGGGAGAGTTGTAGGTGGGAAATGTATGGCCTAGTGGGATAGTAAAAAGCATGTATGTTTGAATCAATGTCTGATGGGCATGTAGCATCGTGCCGTATATGTAGTAAGCTTCGAGGTATTGCAAAGTGTACATTAAATCCTTCTCATCCCATATTAAGGGTCTGTAAATGGGCAAACAAACACTACCGAGGTCTTTTCGGCTTCTTATTCCAACAAATGGGGAGCACATTTAGTTGATGATACATGGAGCGGGAACATATGTGAATACTACTGTATGTGGATAACACCTGTCGACTATGTGTGCCATTAACTGGAGGTTGCAGAGATGAAGATAAGACACATATAAAAAAATACATTCACATAAACATTGGGTAGGGCTGACGTCTTTTCCGGTTGGATGTTTCTGGGTAAAGGGGGAAACAGAGAAAAAATGGTGAAAGAAACAGGCCATGAAATTAATTTGCAATCCTTATCATAACACTGTCTCTATGGATGGATCATAAATCAAATCTGCTGCTGTAACAATGCCCTCGCTCCTTAGACTCATCAAATTTGTGCTGTGCTTGCGCCACGTTAGAATTCGAACACACTTAAATATCAAACCAATAATTATGACTACACCTAGGATACACAGGAGAAACTTTCCTACACTTGCAATTACATTCTGCACCCACTCTCCTAATCCAGAAAACCATTTGAGTGGGTTTAACCATGAGATCCAGCAGGTCAATTCATTACCCACAGCCGTCAAGGTAAGATTGTGTCTCCTCTGGAACTCCCACTTCAACTGCAAGATCACGTCCATCCTTTGATCGATGATCTCCGTGGGGTCATCAGTGCTGTTCGTAATGTACGTACAGCACTTCACACCATATTGAGTTGCCAAAGTGACACAGTACCCACCCGTCACAGCCGTGACATAATTCAGGACCATCCTGTGCTGGACCAACTCCGTCTTGTATGCTTGTAACTCCCTGCCGGTATACCTAAAGGTGTCATCATACATCTCAGTGATATTATCTATCAAGTTCGCAAGCGCATGGATGTACTTAAAATGTATAATTCCTCTGGCAGTACGGGTGATGTCTAATGCAAGAAGAATTTGAATCCCGGTAGATTCATGGATCAAATCAGAGGCTGCGTGCTCTGCCCTATCTATGATGTGTCTCTTGATGATTTGTTCATAGTGGGTATGAGTATAAGGAGTCTGAGCGTTGCGGTGATTGTCTTTCATTTTATCGTGCTCTAAGGTCATGACCTCTGGTAGTACCCTTCCAATGTAACACAATCCCTCAGAGCTCGGAGTGAGCCACTTGTACGCTTACCTCCCACATATGAAATAGGCATCACCTGGAGAACATAGGGGACAGAATGTAACAACACCATATTGCAAATTGTCCAGGTACAGAAACCAATCCCCAGTTCTCTCATCTGCTCAGTACAATTATCAGGTTGGATGATGTGGGCACAATACCCCGGCGATACTTTTCCAACCCACATGGTCTTGCTCCCACGTGTATACCTATACCGAAATACCTCCCACTATTGGCTATCTTGAGTACAAGTTCAGAGTCAATAGGTATCCTATCAGCTCTGTGTGAAAAGGTCATTGTCTCGTTATTCCAAGTTACTTCCCAATTTCCGGGTTTTCGGAAATTGGAAACATTAAAGCATATTAGTGATCTATCTACATGATACTGGTGGAGCTTCAAGCTAGGGGGCCTAGATATATTGAATTTCTTGTCCACCGGTCTCCCACCCCGTAATTCGAGTACCTCATCTAACGTTAAAGGATATGGCACTAATCCCGACTTACTCTGTCCTTGAGGTACTTGGGAGTACACCCAACATTCTGTCTGGTTTAAGACCTTACCCACTAATGAGTGGTAATCACTCAACGGATGTCGGTCCAGGTCGATATTAAAGTTGGACTGACATCTCTGGATGCACCCATCTTCGACTATGTTCTCGCAATATCTACAAATACAATATTCATCAGACAATAATAACCCCTCACATTGCCTCCGAGCTCCATGACTACCAGAGCGCTTACTGATACCAGCCTTTTCTCGAGTGATGTGCTGCTCCTGAGATACTACAAATTCGTACTTGCCATCAGAACCCATACCAGATCCTTGCTTGACCTCTCTGGGACCCTCACCAAAACAAATTGTCCTGAGCAAAAACAATATTACTAGCAGAACCCGAAACGCAGTTTCTTGTGATAGATCCATTCCGTTAGGGGAAAGAAGGAAAATAAGGAGGAGAAAAGGAAGGAAAATGCAGTGGGGGGGGGGGGGGAAAGAAAATGGTGCGACAACCATCCTTGATCTTGTTGATCTCCGCGCTCAGGTGCCGTTCAACAGTCCTGCCTCTCAGCTTTCCCGGAATAGACTCTCTAGTGATATGAGGTTCTCTTCACCTTGCTCTTTGAACACACAGTTCTCCGGGTCAGCGACCTTCTTGCAGTGGGACGAGTGGACCCAAGTCTCTCTTTCGGTGACCTTTAATGCTGTTGTGCTGGTTAACAGACTTGGTACGGTCCTTCCCACCTGTCTATGAGGCAACCTGAGCGTAGAAAATTTTGCTTCATCACATAATCCCCAGGCTCAATGTCATGACAATTACTGTTCGGTAGCTCAGGAATCACCAGCTTTAGATTTCTTTGTTGATTTCTCAGCTGCTGGCTCATCCTAACCAAATATTTCAAAGTTATTTCATTATTGCATTTCAAATCATCCTGGGGGTCTATCATTACATGAGGTTGTCGACCATAAAGAATTTCAAAGGGTGATAAGTTAAGCGGTGACCTGGGAGTGGTTCTGATGCTGTACAACACTAGTGGCAAAGCTTCTGGCCACAACAATCTAGTTTCAGCCATCACTTTGCTCAGCTTGTTCTTAATAGGGCTATTCATTCTCTCCACCTTTGCACTCGCCTGTGGCCGATACGGAGTATGTAGCTTGCTATTAATTCCCATCAGTTTGCACATGACCTGAAAGACTTCACCTGTAAAATGGGTACCCCTATCACGTTCAATCATTGTAGGGATACCATATCGACACACAAATTCCTGCACAATTTTCTTTGCAGTGAACGTAGCAGTATTTGTGGCAGCAGGGAACGCTTCTACCCAGTTGGAAAATACATCAGTACATACTAACACATATTTCAAATTCCTACAGGGTGGTAACTGTATGAAGTCAATTTGTATTACCGGAAAAGATCCATCTGTAGGAGGGATATGGGATGGCTGCGTTGGTATTGTCTTACCAATATTCTTCCTCAAGCAAGTAAGACATGTCATTGCTCTCTTACCTGCATGAGAAGAGAATACTGGCGCACTCCAGTAGGCTCTTACCAGCTTACACATACCCTCCTTGCCCTAGGTGAGTCAGACCATATGCCACCTCAGCTAGGTTTGAAAGATATGCTCTGGGGGCCACTGGCTTACCTTGTCCATCTGTCCAGAGTCCTGGGGACTCCTAACCATACCCCTTTGACTTCCAGACCTCCTTTTCCTGTAGGGAACACAAATTTTGCATTTCAATTTACTGTTGTGTGTAATCAGTTGTGTGAAGTAGAACATCTGTGGAAAGCAAAAAGAGGGGAAATAATAAAGAAATTGTCAGGTTTGCGTTCACCATCAGGCTGTCACACCATCATGCATATCGGTGTCTGCACAGTTTCCCTTCACCAGTATTCTCATTCTCCACCCTTTGTGCATGACCAGGTACACTGCAGTAATACTGGTGTCATTGTGCTGGTGAGATATACTGGCTTTGGGCAGCACTCTGAAGGACCAAGTAGGCATGTTTTGTTTGAACTGTAATCGGGTCCATGTATTGTACCCTCCTGTAGGTGAACGTAAGAGATGAAGAGGAAACTTTGAAGAAAAATCACATAGAGGTTAGTAACAGATAAGTTTGTAGAGGCAAAGAGGATTTTATAAAATTTGACAACTGGATTGGGCACTATGGGGAATGACTTTTCTACTTGGTCTACTCCCCTAAAAAAAATCTATGTGTGTTGTATCTCTACTGGGACTATCCCAGCCATCAATCCAGTGTCCTGTCCATCCTAAGTTCATAGGGAACGCGGTATCTGTCAGATAATTTCCTCTACCTGTGAGGGACATGCATCTAGAATAGTGAAATGCAACATTAGTCTTCGTGGGTGTCTAACATACTTTGTACTTCCTGAGCGGGAGCACATTATATGTATATCATATCTAACAAAGCTCCTGTTATGTTAGTCAGGGGCCATTTCTGCTAGGAAAAGAAGCAAAAGTTTTGAGGCCCCATCTCAACCCCAGCAAGTTTTGTCAAAGGGTAATGTTGCATTTATTCCGTTCTTCCCATTAACCGAATCTGTGTTTTCTATATGGCTTGTGATTCCTTACTACATGTCCCTTGGTCCCGTCTATGTGTTTAATAATGTGGCTTGTGTTTTCTGTCTAGGGGGTCTATATTGACTATGTGTCCTACTACTTCTACAATCTCTGGCAAAATGCCCTTCCTTCCTACAAGTGTAACATATTGTTGCCCTTGACTTACCATTAGAGATTTGGTGTTTGAGCTGATGGGTCTTTCCTGTATGTGCCTGTATACTTACCGTCCTCAACCTCTCTTCCTGTTGTTCTCTGCGCCTAGCTATATTTTTGTGTTGTTCAATAACGCACTCTCTAAGATAAGCTACTGTGACCCCTCTCCAATTAGGCAAAGATGTTTACACCCTGTCCCTTAATGCCTTATTGAGCCCGTCCATTAGCACAGAGACAGCCACCTCTCTGTAATTCGCACTGTTCCCTATATCCGATACCCCAGTGTATCTAGCCATTATTTGCAAAGCCCTATGGAAATATTCAGATGTCATTTCATTTTCTCTCTGTTTTATGGAGAAAATTTTGCTCCACTTAACAGCAGTGGGGAAATACAATCCTAGTTGCATTTTAATTCGTTCCACATTGGATTCATCAGTCAGAAGATCGTCTGACTCTATTTTACACTCTTTACATTCCTGCTAGGTTTGGAACTTGCTTTGCGAGTTTGTTCCCTCTGCACATTCCCCTCTTGCTGCCACAAGTTTAAACAATCGTTATGTCGGATCCTGTGTTTTCTAGATTTTATCAAACATATTCTAATCTTTACGTTCTGCAGTACCTCTGTCTCAAAGCTGCCCATCCTAGGGAATGATGCCCTATCTTCCGCAGTCATACGTACCCATTCAGAACCAGAAAGTCTCTGCGCGTGGACCATATTTCCCACACATAATAACTTCAGCATAATAACTTCAGCCTGAACCCTGGCTACCATACGTCTCTTACTTGAGCAACTGGCTCCCATTGTGGGTCCTTTCCCACAAACACCACCAAAATACACAATGCAAGCAGACAGTGAAAGCTCTCCGAGAACTCTTCAGCCGCTCTCGCCCACGTTGGCCAGTACTATGATACACTGTTGATAGCGTAAGACAATGTACCCAACTTAGGGCCCCTAACTGGCTTCTATTCACTGGAAGTTTTTAGGAGTGACTTACCTTTTCCAGTAAATATCTGCTGTTGGAGATTTTCCTGAGAGAAACCAGCGAAAACGCCTTATGCACTTATACACAAATCACGCTTGCGTATGCTCTACACGCCGCTAATGATACCAAGGTTTTGCGCAAAAAGTTCGCACAAGGGTATCAAGTTGCGTCACGTATCGCACCCACAAACGTGCGGTCCAATCGCACAGCGTATAGGTACTTGTTACCTATCCGCTCTACAACCACTGGAGTCAAATTCACAAGCTGCGATCCTCAGCCAGAGCGTAACAAAAAACCTTTACTTCAATACTACACAACGCACAATTCCCTATTACGCTCCTCTGCAAATCTTCTCACGATTTGCGTACTTTACTATCTATACTAACGTGAGTCAGCCGCCTCACGCCGCCAAGCCTCCACTTACTTGGTGTACCAACGACGGGATCCCGAATTCACAGGGTTCAAATATACTCACTCTTACTTTCAGCTCACACAAATACACAGTGTTTTTCTGTACAGAAAATGTCCACTTTTTCTGATCGGCAGCTTTACCCCAGAGGCAGTACAGTTTAGACAAAAGTCTTATACTAATCTGCTTTTGAAACCGGATAGTACTGTGCTATTTGTATTTAAGGTATACTATCCCACCTTAATTGAACAACTATCGTGTGATTTGTACTTAGCGTCTGCACTCCTACGCAACCTTGCGTAAACACGCAACCGTGCATGCCTTTTACGCTGCGTGCACGCTCATGTTCTTTGTCCGACCCACGTGTACAAAACGTGTGTCTGCAATAAAACAAATCACACAATCTCTATAAATGTGAGCAATGCAAACTATAATCGCTCACAAACACAACCCACACTTGTTCTGTGTAACCCTTTACAACCAGGCCAGAACTGTGTTTTGTGTTTTTTTTTTAATTACTCCCTTAACACGCTAATTCAAATTTATCTATATAGCAAACAAATGAATCCGATTTCACACAGATCTAAACTGATCTAAAAATCTATACCTTGTGGCAACAATATGTGAGAGGGTATGCAAAGTATTGGTACCCTTTGTGTACGCTTTTGGCGCCAAAAAAAATTACACAGACTTTTAAATAGCTTTTTTCCTGTTTACCTCCGGATTCTATCAGCACCTCTGCAGACTAGACAGAGCAGATGCAATCTAACAGCACACAAATCGGGTTTTAAAACATCCAGCAACCAGAAAAAGGTTTAACGTAAAGCTGTATTTCCACCCTTTGCTGATAGATTAAAGTCTGCTATGATCTACTAGCCCTTGAGTGTGTGAAAAACCGGATCGCGCCCCCAATTGTGAATGCTGATTATTTTACAGGACAAAAGCAATACCTTAATACACTTAAATTCGAGCCGCTGCGGCCGCTGTATGTAATCCTTACCCTACATACTTTTTACACAGTTAGCGTACAAAGGCCCGTACCGTGTACGCACTTTGCGTACACACGCTGCGACGGACGTACAAAGTACACGCAGTGCATACACACACACACACACACACAGACACACTGTTAGCACAATGCAGATACACGTGTGATAGAAATACACATTAAACCTTTACCAGAAAATGGGACACGACACCAATTGTATTTCAAAAACTATGTTGGGGTCCAACCCACCAACGGTTATTTTACTTAGCAGGGGGTTACAATAATAACACAATACAATAAAAGAAAAAGGCTACAGTCAACGGTACATACGTTTGTTCGCCTGCGCTTCCCGGTCTGGTCCTCAATCATCAAGGTAGATGATTTTCAGAGATTGTGTGTGACCGGGCCTGCAGCTGCTTTTTACACATTTGTCCAAAACCTAACACAATGGGAACTGTAATTTCTTTGTCTATTGGTCACAGGGATGGTCGTTTACAGTACAGGAGAGGTCATAGGTCGGTTTAAATAGGTGGGAGATGTCTGGTCCAGGTGCACTTGCAGATGTTCTCCAATGGGTTCCCGCCGAATATCAGGAGTACAGTAAATACAGTTAATATTAATATTCTGCTCCTGCGCATAACTATTCGCAGGAGCGTGCGATCTTCTGCAAACTAACACTGGAATATTGCTCTTAAAATACCCTACAGCTGGATACCAAACACTACCTCCTAACCTAATTCTGTCCCCTCATATCCTGTAAAGGTGAATCCCTTTGTTCTTATACCCTTTAAGCAAGTGTAACTCGCTGGTGTGGTGCATGTAGACTATGTGTACATTGTGCACTATGTGGATTAAATATGTAATGTGTTTTTATGGCTTTTCCATGCGATCACAAATACTACCGTAATTACTCATACCACGCGCTAATACGCAGGACCGCGGGAGCGGTCATACGCAACTTGCGAATATGTGCATGCACGGCAGAAAAAGTATGCGCACGGAGGCCATCTGTGTGGAGTTTGTACGTGACGTGTGTACTGAAATAGTTTTGACTTCGACAAAGGAAAAATTACAGGGCAACAAAGTAATGTTAGCCTGCACAAGGGGCCAATGCAAGCAAATGTTTAGTATACATTAGTACAATAACAAAACAGTGACATTTGACAACAATAAAATGGAGCATTCAGACAGCAAAGATAGTTAAGAAGGGATGCAGTTGATTTGCTGACTGTCGGGATCCCGGCAGTCAAGATATCAATGCCGGAATCCTGACAGCGACAATGCCGACAACCGGAATCCCAGCGCACAGGGGCTATTACAACTCGTGGGTGTCCACGACACCCATATAGTGGGAATAGATCCTGTGGTGAGCGCAGCGAGCCTCTGGGCCCACAGCGTAGCGAGCACAGCGAGTCCGCAAGGGGACTCTTTGCACTCGCCCCGCTACTGGCATCCTGGCAGCCGGGATGCCGCTGTCGGGATATAGACAGCCAGTATCCCATCCACCGGGAATACGTATGTATTCTGTTAAGAACCTCAGCATGGGGGCAATGCAAACCAGCACAACAAAAAAGGGGTGAACATGGGGAAGGCATGTTATAACTTGTGGGAGGAATGAAATGGAAGGGGGGGGGGGGGAGTGAGGGGGAATGGAAGCTAAAAATCCCTATCTATTTGGGCTCAGTAGAATATGAAACAAAAAATTCTGGCAATTACATTTTCCAATTTTTTTTAAATAAATATCTTACGTCTGTAATTATTTTTGCTAAATCATGAAAAAGTGTTTTCTATTAAAACCAAAGATAACACTACACATTTCATTTTCTAGTACTTTCAACATCTGATGTATTTTGATTTCTTTAAATTGCTGATTTGGAGACTACAACCATATGAAGTACTCAGATTTGTTTCCAATTCATGAAATTTTGCTGAATTGTCCCAGATAGTATGTAAATGTATGATATGTTATGTGATTAGTGATGTGACTGCTGAACCGTAGAGTGGAAGTATTCTCTGGCTGTGTGACTCACATTACAGTAAGTGGAGTGTAAATAAACCTTAATCCAGATGGTGAATATGTGGGTCTGTTAAAGGATGCATTGGCTTTCACAGTAGCAAATAGTGATGAGTAACTAACATTATTCATAGTCCTAATTTAACAAACCATAACAATTTCTGTGTTGTAAATTCATTTTCATTTTAGAAACCATAATATTTTAATTTCAAATTTAAATGGCCGCCAAACCTTAACATTCATTTTCATCTGAAGAGTAATGTAAACTATTCAGTGTTAATTAAAGTAGTGCAGCAAGGTTGGTGTAATGGATAGCATTACTGCTTGACAGCACTGAGGTGTTGGGTTTGATTCCCACCACTGCCTGTACAGTGTGGAGTTTGTATGTTCTCCAATTGCTTGCATGGGTTTTCTCTAGGTGCTCTGGTACTGGTAGGTCAAATGGCTCCTGACAAAAATTAGCCCTAGTGTGTATGTGTGTGTACATGTGGTTGTAGAATATACAGTAGATTGTACGTTCCACTGGGGCAGGGACTGATGAGAAATATACTCTGTAAAGCACTGTGAAATATGTATGCGCCCGCAGTGCTATATAAATTACTGGTAATAAATAAATAAATAAATAAATAAATAGAATATCAGCTACCCCTCCCACCTATATTATAGAAGTTACAGACTTATTAATGTGTCCTAATGCAATTTTACACATTCCAAAAATGGATGTACACCTCTCCCAGGGTTGGACTGGCCCATAGGGGTAAATGGGAAATCCCGATGGGCACCACTGCCCAGGGGATCACCTCTTCCTCTAGGGATCAGGTTCCACACAGTGCACTTGAATGATACATTATACATATATTACCTTATGCTGCGCAAGGCTATGGTGTATTTTCTATAATTCATTGCTGTTATTAATCTGGTACAGTATCATGCATGCACTGGCAGTATTTACTATATATATATATATATATATATATATATATATATAAAAAATCTAGAGACTGACCAGACTCCTAAACATGGGCCCCTACCTCTGTATTTCCCCCGGTGGGCCCTTCATGCCCCAATCCGACACTGACCTCCCCTAGTGGTACCCAGACACTGTAAGATTGACCACATGCTGCAACTAAGTTATGCAAACCCACCTTGCCACCAAAAAACATTCTGGAATATTAGTAGACTCCAGGACTGAGATGGCTCAATAATCCATTTCATATCTGTCCTAAAGTTCTAAATAAAGTACTATGGGAAACCTTAGCATATTTCAATCTCATCTTTAAAGCATCGGGTTTCATGGAGTTCATCCTCATGGGTACGTTTTTGTAATGCATTGTTTTGGAACAGATGAGCATCAGATTGCTGCCAAAAATAAGAGAAGCCATATAAAGCTAAATAAAATGGACATAAAAATGATTCAGTCTGCAAGACGTCTAAGTGAAAACTTAATCAGATCTACAAAACCTGCATCTGATGAAATAGATATTTACTGTGTGGATAATAGATTTTGGGACGTAAACAAAATCACATCTACATCAAAGAATATTTAATTTATATTCGTCATTTGTTTTTTCTTGCCGCTGTATGTCTTTGATTATCAAGCTTTCACTGACAGTGCTAGGCAGTTTTTAGAATAAGACTGGGGAAGGCCTAGTTCCCTACTGAGTTGTGTTCAGGTGTTTTGGATATATTTATTAAAGTTAAGTTTTTTTTAGAGCAAACATATTTTGGCGGTTTTGAGGACTGGATTATAAAAGAGCAATAGTAATACATGCAAAATCAGGCTTAAATCTACCCCTAGGGCTCCAAAATCTGACTTTGCTCCGAGAGGAAGGAAACACTGCTTATCCCCCTGTTCTGAGCTGTAAGTGTTACATAAATTTCTGTATGACCTGACCATGGGCCAAATATAAAGGCCTGCAAATTTTGGCAAGTTCTGACATTTCGACAATCTGTTTTGACTTTAAATAAAATTGCTGCTTTAAATCTCACAGCTAAATTGGCAAAATATTGTCAGTTGCCTATTACCTTTGGTTCCATAAGTGCAAACAATTCCCTTTAATGCATGGGTGGTATACTTACTCTAGTATGAACACTGCCGCAAGAGGGATGGGGAGTGGGTACTAATTACCTGGGCCTGATGGAGTGGCCCAGGTCCACCACCGCCCCTCCATTCCTTTACCTGTCAGCAGCAGGTTCTTTCCCCAGCCAGCACATGCTGCAGTGTGCTGGCTGAGCTGTTGTGGGTTCAGGGAGGCTGCGGCTTATGCTAGCCATACATCAGACCAACTGTCCTCCAACCATCCAACTGACCAACCGTCCACCTTGTCTGTCCAACTAAAATGCTGCCACACACACCTAACCAACTTTTTCATCAGACCAGCCAACCAGTCAACTTCTCTCCAACTTGTGATGTCACAGAAGTAGACGAACAGTGTCTGCCTACTTCTGCATGTTTTGAATAACATAACACAACACACACTTTCCGAGAAAGTGATGTATCAAAAAGCTATTTGCTACAATGTTTAAATATAACATTTATTTTATATTCATTAAAACATATGTATTATATTTAAAATGATGTATATACTGTAATGAAATAAAACATAAATGAAGTGAAGAAGAAATAAAGATTTTTTTTTTAAAAACCCATGGATTTATCCTCAGATAATCGTCTGTTGATTTATTTGTCAACTTAAACATATTGTATATTGCTGTTCTTATATATAAATCTTGTATTTCTTATCCCAACTTTATGCAAATATTTTGTCTCTTCACTGCAAAATTACCCCTATCAAATTTACTTATTAATTCTAGGAAAGGATGCTAAAAAGGGTGTTCAGCAGTCTCATTATAACAGCAATAACTGTATCAACAATAATCTCATATTGTTACAAAGTATGTGTTTCTGGGTTCTATTTACTAAGCCTTGGATGGAGATCAAGTGGAAGGAGATAAAGTACCAGCCAATCAGCTCTTAACTGTCATTTTTCAAAACACAGCCGGTGGCATGGCAGTTAGGAGCAGATTGGCTGGTACTGTATCTCTGTTGACTTTATTTCCATCCAAGGCTTAGTAAATAGACCCCTATGTTTCTTATTGTCGAAGTCAGAAAATATTATGGTACACACATCACGTACAAACACCACACAGATGGCTTCCGTGCCCATACTTGTTCTGCCGTGCAGGCGCATATTCGCAAGTTGCGTATGACCGCTCATGCGGTAGTGCGTATTAGCGTGTGGTATGAGTAATTACGGTAGCATTTGTATTCGCACGGAAAAGCCACAAAGACATATCTCATATTTAATCCACATAGTGCAAAATGTACACATAGCCCACATGCACCACACCAGCAAGTTATACTTGTTTAAAAGGTACAATAACAAAGGGATTCGCCTTTACAGGATATGAGGGGACAGCATTAGGTTAGGAGGTGGTGTTTGGTATCTAGCTGTAGGGTATTTTAAGGGCAACATTCCAGTAGCAGTTTGCAGAAGATAGCACGCTCCTGCACATAATTATGCGCAGGAACAGAATATTACTATTATACTGTATTTACTGTACTCTGATATTCGGAGGGAACCCAGTGGAGACCAACTGCAAGTGCACCTGGACCAGGCATCGCCCACCAATTCAAACCAACCTATGACCCCTCCTGTACTGTAAATGACCAGCCCTTTGACCTATAGGTGAAGAGATTACAGTTTCTATTGTATTATGTTTTAGCCAAATGTATAAAAAGCCAAGCTGCCTGGCTGGTCTCTCTCTCTCTCTCTGAAGGTCATCTTGCTTGATTGACTGAGCACCGGATCCGTGTGGCGCTTGCGAAATAAACGTATGTACCACTGATTGTAGCCTCTTTTCTCTTATTGTGATTGTATTGTTATTGTAACCCCCTTTTTTGCAATTATATGTTGGTGGGTCGGATCCCAGCATTTTAAATACAATTGGTGTCGTGTCTCTTTCCTGCTAAGGTTTAAAGTGTATTTCAGCCACACGTGTAGCTGCATTGTGCTCATAGTGTGTCGGTGTGTGTGTTCGCTAAGTTAGTAAAAAGTATGTTTGTTAAAGATTACATCCAGCAGCCACAGCTGCTCGAATTTCAGTGTAAAAGGTATTGCTTTTTCTGTCCTGTATGTTAATCAACATTAACAATTGGTCGCTCGGCCGGTTTTTACACATTCATAGACTGGCAGACCATAACAGACTTTGATCTATCAGCAAAGGGTGGAGACGCATCTTTAAGTAAAACCTTTTCCTGATTGCTAGGGTGTTTTAAAACTCTCTTTTGTGCTTAATCAGATCAAGTCTGCTCTGTCTAGTCTACAGAAGTGCTGATAGAACCCGGAAGAAACAGGGGAAAAAAAAGCTATTTAAAAATCCATGTGTAAACAGAAAAAAAAGGTTATTAAAAAAACTGTGTAAATTTTTTTGGCACCAAAAGGCGTACACAAAGCATACTGATACTTTGCATACTCTCTCACATATTGTTGCCATGGGTTACTAGTCATTTTAGACCTGTGTGAAATCGGATACATTTGTTTGCTATATAGATAAATTTGAAATAAGTGTATTAAGGGTGTAATTATAAAACACAAAACGCAGTTCTGGCCTAGTCGTTAAAGGTTTATACAGAAAAACTGGGTGTTGTGTTTGTGAGCGATAGTAGCTTTTATTGCTCACATTTATAGAGACTGTGTGGTTTGTTGAATTGTGGACGCATGTTTGCACACGTGGTACGGACAAAGTAAGGGAGCACGCACATAGCGTGTTTACGCAAGGTTGCGTAGGATTGTGGACGCAAAGTACAAATCACACGATAGCTGTTCAATTAAAGGCGGGATAGTATACATTTAATACAATAAGCACATAACTATCCAATTTCAAAAGCAGGTTACCTTAAAACTTTGTTTAAACTGTATTACCTCTGGGATAAGACTACTAGTCAAAAGGAGTGATATTTTCTATACAGAAAAGAAAAACACAGTGTATTTGAGTGAGTGGAAGTAGGAGTGGATGTATTGAACCCCGAGGAGAAATCGGGATCCCGTGGAAACACGGGGTTAGTAGAGGCTCAGTGGCATAAGGGTTCACAACCCTACATATTGTTTAGGTGGTTTAGGTGGTCTGAAGTGGTCTAGGTGCTCTAGGTGGCCCAAATATAGGTGGTCTAGAGTGGTCTAGGTGTTTCAGGTAACAGCGATTGTAGGGCAGATAGATAACAAGTATCTATACGCTGTGCGATTGAACCGCACACCTATGTGTTCTACACAGCACAACGTGATACCATTGTGTCATATGCGCTGTGGAAAGCATACGCAGGCGTGATTGTGTAAAAAAGTGTTTTTTCTTTAATAACGTCGGGAAATATCCCTGGTGGGCTTCCACTGGAAAGGGTGAGCAATAGTTATTGAAGTTTTCTATTTTTGACCCTACAAAAATTCCAGTGGAAAGATACCAAAAAGGAATTTTTCGCTGCCTCTCTCAGGAAAATATTCCAACAGAAGTTCCACCGAAAGAAATTGCGGTGCTGTAAGATCTGATAGGAGCCCTAAGTTGGGTACATCACGATCCACTATCAACAGTGTATCGTAGTACTGGGCAGCATGGGCAAGAGCGAGTGAAAGGCGCTCGAGTAACTTTCACCGTCTGCTTGTATTGTGTATTTTGGTGTTTGTGGGAAAAGGCCCACAAATATGGGAGCCAGTTGCTCAAGCGAGAGACATTTAGCCAGGGTTCAGGCAGGAGAAGTGCGGCCAAAAGGGTCAGCAAGGTTTATTATGTGTGAGAAATATGGTCCACACACGGAGCCTTTTTGCAATGAATGGGTGCGTATGACTACTGAAGATAGGGCACCATTCCCTGGGATGGGTACTTTTGAACCAGAGGTATTGCAGAACATAAGGATTAGAATATGTCTGATCAAATCTAGAAAACAAAGGATCAGACATACAGATTGTTTAAGCTTGTGGCAACAAGAGGGGGAGGTGCAAAAGGGAACTGACTCGCACAGCAAGTTCCAAACCTGGCAGGAATGTGAGTATGAGCACACCATTACTGAAACAAGTCGAAGGGGAGAAATTGGCTACAACCAATGGTACATCTGTAAATGATAGAAAAATGCAGAATCAATGTGTTAACCCTAACCCTTGCAAGTTGTATTCTGTTTTGAATTCTCTCCAAGGTTATAGGTCACAGGAAGATGAAGGATCCAGCCTAATCTCAGCCCTCATTCAGGCAGTCACCTTACAGTAAACTCAGGTGGACCCGGCCCAACCAATAAGAGCAGTGACGGTGTCCCCTACTGAAAGGACTGGTGAGATCACAGCCACCGGTGTGAGACTGTTCATTACACAGAGACAATAATACCTCACAGTGAGCAAATTAGGAATGGAATGGTAGGGTTACATCCTGTCTTGGAATTAGTAACTCCCAAAGGGAGGACCGATAGGGAATAACCCTCACCAGGAATAATGCAATGCATTGCCCGTGGTCCAGATCAGAGCTGCGGTCAATCATTTCAGAATTCCCCAATCCCAGGAAGCATTTAGCCAGATGTCAGAAGTTTATCAAGGATCTGGGTAATACCCATGAACCTGCAAACAAAGATTGGTGGACATTCTTGAAAGCGTGCCTACCCCCTAATATTGACACCTGAAAATGTATTACGGAATGTAGATTAGAGTCGGATGATCCTATGACTGACGAACACAATCAGGAGAACGTGGAACGAATTGACGTACAACTAGGATTGTATTTCCCCACTGCAGTTAAGTGGAGCAAAATTTTCTCCATAAGACAGAAGGACAGTGAAATGACATCTGAATATTTCCATAGGGCTTTGCAAATAATGGCTAGATACACTGGGGTATCGGATATAGGGAACAATGCAAATTACAGGGTGGTGGCTGTCTCTGTGTTAATGGATGGGCTCAATAAGGCATTGAGGGACAGGGTGCAAACATCTTTGCCTAATTGGAGAGGGGTCACAGTAGATAATGTCAGAGATTGCGTTATTGAACATCACAAGAATATCGCTATACACAGAGAACAACAGGAGGAGAGGTTGAGGACTGTAAGTATTGTAGGAAGGAAGGGCATTTTGCCAGAGATTGTACGAGTAGTAGAACACATATTCAATATAGAACCCCTAGACAGAAAACACGAGCCACATTATTAAACACATAGACGGGACCAAGGGACATATAGTAAGGAATCACAAGCCATATAGAAAACACAGATTAGGCTAATGGGAAGGATGAAATAAATGCAACATTACCCTTTGAGAAAACTTGCTGGGGTTAAGATGGGGCCTCTAAACTTTTGCTTCTTTTTTTAGCAGAAATTACCCCTGATTAACGTAACAGAATCTTTGTTAGATATGATATACATATAATGTGCTCCCGCTCAGGAAGTACAAAGAATGTTAGACACCCACGAAGACTAATGTTACATTTCACTGTTCTAGATTCATGTCCATCACAGGTAGAGGAAATTATCTCACAGATACCGGGTTCTCTATGAACTTAGGATGGACAGGACACTGGATTGATGGCTGGGATAGTCCCAATAACGATACAGCAAACACAGAACTTTTTTTAAGGGGAGTAGACCAAGTAGAGAATCACTTCCCCGTAGTGTCCAATCCAGTTGTCATTTTTTTTCTTTTTTTATAAAATCTTCTTTACCTCTACCAACTTATCTGTCACCAACTTCTATTCTGATTCTCCACAATTTCCTCTTCATCTTTTGCGTTCACACAGGGTGGTCCAATACATGGACCCGATTACAGTTCATACAGCACATGCCTACTCGGTCCTTCAGAGTTCTGCCCAAATCCAGTATATCTCACCAGCAGGATGACACAAGTATTACTGCAGTGTGCCTTGTCATGCACAAAGGGTGGAGAATGGGAATACTGGTGAAGGGAGATTGTGTACAGACACTGATATGCATGATGGTGTGACGGCCTGTTGGTGAATGGCAAACCTGACATTTTCTTTTTCATTTTCCCTCTCTTCTCTCATCCAGAGATGTTTTTACTTCACACAACTGATAACATGAAATAATTAAATTGAAATTCAATATTTGTGTTCCCTACAGGAAAAGGCAGTCTGGAAGGCGAAGGGATATGGTCAGGAGTCTTCAGGACTTTGGACAGATGGACACGGTAAGCCAGTGGCCCCCAGAACATATCTTCCAAGTCTAGCTGAGGTGGCACACGGTCTGACTCATATGGGTAAGGAGGGTATGTGCAAGCTGGTAAGAGCCTACTGGAGTGCACCAGGATTCTCTTCTCATGCAGGTAAGAAAGCAATGACATGTCTTACTTGCTTGAGGAAGAATATTGGTAAGGCAATACCAACGGAGCCATCCCATATCCCTCCTACAGACGGACCTTTTCAGGTAATACAAATCAACTTCATACAGTTACCACCCTGTAGGAATTTGAAATATTTGTTAGTATGTACTGATGTGTTTTCCAACTGGGTTGAAGCATTCCCCGCGGCCACAAATACTGCTGTGTTCACTGCAAAGAAAATCGTGCAGGATTTTGTGTGCAGATATGGTATCCCTAGAATGATTGAAAGTGATAGGGGTACCCATTTTACAGGTGAAGTCTTTACAGGTCATGTGCAAACTGATGGGTATTAATAGCAAGCTGCACACTCCGTACCGACCACAGGCAAATGCGAAGGTGGAGAGAATGAACAGCACTATTAAGAATAAGCTGAGCAAAGTAATGGCTGAAACTGGATTGTTGTGGCCAGAAGCTTTGCCACTAGTGTTGTACAGCATCAGAACCACTCCCAGGTCACCGCTTAACTTATCACCCTTTTAAATTCTTTTTTGGTCGACAACCTCAAGTAATGATAGACCCCCAGGATGATTTAAATGCAATAACGAAATAACTGTTAAATATTTGGTTAGGATGAGCCGGCAGCTGAGAAATCAACAAAGAAATCTAAAGCTGGTGATTCCTGACCTACCGAACAGTAATTGTCATGACATTGAGCCTGGGGATTATGTGATGATTCGAAATTTTTTACGCTCAGGTTGCCTCATAGACAGGTGGGAAGGACCGTATCAAATTTTGTTAACCAGTACGACAGCACTAAAGGTCGCCGAAAGAGAGAACCTCATATCACTAGAGTGTTTATTCCGGGAAAGCTGAGAGGCAGGACTGTTGAAACGGCACCTGAACAACAAGATCAAAGACGGTTGTCGTACCATTTTTCTTTTTTAACCTCCCACTGCATTTTTCTCTCTTACCCCTTTTTAATTTTCCTTCTTTTCCCCTTAATGAAATGGATCTACCTAAAGAGACTGCGTTAAGGGTTTTTCTGGTAATTCTGTTTTTGATCAGAACAATCTGTTTTGGTGAGGGTCCCAGAGACGTCGAATGGAATGGAATGGGTTCTGATGGCGAGTACGGATTTGTAAAATCTCAGGAGCAGCACATCAATAAAGGCTGGTATCAGTAAGCGCTCTGGTAGTCACGGAGCTCAGAGGCAAAGTGAGGGGTTATTGTCTGATGAATATTGTATTTGTAGGTACTGAGAGAACAAAGTCGAAGATGGGTGTATCCAGAGATGTCAGTCCAACATTAATATCGACATGGACCGACATCTGTTGAGTGATTACCACTCACTAGTGGGTAAGGTCTTAAACCAGACAGAACGCTGGGTGTGCTCACAGGTACCTCAAGGACAGAGTAAGTCAGGATTAGTGCCGTACCCTTCAACGATAGATGAGGTACTCGAATTACGGGGTGGGAGACCGGTGGACAAGAAATTCAATATATCTAGGCCTCCTAGCTTGAAGCTCCACCAGTATCATGTAGATAGTTCACTAGTGTGTTTTAATATTTCCAATTTCCGAAAACCAGGAAATTGGGAAGTGATGTGGAATAACCAGACAATGACCTTTTCGCACAGAGCTGATAGGATACCTATCGACCCTGAACTTGTACGCAAGATAGCCAATAGTGGAAAGTATTTTCGGTACTGGTATACACGTGGAAGCAAAACCATGTGGGTTGGAAAGGTATCGCAGGGGTAAGGTGCCCATGTCATCCAGCCCGATACTTGTACTGAACAAATGAGAGAACTAGGGATTGGATTCTTTACATGGAAGATTTGCAATATGGTGTTGTTACATTTTGTCCCCTATGTTCTCCCAGATGATGCCTATTTTATATGTGGGAGGAAAGCATACAAGTGGCTTACTCCAAGCTCTGATGGATTGTGTTATATTGGGAGAGTACTACCAGAGGTCATGACAATAACCCACTACAAAATGAAAGACATTCACCGCAATGCCCAGACTCCTTATACTCATATCCATTATGAACACATCATCAAGAGACACCTCATAGATAGGGCAGAGCACGCAGCCTCTGATTTGATCCATGAATCCACCGGGATTCAGTTCCTTCTCGCATTAGATATCACCCGTACTGCCAGAGGAACTATAAATTATAGGTACATCCATGCACTAGCGAACTTGATAGATAATATCACTGAGATGTATGATGACACCTTCAGGTATACGGGTAGGGAGTTACAAGCCTACAAGAAAGAATTGACCCAGCACAGGATGGTCCTTAATTACGTTACAGCTGTAACAGGTGGGTACTGTGTTACCCTGGCTACTCAATATGGTGTGAAGTGCTGTACGTATATTACGAATAGCACTGACGACCCCATGGAGATCATCGATCAAAAGATGGATGAGATCTTGCAGTTGAAGTGGGAGTTCAGGAGGAAGCACAACCTTACCTTGACGGCTGTGGGTAATGAACTGACCGGCTGGGTCTCATGGTTGAACCCACGCAAATGGTTCTCAGGGTTAGGAGAGTGTTCACAGAATGTTATTATGAGTGTGGGAAAGTTTCTCCTTTGTATTCTGGGAGTCATCATAATTATTGGTCTGATATTCAGGTGTGTTCGAATTTTAATGCAGCGCAAGCAAAGCACAAATTTGATAAGTCTAAGGAGTGGGGGCATTGTTACAGCAACAGATTTAATTTATGACCCATCTGTAGAAACAGTGTTATGATAAGGATTGCAAATGAATTTCATGGCCTGTTTTCTTTCACCATTTTTCTCTGTCTCCCCCTTTACCCAGAAACATCCAACCGGAAAAGACGTCAACCCTACCCAATGTTTATGTGAATGTATTTTTTATATGTGTCTTATCTTCATCTCTGCAACCTCCAGTTAATGGCACACATAGTCAACAGGTGTTAGCCACATATAGTAGCACTCTCATATGTTTCCCCTCCTTGTATCATCAACTAAATGTGCTCCCCATTTGTTGGTACTAGAAGCCAAAATGGTGAGGGTCAAAAGCCCTTACCCGAAAGGAGCTTGGTAGTGTTTGTTTACCCATTTACAGACCCTTAATACGGGATGAGAAGGATTTATTATATACTTCGCAATACCTCGAAGCTTACTTAAAACATATCCGGCACGATAATACATGCCCCTCAGACATTGATTCATACATACATGCTTTTTACTATCCCACTAGGCTATACATTTCCCACCTACAACTCTCCCCCGATCATCCAAACTTTGTATATATTGTATAAATAATATTTTCAGTTTATTAGTTAAGAGTGGCAGTTATTGATGACTGCCAAAGGGTGGACTGTCGAAGTCGGAAAATATTATGCTACACACATCATGTACAAACACCACACAGATGGCCTCCGTGCGCGTACTTGTTCTGCCGTGCGTGCGCATATTCGCAAGTTGCGTGTGACCGCTCACGAGGCAGTGCGTATTAGCGCGTGGTATGAGTAATTATGGTAGCATTTGTATTCGCACAGAAAAGCCACAAAGACGTATTTCATATTTAATCCACATAGTGCAAAATGTACACATAGCCCACATGCACCACACCAGCAAGTTATACTTGTTTAAAAGGTACAATAACAAAGGGATTCACCTTTACAGGATATGAGGGACAGCATTAGGTTAGGAGGTGGTGTTTGGTATCTAGCTGTAGGGTATTTCAAGGGCAACATTCCGGTAGCAGTTTGCAGAAGATAGCACGCTCCTGTGTATAATTATGCGCAGGAACAGAATATTACTATTATACTGTATTTACTGTACTCTGATATTCGGAGGGAACCTAGTGGAGACCAACTGCAAGTGCACCTGGACCAGACATTGCCCACCAATTCAAACCAACATATGACACCTCCTGTACTGTAAATGACCAGCCCTTTGACCTATAGGTGAAGAGATTACAGTTTCTATTGTATTATGTTTTAGCCAAATGTATAAAAAGCCAAGCTGCCTGGCCGGTCTCTCTCTCTCTCTGAAGGTCATCTTGCTTGATTGACTGAGCACCGGGTCCGTGTGGCACTGGTGAAACAAAAGTATGTACCATTGATTGTAGCCTCTTTTCTCCTATTGTGATTGTATTGTTATTGTAACCCCCTTTTTGCAATTATATGTTGGTGGGTCGGATCCCAGCATTTTAAAAACAATTGGTGTCGTGTCTCTTTCCTGCTAAGGTTTAAAGTGTATTTCAGCCACACGTGTAGCTGCATTGTGCTCATAGCATGTCGGTGTGTGTGTACGCTAAGTTAGTAAAAAGTACGTATGTTAAAGATTGCATCCAGCAGCCACAGCTGCTCGTATTTCAGTGTAAAAGGTATTGCTTTTTCTGTCCTGTATGTTAATCAACATTAACAATATTGCAACTGTTGCTTATCATGTTGCAGAATTCTTTAGTAAGGCCCTCATTCCGAGTTGTTCGCTCACTAGCTGCTTTTAGCAGCAGTGCAAATGCTAAGCTGCCGCCCTCTGGGAGTGTATCTTAGCTCAGCAGAAGTGCGACCGAAAGGATCGCAGTACTGCTACAAAAAAAGATTGAGCAGTTTCTGAGTAGCTCGAGACTTACTCCTAGCTAGCGATCACTTCAGACTGTTTAGTTCCTGTTTTGACATCACAAACACGCCCTGCGTTAGGCCAGCCATGCCTATGTTTCCCCAGCCACTACTGCGTTTTTATCCGACACGCCTGCATTTTTACACACACTCCCCGAAAAACGGTCAGTTACCACCCAGAAACCCCCAGTTCCTGTCAATCACTCTGCGGCCAGCAGTGCGCCTGAAAAGCGTCGCTAGACCTTGTGTGAAACTGCATCGGCTTTTGTGAAAGTACGTTGCACGTGCGCACTGCGCCCCATACGCATGCACAGAAGTGCCGCTTTTTTACCTAATCGCTGCACTGCGAACGAAAGCAGCTAGTGATCAACTCAGAATGAGGGCCTAAGTGAACTGTAGGAACTGGCTTCAGTATAGTCTTCTAGTCCCAATTATATTGTATGTTTAATATATATCCCTGTCTTTAGAGGGGTCTCATTTTATTAATAGGTACATGCAAGGAGAATTGCTAAATAAAGTGTATTCTTTACTGCACTTAATTTATAATGATAAACACATCTTTCTCCCCCAATGACCCGGTGACAGCCCCCCTCATCCAACCCGTGTGACAGCATGGACAGACACTGCGCATAGACAGAAAGTTTCTGTTCCCGCTGCATAGTGCCGACTATGAAGGGGGGAGGTGCGCACTATGTCGATTATAGGGGGGGTGCACAGTGCCCCTGCTGAGGTGGGAACAAGGTGATCACGTGTACTAGGTGATGGGTGGTTGATCGTGGGTGTCAGCGGGGGAGGGGGGGGGGTGGTGAACGGGTGTCGGGGGTGCCAGTCGGGGATGCGGGAAGGGGACACAAAGGTGCCGCTGCCAGTGCAGGTGATCGTGAGGGGTAGGGGTGCTGAATGATCACAGGTGGAAGGATGTGGGAAGGTGACACAAAGGTTCTGGTGCTGGTGATCAAGGGGGTAGGATGCGGGAAGGGTGCGGGAAGGGGACACAAAGGTGCTGTTGCTGGTGATCGCTTGGGGGCTAAGGGCGCCGCATGATCATGGGGGTGTTAGGGGGATGCGATCAGGGGACACACTGAAGTGGAGCTGCCAGTGGTAGTGATCGCAAGGGTGGCTGCAGAAAGATTGCAGGGTGTAGTGTGCGTGCAGGTGACACTTAAAAGTGCTGCTACGGGTGCTCCACCCTCTCTCCTGCTAACTGCCACTTCCCAATGATGAAGAAGGCCAGTGTCCGCCTGCTTATCATTCAGTTGAGGGGAAAGTTCTCCCTACACCTGAACGATTAGTTGAGAAAATCAAACAAGTTTGATTTTCCCAACTAGTTGGACTAACTGTTTCTGGACGTTTTTTAGCATGTGGGAGCAAACGGCTGATAATCGTTTGCTCTCACACACTGCCAGTTTATCGTTCTAACCAGCCAATTAGTTGGCTGATTGGAACAATATCTTCCTGATGTATGGCTAGCATAAGTCTCTTCTGCCTTCTGCATTTGCAGGGGTGGCCTGGGTTGGTGGTCCAGGACTAATTATTTACAGTATGTAATAAGCAAAACCAGTGCTTGTGGCTTCCAATCATAAAATATGTGGACAGACAGATGCACCTCCTGTCCCTCAGCACATAACTGAACCTAAGGATGACATATAAACAATATTTATTTAATTTAATATTCTTTCCTAAATTTCTCAATAAAAAACTTTTGGCCTAGGGGTGCCGCAAAAACAAATTCTGATACTCTAGTGCAGGGGTTCTCAAACTCGGTCCTCAGGACCCCACACAGTGCATGTTTTGCAGGTAACCCAGTAGGTGCACAGGTGCATTAATTACTCACTGACACTTTTTAAAAGGTCTGCAGGTGGAGCTAATTATTTCACTTGTGATTTTGTGAGGAGACCTGCAAAACATGCACTGTGTGGGGTCCTGAGGACCGAGTTTGAGAACCTGTGCTCTAGTGCAGTGGTTCTCAACCTCGTCCTCAAGTACCCCCAACAGTTCATATTTTCCAGGTCTCTTCACAGAATCACAAGTGAAATAAATAATTAGCTCTACCTGTGGATCTTGTAAAATGTGTCAGTGAGTAATGAGTGCACCTGCTAGGTGACCTGGAAAATATGAACCGTTGGGGGTACTTGAGGACCGAGGTTGAGAACCACTGCTCTAGTGCACTGTGATTCGAAAAAGTTTGGTACCATGTTTAGCATCATATTTTTCTGCAACTTTGTTCATCACCAGTCACTGCAAAATTTCTGAGAATCACTGTGAATATATTCCACACACATAGGGCACATTTCAGCTGCAGCAAAGGCTAATTAAACAGGAAAATTATTTATTAATAACATTTCCCGCAGAAAGTGCAAAGTTGAGTGTCTGCAATACAGCGGAAGCCAAGAACTTGAAAACTTGTTATTAGATGTGGAACATAACAGAGAATCTACAAGTAATGCCAAGGCAAAGTGCTAAAGCCTACCAGCTCCTAAGGAGCAGAACAAAAGCATCTACAAAAGTGAAATTGTGTAGGCTGGTGTGATCAGAAGAGCAAACATTCTATTTGCCAAGGTTTTCCAAGTTTGTCTTTACACACCCTGTCTTTTGAAATAAACAAAAAGTGGGCAAACACTGTTCTGCATTGCAATGTTATTCATGCATTCATGAGACACATTAGTTTCTCAGTGACGAGCTGAAGTCTGGGGGGGTGGCTGGGGAGTCTGGGGGGTGGCTGGTGATTTACAATGTCATTTGTGTTGGTGGAATTCTGGTGTGCAGAATAATGGGATAACATGCCTATTTATGGGATAATTGTAAACGAGATGCTAGCTTATTAAATGGTTTCAGAAAATGACCATATCTTCAACTTTGGAAAAAGTTTCAAATTGCTTCAGAGTCAGTATAAGAAAAGTGTACTTGGTGTCTTACTTATTCAGGCTTACGTATGACATATACGGGGCCAGAGATGTGTGTATGGTCTACAGGCCTAATTCAGCATGGATCGCAAAAGCAAAATCTTGCTCTAATGGGCAAAACCATGAGCACTGCAGGTGGGGCAAATGCAGGGGCGGATTGGGATGGAAAACCAGACCGGGAAATTGATGAAGGCAGCCCTAACGGGGGCGGGGTCTGTCAAAGGGGGCAGGATCCCTCCTTATAGAGCTTGATTCTGACTTGGACGCAATTGTAGCCTTCCTTACGTCTTTTGCTGCAGTTACGTCTGTGACTTTATACTAATGCCGACACAATGCCGTTGCCTGGTGTACAGCCGTGTGTCCTAATGTGTAAGGACTAAAACTCCTCCCAGTGTCTACAGATACTGCAATTATGCTTTGTGCGTCTTTAGACGCTACCATCCGTTGCACCATTGACTAGAGATGAGCGGGTTCGGTTTCTCTGAATCCGAACCCGCCCGAACTTCATGTTTTTTTACACGGGTCCGAGCGACTCGGATCTTCCCGCCTTGCTCGGTTAACCCGAGCGCGCCCGAACGTCATCATCACGCTGTCGGATTCTCGCGAGGCTCGGATTCTATCGCGAGACTCGGATTCTATATAAGGAGCCGCGCGTCGCGGCCATTTTCACACGTGCATTGAGATTGATAGGGAGAGGACGTGGCTGGCGTCCTCTCCGTTTAGAAATTAAAATAGATAGGAGAGTGAAAGTGAGACACTTCATTTACTTACTGGAGCTTAGGAGGAGTTATACTAGTGACTGATGACCAGTGACCTGACCACCAGTGCAGTTTTATAATTTATTATTATTTAATAATCCGTTCTGTTCTTGTTCTCTGCCTGAAAAAAACGATACACAGTGACTCAGTCACACTCACATACCATATCTGTGCTCAGCCCAGTGTGCTGCATCATCTATGTATAATATCTGACTGTGCTCACACAGCTTAATTGTGGGGGAGACTGGGGAGCAGTTATAGATTATAGCAGGAGCCAGGAGTACATATTAAACAGTGCACACTTTTGCTGCCAGAGTGCCACTGCCAGTGTGACTGACCACTGACCACTATGACCAGTGACCTGACCACACTGACCACCAGTATAGTATATTGTGATTGAATGTCTGCCTGAAAAAGTACACTCGTCGTGTGACTTGTGTGGTGTTTTTTTATTCTATAAAAATTAAAAAACTCATTCTGCTGACAGACAGTGTCCAGCAGGTCCGTCATTATATAATATATACCTGTCCGGCTGCAGTAGTGATATATATATATTTTTTATATAATTATTTATCATCCAGTCTATACTAGCAGCAGACACAGTACGGTAGTTCACGGCTGTAGCTACCTCTGTGTCGGCACTCGGCAGTCCATCCATAATTGTATACCACCTACCCGTGGTTTTTTTTTTCTTTCTTCTTTATACATACTACATCTCATTATCATCCAGTCTATATTAGCAGCAGACACAGTACAGTACGGTAGTCCACGGCTGTAGCTACCTCTGTGTCGGCACTCGGCAGTCCATCCATAATTGTATACCACCTACCCGTGGTTTTTTTTTTCTTTCTTCTTTATACATACTACATCTCATTATCATCCAGTCTATATTAGCAGCAGACACAGTACAGTACGGTAGTCCACGGCTGTAGCTACCTCTGTGTCGGCACTCGGCAGTCCATCCATAATTGTATACCACCTACCCGTGGTTTTTTTTTTCTTTCTTCTTTATACATACTACATCTCATTATCAACCAGTCTATATTAGCAGCAGACATAGTACGGTAGTTCACGGCTGTAGCTACCTCTGTGTCGGCACTCGGCAGTCCATCCATAATTGTATACCACCTACCCGTGGTTTTTATTTTTCTTTCTTCTTTATACATACTACATCTCATTATCATCCAGTCTATATTAGCAGCAGACACAGTACAGTACGGTAGTCCACGGCTGTAGCTACCTCTGTGTCGGCACTCGGCAGTCCATCCATAATTGTATACCACCTACCCGTGGTTTTTTTTTTCTTTCTTCTTTATACATACTACATCTCATTATCATCCAGTCTATATTAGCAGCAGACACAGTACAGTACGGTAGTCCACGGCTGTAGCTACCTCTGTGTCGGCACTCGGCAGTCCATCCATAATTGTATACCACCTACCCGTGGTTTTTTTTTTCTTTCTTCTTTATACATACTACATCTCATTATCAACCAGTCTATATTAGCAGCAGACATAGTACGGTAGTTCACGGCTGTAGCTACCTCTGTGTCGGCACTCGGCAGTCCATCCATAATTGTATACCACCTACCCGTGGTTTTTATTTTTCTTTCTTCTTTATACATACTACATCTCATTATCATCCAGTCTATATTAGCAGCAGACACAGTACAGTACGGTAGTCCACGGCTGTAGCTACCTCTGTGTCGGCACTCGGCAGTCCATCCATAATTGTATACCACCTACCCGTGGTTTTTTTTTTCTTTCTTCTTTATACATACTACATCTCATTATCAACCAGTCTATATTAGCAGCAGACACAGTACGGTAGTTCACGGCTGTAGCTACCTCTGTGTCGGCACTCGGCAGTCCATCCATAATTGTATACCACCTACCCGTGGTTTTTTTTTCTTTCTTCTTTATACATACTACATCTCATTATCATCCAGTCTATACTAGCAGCAGACACAGTACAGTACGGTAGTCCACGGCTGTAGCTATCTCTGTGTCGGCACTCGGCAGTCCATCCATAATTGTATACCACCTACCCGTGGTTTTTTTTTTCTTTCTTCTTTATACATACTACATCTCATTATCAACCAGTCTATATTAGCAGCAGACACAGTACAGTACGGTAGTCCACGGCTGTAGCTACCTCTGTGTCGGCACTCGGCAGTCCATCCATAATTGTATACCACCTACCCGTGGTTTTTTTTTTCTTTCTTCTTTATACATACTACATCTCATTATCAACCAGTCTATATTAGCAGCAGACACAGTACGGTAGTTCACGGCTGTAGCTACCTCTGTGTCGGCACTCGGCAGTCCATCCATAATTGTATACCACCTACCCGTGGATTTTTTTTCTTTCTTCTTTATACATACTACATCTCATTATCAACCAGTCTATATTAGCAGCAGACACAGTACAGTACGGTAGTCCACGGCTGTAGCTACCTCTGTGTCGGCACTCGGCAGTCCATCCATAATTGTATACCACCTACCCGTGGTTTTTTTTTTCTTTCTTCTTTATACATACTACATCTCATTATCAACCAGTCTATATTAGCAGCAGACACAGTACGGTAGTTCACGGCTGTAGCTACCTCTGTGTCGGCACTCGGCAGTCCATCCATAATTGTATACCACCTACCCGTGGTTTTTATTTTTCTTTCTTCTTTATACATACTACATCTCATTATCATCCAGTCTATATTAGCAGCAGACACAGTACAGTACGGTAGTCCACGGCTGTAGCTACCTCTGTGTCGGCACTCGGCAGTCCATCCATAATTGTATACCACCTACCCGTGGTTTTTTTTTTCTTTCTTCTTTATACATACTACATCTCATTATCAACCAGTCTATATTAGCAGCAGACACAGTACGGTAGTTCACGGCTGTAGCTACCTCTGTGTCGGCACTCGGCAGTCCATCCATAATTGTATACCACCTAGCCATGGTTTTTTTTTTTTCTTTCTTCTTTATACATACTACATCTCATTATCATCCAGTCTATATTAGCAGCAGACACAGTACAGTACGGTAGTCCACGGCTGTAGCTACCTCTGTGTCGGCACTCGGCAGTCCATCCATAATTGTATACTAGTATCCATCCATCTCCATTGTTTACCTGAGGTGCCTTTTAGTTGTGCCTATTAAAATATGGAGAACAAAAATGTTGAGGTTCCAAAATTAGGGAAAGATCAAGATCCACTTCCACCTCGTGCTGAAGCTGCTGCCACTAGTCATGGCCGAGACGATGAAATGCCAGCAACGTCGTCTGCCAAGGCCGATGCCCAATGTCATAGTACAGAGCATGTCAAATCCAAAACACCAAATATCAGTAAAAAAAGGACTCCAAAACCTAAAATAAAATTGTCGGAGGAGAAGCGTAAACTTGCCAATATGCCATTTACCACACGGAGTGGCAAGGAACGGCTGAGGCCCTGGCCTATGTTCATGGCTAGTGGTTCAGCTTCACATGAGGATGGAAGCACTCAGCCTCTCGCTAGAAAACTGAAAAGACTCAAGCTGGCAAAAGCACCGCAAAGAACTGTGCGTTCTTCGAAATCCCAAATCCACAAGGAGAGTCCAATTGTGTCGGTTGCGATGCCTGACCTTCCCAACACTGGACGTGAAGAGCATGCGCCTTCCACCATTTGCACGCCCCCTGCAAGTGCTGGAAGGAGCACCCGCAGTCCAGTTCCTGATAGTCAGATTGAAGATGTCAGTGTTGAAGTACACCAGGATGAGGAGGATATGGGTGTTGCTGGCGCTGGGGAGGAAATTGACCAGGAGGATTCTGATGGTGAGGTGGTTTGTTTAAGTCAGGCACCCGGGGAGACACCTGTTGTCCGTGGGAGGAATATGGCCACTGACATGCCTGGTGAAATTCCAAAAAAATCAGCTCTTCGGTGTGGAAGTATTTCAACAGAAATGCGGACAACAGGTGTCAAGCCGTGTGTTGCCTTTGTCAAGCTGTAATAAGTAGGGGTAAGGACGTTAACCACCTCGGAACATCCTCCCTTATACGTCACCTGCAGCGCATTCATAATAAGTCAGTGACAAGTTCAAAAACTTTGGGCGACAGCGGAAGCAGTCCACTGACCAGTAAATCCCTTCCTCTTGTAACCAAGCTCACGCAAACCACCCCACCAACTCCCTCAGTGTCAATTTCCTCCTTCCCCAGGAATGCCAATAGTCCTGCAGGCCATGTCACTGGCAATTCTGACGATTCCTCTCCTGCCTGGGATTCCTCCGATGCATCCTTGCGTGTAACGCCTACTGCTGCTGGCGCTGCTGTTGTTGCTGCTGGGAGTCGATGGTCATCCCAGAGGGGAAGTCGTAAGCCCACTTGTACTACTTCCAGTAAGCAATTGACTGTTCAACAGTCCTTTGCGAGGAAGATGAAATATCACAGCAGTCATCCTGCTGCAAAGCGGATAACTGAGGCCTTGACAACTATGTTGGTGTTAGACGTGCGTCCGGTATCCGCCGTTAGTTCACAGGGAACTAGACAATTTATTGAGGCAGTGTGCCCCCGTTACCAAATACCATCTAGGTTCCACTTCTCTAGGCAGGCGATACCGAGAATGTACACGGACGTCAGAAAAAGACTCACCAGTGTCCTAAAAAATGCAGTTGTACCCAATGTCCACTTAACAACGGACATGTGGACAAGTGGAGCAGGGCAGGGTCAGGACTATATGACTGTGACAGCCCACTGGGTAGATGTATGGACTCCCGCCGCAAGAACAGCAGCGGCGGCACCAGTAGCAGCATCTCGCAAACGCCAACTCTTTCCTAGGCAGGCTACGCTTTGTATCACCGCTTTCCAGAATACGCACACAGCTGAAAACCTCTTACGGCAACTGAGGAAGATCATCGCGGAATGGCTTACCCCAATTGGACTCTCCTGTGGATTTGTGGCATCGGACAACGCCAGCAATATTGTGTGTGCATTAAATATGGGCAAATTCCAGCACGTCCCATGTTTTGCACATACCTTGAATTTGGTGGTGCAGAATTTTTTAAAAAACGACAGGGGCGTGCAAGAGATGCTGTCGGTGGCCAGAAGAATTGCGGGACACTTTCGGCGTACAGGCACCACGTACAGAAGACTGGAGCACCACCAAAAACTACTGAACCTGCCCTGCCATCATCTGAAGCAAGAAGTGGTAACGAGGTGGAATTCAACCCTCTATATGCTTCAGAGGTTGGAGGAGCAGCAAAAGGCCATTCAAGCCTATACAATTGAGCACGATATAGGAGGTGGAATGCACCTGTCTCAAGCGCAGTGGAGAATGATTTCAACGTTGTGCAAGGTTCTGATGCCCTTTGAACTTGCCACACGTGAAGTCAGTTCAGACACTGCCAGCCTGAGTCAGGTCATTCCCCTCATCAGGCTTTTGCAGAAGAAGCTGGAGACATTGAAGGAGGAGCTAACACGGAGCGATTCCGCTAGGCATGTGGGACTTGTGGAGGGAGCCCTTAATTCGCTTAACAAGGATTCACGGGTGGTCAATCTGTTGAAATCAGAGCACTACATTTTGGCCACCGTGCTCGATCCTAGATTTAAAGCCTACCTTGGATCTCTCTTTCCGGCAGACACAAGTCTGCTGGGGTTGAAAGACCTGCTGGTGAGAAAATTGTCAAGTCAAGCGGAACGCGACCTGTCAACATCTCCTCCTTCACATTCTCCCGCAACTGGGGGTGCGAGGAAAAGGCTCAGAATTCCGAGCCCACCCGCTGGCGGTGATGCAGGGCAGTCTGGAGCGACTGCTGATGCTGACATCTGGTCCGGACTGAAGGACCTGACAACGATTACGGACATGTCGTCTACTGTCACTGCATATGATTCTCTCAACATTGAAAGAATGGTGGAGGATTATATGAGTGACCGCATCCAAGTAGGCACGTCACACAGTCCGTACTTATACTGGCAGGAAAAAGAGGCAATTTGGAGGCCCTTGCACAAACTGGCTTTATTCTACCTAAGTTGCCCTCCCACAAGTGTGTACTCCGAAAGAGTGTTTAGTGCCGCCGCTCACCTTGTCAGCAATCGGCGTACGAGGTTACATCCAGAAAATGTGGAGAAGATGATGTTCATTAAAATGAATTATAATCAATTCCTCCGCGGAGACATTGACCAGCAGCAATTGCCTCCACAAAGTACACAGGGAGCTGAGATGGTGGATTCCAGTGGGGACGAATTGATAATCTGTGAGGAGGGGGATGTACACGGTGATATATCGGAGGATGATGATGAGGTGGACATCTTGCCTCTGTAGAGCCAGTTTGTGCAAGGAGAGATTAATTGCTTCTTTTTTGGTGGGGGTCCAAACCAACCCGTCATTTCAGTCACAGTCGTGTGGCAGACCCTGTCACTGAAATGATGGGTTGGTTAAAGTGTGCATGTCCTGTTTATACAACATAAGGGTGGGTGGGAGGGCCCAAGGACAATTTCATCTTGCACCTCTTTTTTCTTTAATTTTTCTTTGCGTCATGTGCTGTTTGGGGAGGGTTTTTTGGAAGGGCCATCCTGCGTGACACTGCAGTGCCACTCCTAGATGGGCCCGGTGTTTGTGTCGGCCACTAGGGTCGCTTATCTTACTCACACAGCTACCTCATTGCGCCTCTTTTTTTCTTTGCGTCATGTGCTGTTTGGGGAGGGTTTTTTGGAAGGGACATCCTGCGTGACACTGCAGTGCCACTCCTAGATGGGCCCGGTGTTTGTGTCGGCCACTAGGGTCGCTTATCTTACTCACACAGCTACCTCATTGCGCCTCTTTTTTTCTTTGCGTCATGTGCTGTTTGGGGAGGGTTTTTTGGAAGGGACATCCTGCGTGACACTGCAGTGCCACTCCTAGATGGGCCCGGTGTTTGTGTCGGCCACTAGGGTCGCTTATCTTACTCACATAGCTACCTCATTGCGCCTCTTTTTTTCTTTGCGTCATGTGCTGTTTGGGGAGGGTTTTTTGGAAGGGACATCCTGCGTGACACTGCAGTGACACTCCTAGATGGGCCCGGTGTTTGTGTCGGCCACTAGGGTCGCTTATCTTACTCACACAGCTACCTCATTGCGCCTCTTTTTTTCTTTGCGTCATGTGCTGTTTGGGGAGGGTTTTTTGGAAGGGACATCCTGCGTGACACTGCAGTGACACTCCTAGATGGGCCCGGTGTTTGTGTCGGCCACTAGGGTCGCTTAGCTTAGTCATCCAGCGACCTTGGTGCAAATTTTAGGACTAAAAATAATATTGTGAGGTGTGAGGTATTCAGAATAGACTGAAAATGAGTGTAAATTATGGTTTTTGAGGTTAATAATACTTTGGGATCAAAATGACCCCCAAATTCTATGATTTAAGCTGTTTTTTAGTGTTTTTTGAAAAAAACACCCGAATCCAAAACACACCCGAATCCGACAAAAAAAATTCGGTGAGGTTTTGCCAAAACGCGGTCGAACCCAAAACACGGCCGCGGAACCGAACCCAAAACCAAAACACAAAACCCGAAAAATTTCCGGCGCTCATCTCTACCATTGACACGTTCACCAGCCCTATGCCAGGTGCAGATCATCTGAGTATGGCCTCCAATGTGATTAATTCCGCATTTCGGTACATAATCACTATCAGCAACACATGCTTACTATGTTACCTCTGCATCTGGTTAGCCAACGCCCTGTAACCACCTAAGGAAGCCCAACACATTTCTAATACACTTTTTGGTGTGTGTGTCTGAATCCATACTGTAAATATGTACGAACAGCATCTGGATGCACGCGCAATGCAACACAGAACACTCAAACTAAAACACATTGGCCCCACAGAAAAAAACACATAGTGGGCCCACAGAAAAAACACAGTGGCCCCCACAGTGAAAAAATAATAATAATTCCCCCCCACAGTGAACAATAAAAAAAATGCCCCCATAGGAAATTAAACAAGCACATTGGCCTCCACATGTAAAATATAAAAGTGCATTGGCATCCACAATAATAAAATGGAGTGGATAGTTTATGTCCCTGGGTTGGGGATGGGGATACTGTGTCTAGGTGGCTGACACACAAACACACTGACACTGACAGATGCTGACACACAAATACATCAACACACTGATGCTGGCACACAGACAGATGCGGACACATAGACGTTGACACACAGCCAGATGCTGACAAACAGAGGCTGACACACAGACAGATGCTGACAAACAGAGGCTGACACACAGACAGATGCTGACACACAGACAGATTCTGACACAGACAGATGCTGACACACAGACAGATTCTGACACAGAAAGATGCTGATACACTGACACACAGACAATGACAGATGCTGAAACAGACAGATGCTGACACATAGACGCTGGCACACTGGAGCTGACAGACTGGTGCTGACACACAGACAGATGCTGACACAGACACACTGATGCTGACGGATTAGATTTCCCATGATGTGTGTCCCTTGTCTCCCTGAATGCAGCCACCAGGTGGGAAAGGGTGGGGCACAGTGCAAGTCACAGCCGCTGGGTGCGAGAGCAGGGGACACACAGTGTAAGCCACTGACCCACTGCTGCCGGATGGGAGGAGGACACAGTGCAAGTCACAGCCTGTTCATGCCGGGACAGAGAGAAGATGAGTCAGGCTGCTGTTGTGTCCTAACACCTGTTGGCTGCTGCGGCGTGAGCTTCCCTTACTTACGGAGGCAGCACAGAGAGGGAGGATTAGGGTTAGGCTGCTGGGGTGGGAGGGTTAGGCTGCGGGTAGGAGGGGGTTAGGCACCTCCCGGGGAGGGTTAGGCTGTGGGGGGAGGGAGGGTTAGGTTTAGGCTGCAGGGAGAGGGGTTAGGGTTAGGCACCACTGGGGAGGGTTAGAGTCAGGCTGTGGGAAAGGTGGGTTAGTGTGAGGAGGGAGGGGGGGGGGGTCAGGGTACCACAGTACCTTATTAATAACATTTGGAGCTGTAATCACATCCAGCTCACCCACATCAGTCACCCGACCAGGCAGCCTTCACGGAGCTGAAACTGAGCTCCTGCTGAGTGCTTCTCTGTCAGCACGCACAGTTGACAATAGTAGGCGGGCTGAGGCAGTCACCGGCCGTACTTCTTTGCATGCAGCCCACCCCTACTTTCCTACAGCCCCTACTTTCCTACAGCTGGCTGTTATGCTTTGGGGTGGCCGCCGCAGCCAGACCAGGACACAACAGAAACAGTGGGACTGGAGACACCAGGCCTGTGAGCGGAGATGGTGGGGGTGGGGTTGGTGCACTGCTGCACGGCACACCGGTTTTTCATTGAGCTTCTGCACATGCTCAGAAGCTTTCACCTAGCGCTGACTGATCGGAGCTGAGCTCCAATCACTGCAGCCAGCCCAGTGAGTGAAGGAGGCTGGCCATTGAAGGAAAAACTCGACCGGCCTAGGGAGGTCTGGCATGGTGTCCCAGCGGACCAATCCGCCCCTGGGCAAATGTAACATGTGCAAAGAGAGTTAGAGTTGGGTGGGTTATTTTGTTTCTGTGCAGGGTAAATACTGGCTCCTTTATTTTTACACTGCAATTTAGATTTCAGTTTGAACACACCCCACCCAAATCTAACTCTCTCTGCACATGTTATATCCGCCCCACCTGCACTGCACATGGTTTTGCCTATTAGAGAAAGATTTTGTTTTTGTGATCCATGTTGAATTAGGCCCTAAATCATGTAAACATCAGCTTCCATCTCTCTACTACTATACAGTGGTTCCCAAACTCGGTCCTCAAGGCACCCTAATGGTGCATGTTTTTTAGTATATCCATGCTTGGCCACAGGTGTCTTAATTAGTACCTCAGTCACTTTGATTTAATCATCTGTGCTGAGCCATGGATACACCTAAAACCTGGACCGTTAGGCGTCCTTGAGAACAGAGGGGTCTAATTACTATGCCTTGGATGGAGATAAAGTGGACGAAGATAAAGTATCAGCCAATCAGCTCCTAACTGCCATGTCACAGGCTGGGTTTGAAAAATGACAGTAATAAGCTGATTTGCTGGTACTTTATCTCCGTCCACTTTACCTCCATACAAGGCTTAGTAAGTAGACCCCTGAGTTTGGGAGCCACTGCTATGGATCTGAAAAGCAGGGAATTAAATTCAGTTGTATCTTTGGGGAGCCTCATGGGACGTTGGACAATATCAATTATTATGGATTCAGAGTATGAATCCAATGTTTTATAAAGATTAATGAGGGATTTGTGAGGGGAAGAAATTAAGGAGTATATATATATATTCCTTGCCCTCTGCTGATTTATTCTTTTGATCAGCTCCATCACAGGTTTTATTATTAGGCAGGGGCGTTTCTAGAGAGGAGGAGGCCCGTGTGCAGGCTCCGGCTGGGCCCCCTCCTCTCTAGCTGGCAGCATTGTGTAGACTCTGGGCACTAGGGTCCCTAGGGGACCCTAGCGCTGTCCCAGAGACTACAGCGCATGCGCAGATCTCCGGGAAAATGGCTCGGCGGCCATTTTCCCAGTGATTTACCTACTGCGCATGTGCAAAACACCGGGAAAATGGCGCAGCGCCATTTTCCAAGTGATTTTGGCAGCACTGCTGCTGTGCCACAGGACTCCAGAGGGTAAGTATTTCTATTAATGGGTGCAGGGTGTGCGGTGTGGGCCCCCTGGACCCACAGGGGCCCGTGTGCACCGCACACACTGCACCCATTATAAATACGCCAGTGTTATTAGGACAAAATGAAGGGAAACAATAGACACCCCTGTCTGGTGCCATAGTACTCGAGATCATACCATTCATCAATAGTTTAACTGATGAGTTTGAATAAAGTGCTTCAATTGCTGTAAGGAGATCGTACCACACTAAATCTATACAGAGTGGCAAACATAGAGGCCAGAGAATTCTATTCAAGGTCTTTCCACTCCTAAAAAGAGAGGAAGAAATAATGTCTTATAATTTTATTGGTCAAGTTAATAGTTTACCACATATTGGAGGTCATTCCGAGTTGTTCGCTCGCAAGCGGATTTTAGCAGATTTGCTCATGCTAAGCCGCCGCCTACTGGGAGTGAATCTTAGCATCTTAAAATTGCGAACGATGTATTCGCAATATTGCGATTACACACCTCGTAGCAGTTTCTGAGTAGCTCCAGACTTACTCGGCATCTGCGATCAGTTCAGTGCTTGTCGTTCCTGGTTTGACGTCACAAACACACCCAGCGTTCGCCCAGACACTCCTCCGTTTCTCCAGCCACTCCTGCGTTTTTTCCGGAAACGGTAGCGTTTTTTCCCACACGCCCATAAAACGGCCTGTTTCCGCCCAGTAACACCCATTTCCTGTCAATCACATTACGATCGCCAGAACGATGAAAAAGCCGTGAGTAAAATTACTAAGTGCATAGCAAATTTACTTGGCGCAGTCGCAGTGCGAACATTGCGCATGCGCATTAAGCGGAAAATCGCTGCGATGCGAAGATTTTTACCGAGCGAACAACTCGGAATGAGGGCCATTGGGCAGGTGTTCTTAACCTTGGAGAGTGATGAAGTGGAGAGAGATAAACTACCAAACAATCAGCTGCTAAATATCATATTTCAAACACAGCCTGATAGTTACATAATAGTTAGGAGTGGATTGGCCGGTACTTTATCTCTCTCCACTTTATCACTCTCCAAGAAATAGTACATATTCTCCATTATTAAGTTTTGCATAGTTTAATATTGGGGAACACATGATTTTTATCTAATAGCATAAAGGTTGGAGAAGATCTTTATATTAATCCAATTTTATAAAACTTCCAAATGCAAGTCACAAACCAGACTATTACTCATTTTAGATAAAAGAACCTTAGTGGATTTTCTTTTTAGAAATCAACACACATGGATGGAGGGGAACTCAGTGCTGTCCTGACACCTTTTCTAAATCCAGTTACATGGGTCAGAAGCAGAGGATGCAGCAGTGACAACAGTGATGTAACTCAGATGGCTATAGTGACAGGCCATTTGGTACAGTAGGAAAGACTCTGCTATGGGAACCTATCATAAAGCTGTTGGTCCTGCTTGAAATGTCTCTGCCTGTAATCCCTCCATAGATCTATAACACACTACAATGATCCATTTAATGGTCCAACCATAATAATACTTGTTTCTAATATTGTCTACTGCTGATTCAAGGCAACAGTCCCACACCGCCAGTCAAGAACAAAATGTGAGTAAACAAGCAGGCCACAGTAATGCCTGTAGATGTACAAAGAGTTATGTCATGTAACATCCTTGGTTTTGGTATAGAGAATGGCAGATCTCTAGCAAAGTATGGCTTAATGGATTTATGCAGCAAATGTCACTGGTCAGCCTGATAAGCACATTCAAATGTTTGTATGGTTTTATGTGCAGCAGTATGTTCAAATTCCACTGTATGCATGAGTTTCCACTTTTTCCAAGTTTAGCACAAAATTCAATCACACATCTCTGGCGGATGGAGCAGAGATCAAGTAAAGGAGTTCAGTGGATGCACCAGGGGAGCTGGGCAGTGGAAAGGAAGCTGCACAGATGTACCGTAGAAGAGGAGATGGCAAAGATGGAAGAGAGGAGGTGGGACGAATGGAGCAGAGGGGGCCTGAATATTGGTGGCAGGCTACCAGGACACAGTTTTTCTGGGATTGCGGACACCCCCGATTCGGAATCATATTCTAATCTCCTGATTGTTCAGCTCAATCCCAGATGGGTGGTAACCTTAGGTAACACCTTATGACTGACTCTTAATTTGGCCTGTTAGCAATGGAGCAGAGGGGGCCTGAATATTGGTGGCAGGCTACCAGGACACAGTTTTTCTGGGATTGCGGACACCCCCGATTCGGAATCATATTCTAATCTCCTGATTGTTCAGCTCAATCCCAGATGGGTGGTAACCTTAGGTAACACCTTATGACTGACTCTTAATTTGGCCTGTTAGCACAATTACATCCTGTTGCTCTAGTGCTAATTACCAAGTGTTTCTGCTTCTACTGCACGTTTCCTGTAGACCTGCATTTTCCTTGTGGCTCCATACTTTGTATATGTGCTCAGTAAGTCTTGTAACATTTTGTACTCTGCATGAACAAAAAGAGGAGGGTTGTACACATACAATACTTTGCAGAGGTGTAGCGTGGAGACATGACACCCGGAGCAGGGTCATGTCACGGCGCCCCCACCCACCACCACACACAAATACATAAATACATACATACATAATTACATACTTAGATTCACACACATTTAGGCACAGACATACATAAACACACAAATACAGTATACACAGATATATACAAACACACATAAACACACAAATATATACACACAGATATACACAGACATATACATATATACACACAGACATACATAAACACACACATATACTCACACATACTGTATACAGAGATATATATATACACAAACATACACATACATGTATACACATTAGCACACAGACATATACACACACATTTACACACAAACACATTTACACACAAACACAGACATATACACATAAACACACAGTATATACACATTCATTCTCACCAAGAGGGCAGCAGCAGAGCAGCTCCTCGTTCCAGCCTGGAGGGGCGGAGCTTCTATGTGATTGACAGGCTGGACCACCGTGGGTAGAAGGAAAGGACTGAGGAAAGGGAAGGGGTGGCCACCACACTGCCTGCATGTTCCAGATCACTGAATGCAGATCCCTGACAGCCATGAAAGTTCTTCTGACAAGCCTTCAAACCTCCCTTCATCCCTAACAACACACCACACTGCACTGCACTGCACTGGACTCTCTGCACTGTGCAATCAGTGATATGCAACATGCAGGCAGTCTGGTGGCCACCCCTTTCCTATCTTCTAGTCATCTACTCCTATCCCTGCCCAAGATCCCGGCTCTCAGCTGTGCAGTGAGTCAGTGCCTTCTGTCCCCAGTGGCGCCTGGTGCTCAAGCTCCACTTGTTCCACCCTCCCTACGCCCCTGATACTTTGTAAGAAACACCCAGACATTGGCGGAACTTGTATGAATTCGGAACAGTATCCTGAGATGGGGCTCCTATTTTTTTTTTTTTTTTTTTTACAATCTGCTATAAAAATAGCAGTTTGATAAATTGCAAACACAGTCAAAACTGTCTGTAGAAAAGCACTACACTACTAAATCAAAGGGCCCCTATGAGAAATCAATGGTTTCTGTGTGGTAACTCTTCTGATAAATAGCGAGAAGCAGAGATATCTCCTTTTTTGACTAAAAAGAGCCCCACCCCCACCCAAGTGCAATAACTGCAGTTGACATCAGCAGGAGGTGCCGCTACTCCCAGTGTCTGATTTGCTTCTCCCTGGTCACATCTACTATATTTGGGGCTGGGAAAGTATTGGGCCGGCTGCCAAGGTGGATCCTATTCAACCTCCAGCTCATTACTAAAACAAAGGAAGAAAATGCTTAACGAAGTTTAAGCTACTGTGTAAAAAAATAAAAGAAAAGTAACAAACTAATTACTAGGCTTACTAAAATAAGACAAACTAAAACATCAACTATATCAAATTCTCTAAATGCAAATAAAGATAAAACAATCAAAACAAACATAACCTCATCTAAATTCTAACATAAAACTAAAGTTTCTAATCATCCTAGTTATATGCAGTATACTGAAACTGCACGAAAAGATGTAAGTTCTGCAGACAAATTGATTCATTAGTAGTCCCATCCTCTTCTCAGATTCCTATCCTTGTACGTGCCTGTGTCTAATAATTAAATGACTGGAGGCGAATAGAGATCCTGTCGTCTCCTTAAAGAGAAAAAAAAAAGAAACCAGGACATTTATTTATTTTAATAGACATTTTTAAATTGTGTCACAACATTATATATACAGTAGTCAGAAAATGTCTATTTGAAGAAAGATCTACGATTTCCCATGCTTGTGTCACTTATGCTTACTGTTGTAGCTGTGTTTTCTTTGAAGGGGACAGAAGGTAGTCTGTGCCTATTCATAGTAATGATCATAGATGGGCTGCTTCAGTATTTGCAATTCCGTGGTGTGTATACCATCAAGTAGTTGCCAAATATCCATCATTTCCAGGTACAGCCAAAGGTTTTCAATATATGTCACTGACAAAATGTCCCTACTGTTAGTAATCTATATCTAGGCTGCATTCAAAAGATAGATAGTCATATAGATAGCTATGGCAATGCCAACAACATTTGGCTCAGTTAGACACCTAAAAACTTCTTGCCGGTCAAGGAGAGTATGGTTATCCCAAGTTATCACAAGTGCAGGGGCATCCAAGTCACACATGACCAGTACGGCTGTATGGAAAAGGAGCACATCTTCATCTTTTTAAATATATATGAATTAACTTGGGTTATATTAAAGAAATATGCCCACCAAAGAGAATAAAGAAGCAGGAATTCTAAATAATAGTGATAATTATAAGCGGTATTAGATTGTGAAGATATAGGTGAAGTTATTCCTGGTCCCTTTATTGTGCATCGGGGTGTGATGGTGAAAATTGTGACAGGGAAAGTTACTGCAGGCTGACACAGGGTTAGGGTTACTTACATAAGAAAGAAGGTCAAATGACAGGACAGAGGCTGGAGACCTCATATGGATAAATCCTCGGTATAGGCAGCAAACGCCTTCTTCTGTATAGGCAGCAGACACCTGCCTCAGTATAGGCAGTGGACACCTTCCTCAGTAAAGGCAGTGGACACCTTCCTAGGTATAAGCAGCAAGCACTTGTAGACAGGTATAGGCAGTGGACACTTTCCTCAGTATAGACAGCAGACACTATTCTTGGTATAGTCAATGAATAACTGCCTCAGTGTAGGCAGCGGGCACCTTCCTCAGTATAGGCAGCATACACCTTCTGCGGTATAGGCAGCAGTTAACTGCCTGGATAGAGGCAGTGGGCACATGCCTCGGTATAGGCAACGGGCACCTGCCTCATTAAAGGCAGCAGACACCTGCCTCAGTATAGGCAGCATACACTTTCTTGGTGTGGGCAGCATACACCTGCCTCAGTATAGGCAGCGGGCACATTCCTTGGTATAGGCAGCGGAGACCTGCCTCAGTATAGGCAAAGGGCACCTTCCTCAGTATAGGCAGCAGGCACCTTCCGCAGGTATAGGGAGCAGACACCTGCCTTGGTATAGGCAGCGGGTACCTTTCTCTGCCTAGGCAGTAGACACCTTCCTCAGTATAGGCATTGGGCACCAGCCTTGGTATAGGCAGCATACACTTTCTTGGTGTGGGCAGCATACACCTTCCTCAGTATAGGCAGCGGGCACATTCCTTGGTATAGGCAGCAGACACCTGCCTCGGTATAGTCAGCAGGTATTTTCCTCGGCATAGGCAGTAGACTCCTTCCTCGGTATCGGCAGTGGAGTGCTTATAATGTTACATAACCTTTTGATGCTGATGAATCATGAAGGCTCCTCTCAAGCTGATTGATGGCAGCGCATATGTTTTAATCAGTCGTCTGTTAAGTTAGGGAGGAGTTTCTTGCTTTGCGACCTGTGGTTTGGAGGAGCGCAACCCTTTGAGTTGTAGGTGGGTATGATGGTGCCCACCTTAAGAAGGGGTGAGTGCACTCCTGATGTTCAAATTTAAATTGTATGTTTGCAGTTGCTTTACCTGGGCCACCAACTTGATGGTATTGAGAAATAAACATAAATCCTTCCCAAAAGCAAATAAATAAATAATGTGTTCCGTGCTATGTGTTTTATATAGTTTTTGTGCCTTACACAATGATGCTCATTACTACTTATATATAAATCTCCTTCCCCGTAACCTCCCCCAAACACTGACTGCCAGTCCCTCACTTTGCTAATAAATCCTCTGACTAGAAGAATGCAGGCATGTCATAGCTGTTTTCTGGGTGTGCCGTATACAGCCACACCAAATTAATTTGTAGTTAGCTGGCCTGGGCATCTTAAGTGTGACACTAAATCTGAGACAACATAGGGTGGCTCAGTGGTCCGATGGTGCACTTGATGTTTCTGCTTTTGTAAGTGAGCGTTGGATGTGAGATGCTGTAACTGGGCGTCTCTATGCACAAGACGGCATCAGAGTCATTACTATATTTTTGCAAGTCCGCTGCATACAAAATGACAATTGAGTATGCAGTTGCGTCCATCTGTGAATCAGGCCACAGGTAAGCCATCGTACTGTGCTTAAGCAGCTTATGGGCTTCTATAACCAAATTCAAATAAATGTATGTTGTCTTCTGTGGTAGTGTACTTTTAATTGTGTGTAAGTCGAGAGTCTTATCTGTCCAACACTTGGCTTGTCTCCAGTTGTGGGCGTTGAGTGTCTATAATCTCTCACTTCCTGTAATAATTCCTGCCCCTACACTGAGGAGGAAGTGTCACTCCAGTAATTCCTTGTCTCTTGCATTGGAGGGAGTAATACTGTAGTTCTGCTACTCAAGAAACAAGCAAAAAAATAAAATAAAATTGGTAGCAGATCCTCTTTGATTTACTACCGTATTACTTAATATTATTTGTGATCACATAGTTTGAACAGTAAATAGTACATGTATAAAATGATTTTTAAATTTTGATTTTGACAGTAGGCAACTTTTGTGCTTAAATCTAGCTTTAGCATTAAAATGCTTTGTATTAGTATCTCTATCCAAATGGCATACCTGCCGACTATCCCAATTTTCGTGGGACAGTCCCATTTTTTTTGGACTGTCCCGCTGTCCCATTTGTGGGTCGCAGTGTCCCGCGGTGAAGAGGGGGGGGGGGCTGTTGGGAGGCCCCCGTCACTGCTGCTCTGCTTAGCAGAGCAGCGGTGAATAGACGCTGTGCACATGTGCACAGTGTCTATTCACAGGTGACAGAGGGGGAGGGGGCATGCCAGCAGCTCACAGAGCGCTGGGCATGCCCCCTCAGTGATGGTCAAAGGGGGCATGAATCGTGATCGTGGCTCTGCTGCGAGGCCATGCCCCCTTTCAGATAGACCATGCCCATTTTCGGACGCGTGCGCTTCACACGCGCCGCTGTCCCTCTTCGTGCATTTTTAAAAGTTGGGAGGTATGAAATGGTGTCATATTTACACTATATTGCTCTTTAATGTGTACCTCAATATATTTATCCACAGACTTCACTGTAAATCACCGGGGGGTTGTTGTCCTCTTTCAAGTGATCTAAATACAAAGCGTTGCAACTGCTTCTTCCTATATTGGTGACTGCCATGAGGCTCAACATGAATTGTGTCCTGCGCTGACATCCCGTAATAAGCAGCACACAGCGGGGCTTTGCTTTTACTGCTGCAACAAGACTCATTACTGTAAATTTTCCCAGAGGAAATAGAACAACAATATTTGCTACACTGAAAAACTGCGAAGATAACACAAAGGCACCTTGTCATTTTTCATTTTCTGAATTGGCAGTTTATCCGACAGTTTAGCCTATGCAGGTGCTTAATCAGTGTAGTCTGAGCTTAATATTTTGGAGGTTTTTTCATTTCCTTCATAATTATAAATCATTGTCATTGGTTTACCTAATGTACTGTACTTTCCTGCTCTCATCCTCACATCCTTCTGCTAGTCCTTATACATTTAGTTGTTATGTCATGAGCACCTGCCACCCCCCACTCCCCCTCACTTACTATTGCTATTAAGAGATTAGCTCAACTATTTGTTCAGTTTTCTAACAGACTGGGAATTGGGTGACCAGGTTCAAACTGCACACCAGTCATGTTTATTCAGCGGTGCAAGTATGCGGGTACACTTGGGTATGGAGCAGTGACGTGCGGTGGGGTGAGGTAGGTGAGGCAGAGCCTTTTCTGTCATACTAATGTTTGTGCCAGAGTTTTGACTGTATAAAGTATATGAAAAATACAAATAATTTGTTTGAAATATCTTCTTTGCATTATTCTAATCATATTTATAGCCAAAACTCTGGAGTAAAAAGTCTATGGCAGGTGAGGCAGTTCCTCACCTACCTAACCTTTCCGCACATCTCTGATCAAAGCGCACCAAATTTCCAGGAGTTTAGACTGCTGCACCTGTGTTTAATGCCCAGATGTACCCTTTGGCTAATATATTGCGTGTAAATCTGGCTCTGGTGCTAGCCAGTGCCTCCTGAGCCATTTACCTCACCGCACTTCCCTGGTACGGAGTACCCTTAAGAATTTGGTAGTGGGTACGCAATACCACCTGCTACACACTTTGCCATTACCACAATTAGCACAATTATAATGTGCCACAAAACAACAAGACCATGGTGACTGGCAGCATGACGGCTCTTCCCACTTTGTCAGGGTTACTGCCTACTGGGAGTTCAACAGTTGCTGTATTTTCCTGTTATAATGGAGGCATTAATATATATTGTTATTAAATTTGGGGCATTACTATATATTTCTATTATACTGGAGGTATCACTATATATTTCTATTATAATGGAGGCATTACTATATATTTTTAGCCTTGCCTCCAGATTCCCCCCCAAAAAGGGGATGTCGTGTGGCCACGCTGCTAGTGTCATGTAGCCGCTCCCACCAGCAGCATGTGACCAGGCCCCCTCACAACACGTGACCACGCCCATTTTTCGGCACTCAGTACCTCTAAGTAAATATTTCTACTTGCACCACTGTGTTTATTGGAATAAAGAAAGGGGTGTGACTTTAGGTTATATTTATCAAATCTGAGAGAGATAAAGTACTAACAAGTAAGCTTCTGTCATTTTCTAGTACAGCCTGTAAAATGACACTTAGAAGCTGATTGGTTGGTATTCAATTTCTCTCCAAGATTTAATTCATCTCCCCCTTTGTGTGATTCACAGCAAGTTTTTTTTTTTGGGACTGATTTTAATTTTTGCAATGATGAGTGCACAGTCTGTAAGTTCTCTATGTATTGTATATTATGTGTGAGTTTCTACTGAGAACTTTCGTTTCCCTCAATGGCCCTCATTCCGAGTTGTTCGCTCGCTAGCTGCTTTTAGCAGCATTGCAAACGCTAGTCTGCCGCCCTCTGGGAGTGTATCTTAGCTTAGTAGAATAGCGAACGAAAAATTAGCAAAACTGCTACTAAGTAATTCTTAGCAGTTTCTGAGTAGCTCCGGACCTACTCACAGATTGCGATCAGCTCAGTCCGTTTAGTTTCTGGTTTGACGTCACAAACACGCCCTGCGTTCAGCCAGCCACTCCCCCATTTCTCCAGACACTCCCGCGTTTTTCCCTGACACGCCTGCGTGTGTTAGCAAACGCCGGGAAAACGCTGAGTTGCTGCCCAGAAACTCCCCTTTCCTGTCAATCATTTACCGAACAGCAGTGCGACTGAAAAGCACCGCAAAAGCCACAGCAAAACTGCTAAGTTTTGTGTTAAATAACTAAGCGCATGCGCCCTGCGTGCCTTGCGCATGCGCAATTTGCAACACATCGCAGCATAGCGAAAATCGGCAACGAGCGAACAACTCGGAATGACCCCCAATGTCCAAAGACATAATGGTAAGTAAGTAGATTCATCTATAATCAGCCCTGGTGTTTTATACCTGTGGCATGATAATTAAGTTGAATACACACTATAAGATTATCTGCCCAATCTTTTTGGTTGGAATGAAAATGTATGGGAGCAAATGACAATTGACCATTTGTTCCCAAACACTGGAAAAAAGCCAAAAATGGACGTTCAGACAAATTGGTTAAATCCATTTGATTTAACCAGTTTATCTAATCAACCATTTTTGCCCATTTTCTGGCTTTTGGGATCAAATGGACAATTGTCATTTGCTGCCATACATTATCGGATTTTCGCTCCAAGCAGAAGAATTGGACAGATAACCTTATAGTGTGTTTGCTGCTTTAAGGCCTGTACACACTAAGCGATTTGCTCCAGGAGCAATATCGCCAAGTGTTTACCCTCCTGGGCCGGGCTGCTGACAATGGGCCTAATTCAGAGTTGATCGCAGCAGCAAATTTGTTAGTAGTTGGGCAAAACCAAGGCCCTCATTTCCAGTTGATCGCATGTAGCAACTTTTTGCTGCTCGTGCGATCAACTTGACACCGCCTACGGGGGAGTGTATTTTAGCATAGCAGGGCTGCTAAAAAAAGTTTCCTGCAAAACAAGACCAGGGTTAGACTTACTTACCCTGTGCGACGGATCCAGCTACGAAGGTGCAGGATTGACGTCAGACATCTGCCCTCCAAACGCCTGGACATGCCTGCGTTTGCCTCGTGACGCCTGGAAAACGGTCAGTTGACACCCCGGAACGCCTCCCGCCTGTCAGTCTACTTGCTATCACCGCTGCGATTACTTTTTCCGCTGGCGGCGTCGCTGCACGGCGACAGCCGTCACTGGGCAATGATGCGCGTGCTCCGTGCAGGCACAGTCCTGACCCATTCGCATCGCTGCGTGCGTAGGGGTCGGAGTGGGGGGGGGGAGGAATCAGATATAACATGTGCAGACAGAGATAGATTTGGGTGGGGTGTGTTCAAACTGAAATCTAAATTGCAGTGTAAAAAAAAAGCAGCCAGTATTTACCCTGCACAGAAACAAATTAACCCACTCAAATCTAACTCTCTCTGCAAATGTTATCACTGCCACACCTGCAGTGCACATGGGCCCTCATTCCGAGTTGTTCGCTCGGTAAAAATCTTCGCATCGCAGCGATTTTCCGCTTAATGCGCATGCGCAATGTCCGCACTGCGACTGCGCCAAGTAAATTTGCTATGCACTTAGTAATTTTACTCACGGCTTTTTCATCGGTCTGGCGATCGTAATGTGATTGACAGGAAATGGGTGTTACTGGGCGGAAACAGGCCGTTTTATGGGCGTGTGGGAAAAAACGCTACCGTTTCCGGAAAAAACGCAGGAGTGGCCGGAGAAACGGAGGAGTGTCTGGGCGAACGCTGGGTGTGTTTGTGACGTCAAACCAGGAACGACAAGCACTGAACTGATCGCAGATGCCGAGTAAGTCTGAAGCTACTCAGAAACTGCTACGAGGTGTGTAATCGCAATATTGCGAATACATCGTTCGCAATTTTAAGATGCTAAGATTCACTCCCAGTAGGCGGCGGCTTAGCATGAGCAAATCTGCTAAAATCCGCTTGCGAGCGAACAACTCGGAATGACCTCCATGGTTTTTCCCATCTGCTAACAAAATCAACTCTGAATTACTCCCAGTGTGCATACACACTGTGCGATATCGCTAGCGATATCACACAGTGACGCCATGCCGCGGCTGGCCCGAACATGCAGCATCTGACGATATCTTCAGATTCTGCTGCATGTACAGAAGACAGAAGGGGTCGTTAACAACCCCCAGGAAGCGTATCTGCCGTTGTCAGCAACATACACAGCGATATTGCTAACAAAATCGCCCAGTATGTACGGGCCTTACAATTACAAGCTCAATGGGACAGAGCAGTGGCGTAAGTTTGCCACAGTTGCCCGGAGGCAAGATATTTCCTATATTAAGAATATATGTATGTATGTGTGCATGTGTATATGTGTGTGTGTGTGTGTGTGTGTGTGTGTGTGTTTGTGTGTGTATATGGAGTGTTCTGAAAAAAAATTATATACTGTATTTATACATTTAATTGTCTTTTATTTTAAAGCATACATTTCTTAGCAGTCATACCCAGAATTAGAACCCATGACCTGTTACACTAACAGCAGACACTTTACTGATGGAGTTATTTGCTCCAGTAGAGGAAGCATCAGAATTCTAACTGTATGAAGTTACGTGTAATTGTCAGAGAAGTATCTTCATATAGTTAAAATTCTCATATTTCCTATACAGGAGCAAACCGCTTCATCAGTAAGGTGCATGTTTCCAGTGTAATCAGGGCCGGTGCAAGGTCTCTATGCACCCTAGGCAAATCTCCATGCTAGCGCCCCCTAACTTACAAACCCCCCACCTTTCGGAGGGGAGATGCAGGTGGCCACTAGGTGGACTAGGGTATATTGCATTATTATACATATACAGAAAGAAGAAACAACACTCATGGACTTTACAGTGAAAAAAATTATTTTCGTGACTTTGTTCACAATGGGGGTAATTCTGAGTTGATCGCAGCAGCAAGTTTGTTAGCAATTGGGCAAAACCATGTGCACTGCAGGGGGGGCAGATATAACATTTGCAGAGATAGTTAGATTTGGGTGGGTTATTTTGTTTCTGTGCAGGGTAAATACTGGATGCTTTATTTTTATACTGCAATTTAGATTTCAGCTTGAATACACCCCACCCAAATCTAACTCTCTCTGCACATGTTATATCTGCCACACCTGCAGTGCACATGGTTTTGCCCAACTGCTAACAAATTTGCTGCTGCAATCAACTCAGAATTAGGCCCTATATACAGAACTTTTACTTTCAAATCCTTGAGTGATGACCGTTCTTTCTGCCTATGTATACATGCTAGCTGGCATGTTGCCAATTGTATAAGACACCGAGGCCAATTACATTTTTTTTTGCTGAGTGCTGGGATAATTATCTATCTATCTATCTATCTATCTATCTATCTATCTATCTATCTATCTATCTATCTATCTATCTATCTATCTATCTATCCTGCATCTGTATATATGGGGTCTGGTGGGATATTTAATTGTATGTGTATACACGCGTACAGTATTATATACATATATAGATATATTTGTATGCTCCTTATTGTGTTATTATGTGTAAGTTAATTAGTGACTCCGTGGGGACACCCCTAGGGAGCCATAGTTACATCTGCTTCCTATGTGCCTCCACATGACTTGATGTTACACTTGTTAGCATGGAGGAAGCGCTGAGGCACTCTGTGGTATAGCCTGTTAGCGACGGCTGCACCTGATTAGACCCGCAGCAGCAGCCAGCGCAGTGTAAGGAGGAGGCCACACACAGATTCATCCTTCAGTATTTTGCTAGATTAATTTAGTGGCGCCCTCCAGGAGCCGGCGCCCCTAGGCAGCCGCCTAAAGCTGCCTAATGGTAGAGCCGGCCCTGAGTGTAATAGATTGTGGGTTCTAATCCTGGGTGTGATACTTGTAAAATGTGTATATTCAGTATAATAAAGAGGGTGTGATTTGTAAGGTGCAGGGACCAGTGAGGAAGTCGGCCACTGAAAAGACAACGACAGCTATCAATTAACTTAATTCAATGGTGTCACAGAATGGGAGGAAAGGTGCCCCCCTTCAGAGCAGGAGCCCGGCGGCAGATGACTCCGTTGCCTCCCAGAGTTCTGCCTCTGGGACAGAGTATGATGTGACAGAAAAAAATCTCTGTACAACACAGATGAGGGACTGCTCATGATAGGCTTTGCTGAGCTTATTGCACTCGTTTTGCAAAGGTAATTCTTGTGAGCATTTGAATTGAGAAAAGAAAAGATCGAAGATATTTATTCATTACACCTGCTGCAGATGAACCTGGTCACTATCCGTACACAGCAGGGAGCGTCTTTGAAGGAGGAGAGCGGAGAAGTTTGGCGGCGCCTGCAGCGCTGGGAGGCTCATGATCAAAGGACAGCTAGCGGTGGAAGTTTAGTATCCACAGATAAAGCAAATCCTGTAGTAGCAAGCACCGTAACAACAACGGCGTCCGAAGGATCTGGTGAGCTCCATATTTGGGTGCATCTATAGAACCAAACGTATGTTCCGTTACTCCTGCTGAAGTTGCACCATGCATCATTGAGAAAGGAGATTTTAAATGGATATTTTAAATAAAGGAAGTTTTACTTTTTACATTTATTGACGGTTATATGCTGGACTTTTTTTCAAACCCATATTTAATGTGGTGGAAGTGAACATTATAAGTGATTATATGTGGGAACTGGGTAGTCCCTGGAAATATATTGAGAACAGCGCTGTACTTCTCCTAAATTTGATCCTATCTCTTTAAATCTGTAATCTGGGTAGTTTAAGCTGACCTGCCACAAACAAAGGAGAACAGCTGCAGTTGTGGAAGCACTTTGTAAGGAGGACTACACGCTTTTTTCTTTGACTCCACTGTTAACATACGTAAGGTGATCGCGGTGCTACAGTCAGCCGCCTTCTCTGCGAACCCTTCCCATCAAGCTATTATTTCTATGGACCCAGAGAAGGCGTTTGACCTAGTTACCTGGGACCATTTATTTCACACTCTTACGAGGTTTGGATTCCCGGGGAATTTTATCTCTTTGCTGAAAGTTCTTTACTCCTCCCCCCTTACCCAGGTGTCCAGGAATGACTATTTTTCTTCTCCTTTCCAGATTTATCGAATTGCGTTCGAACTGCTTGCTATAGTTTTTCGCTCTTCTGACAGCTTTAAAGGGATTACCTTGGGTCAGTCTGATTTAATGTTATCCCTCTTTGCAGACGATATGCTGCTTTTTGTCTCAGATCCCAAAACCTCCATTCCAAATCTAATATCGATATTGTCTATGTTTGGGTCATTTGCGGGTTATAAAATCAACTTCCGTAAATCTGAACCTCTACCGCTCCTGGGCCTTAGTGCCTTCGATCTTTTAGACCCCGCGTTCAGTCATTTCCGTGTTACCCATACTCAATTTAAATACTTAGGTATATATATCCCTTTGTCACTGTCACCTTTATATCACTTTAACTTCTCCCCGATCATCTCTCAAATTGCAAAATTACTGGACTCATGGAAATTATTACCGTTGTCACTGCTGGGTAGGATAGCTTTGATTAAAAGTATAATATTCCCCCACTTCCGGTTCCGGGTTCATGCTGTGAACAGCGTGTCCGTGCGGCTCCCGGGACGAACCCACCGCAATCAGCTTATAACGGCTCACCGGAGCCTCCACTGACCAGGGAAGAACCTCCACACCATTCCCCAGTGCATGGAGAAGTTTCTCGCTCCGTCCACCTCCGCCCGCACGCAGTTGTTTCGGCAGGAGAAGCGTAGAGCGGAATCAAAGATGGCGCCGGACACAGACTCCCCGCCAGCGTCTCCGGCACACAAGAAAGCTGCTCCTGAAACAGATAAGTCTGCCACACAGAGACACCCTGATTCCCCCATTACACACTCTGATTTGGTCCAAGCTATAACGGCCACGATGGGACCCCTTTTGTCACAGGCTGTAAATGACATTTCCACACAGCTTAAAAACCTCACCCACAGAGTGACCACAAACGAGACACATATGGGGAAAATAGCACACGACATGGCTGATGTGCAGCACGACATAATTCGCTTGCAAAAGGAAAATTATCACCTTTTAAACAAGCTCGATAATATTGAAAATCGATCCAGGAGAAACAATTTGAGAATAATTGGTATTCCTGAATCAGTGAAAGATGCTGCACTCTAGAGATTTGTTAGCAACACGCTACCGCAGCTGCTTCATGTCTCAGACGTTTGCAAAGATATCGTCATAGAAAGGGTACATAGAATTGGCCCCAACCTGCGACCAGCGGACACCCGTCCCAGAGTGGTTATTTTACGCTGCTTAAACTACCTTCACAAGCAAGCCATATGGACTGCCTCTAGACAAATACGCCCTCTAATATGGTAAAAAAATAAGTTGCTAATATTCCAGGACTTCTCCCCTGAGCTCACACGGGCCAGGAAGGCCTTCTCACCTATTTGTGCTCAGCTGGTGCAGATGAAACGAAAATTTGCCCTCCAATATCCAGCAAAATTACGTATATTCATAGGGGATTCCTTTTATGACTTCTCCACCCCTGGTGACGCTGATGCATTCCTCAAAGATGAAGCTCAAGGGCACCATGAGGACATTTCTGACACTACATAGCAACTTAAATAGTTTTTAGGATAAGCCAATAACCTCCTGAGCTCACACTATAGCTAACTGCTTGGCTGATTCTTTACCATTGTTGGTTGATATTCACCATTGATGATGGGCACTATTGTTCCAAATATACGCCCAATCTTTGCAGACTAATCTTAGTTCGTTTACTCAGGCACAAACACCTCCTTGTTACATCTGGGTTTTTTTTTTGTTTTTGTTTGATTGTGTTTTATTATTTTTCTGACATTAAGATATAAGTGATTGAGTATATCGTGGGTCGATGTGCTGCCTCTTGAGGTCACTGATGATGTACAGTTCTTAGTTGCAGAGTTTAAGAATAATCCCTGCTCGTCATCCCCCCCCCCTTTTTTTTTCCCCCATCTTGCCCCCCCTCCTCCCCTCCCCCCCCTTTTTTTAACGCAGCTGCTTATTATGATTACAAAAGGTTTGTTCCCTCCCTATCGTTAGGATCTGGTGGGTTTGCCCCGGGTAGCTGGGGTCCACCCGAAGTTATACTTTCCTCTATATTGATGAATCGGAAGTTGGTATGCTGGTCATGCCGTCAAACACCTAGGCTAACCCCTAGTGAGGTCCTACACAGGACATTATTGCTATATGTTTTGTTTCACACAATTCTGTTCTCTTTTCTCTTTCGCTTCTATCCCCTCTTCTATCATCTATACTCTTCTACATACTTGAAATATGGCTTACATAGATCCCTCTCTCTGTCTCCTCTTTACTTGGTGACTTTTACTTATGACAATCTCACACCTTAAGGTGGGCTCTCTGAACGTGGGCGGCATAAACTCCCCAGCCAAGCGTCGAAAAATCCTGCAATACCTCAATAAGCAACACTTAGATTTAGCATACCTACAAGAAACACACCTGACAGAACTAGAGTCGAATAAACTCGGCACCATGGGTTGGAAGGTTGTGGCGGCAGCTCCCTTCTCTTCAAAGGCTCGTGGAGTTATAATTTTGGCCCGTTCATCCCTACCTTTAAAGGTGACTAGGGTTACACCCGACCCCAATGGTAGATTTATCATAGCACAAGCTACCTTACATGACACACCGTATGTACTATGTAACATATACGCACCCAACACCTTCAAAAAGTCATTTTTTTCCACTCTGATAACCAAATTATCCCCTAACCTTCATGACAGATTACTTATTGGTGGGGACCTTAATCTAATATCATCCCCGCTCCTTGACCGCTCTAATACTACCTCTAAACCCATCTCTTTACCAAAATTTGGTATACCACACTTTGCCTCATCCCTCCACACCACTGATGTCTGGAGAGCTTTCAATCCCACCGACAGAGAATACACATGCCTCTCGGCCGCTCATGGCACACTGTCACGCATAGATTACTTCTTTATATCCCATATCTTAATCCCCGATATCATTTCCACTAATATAGAATCCATCTCTCTATCGGATCATGCCCTCATCTGGTTCGATCTCCAACTCTCACATGACCCCTCTGCCACAAAAGTCTGAAGATTCCCCACCCATCTATCACGCTCACAATCGTTCTGCGAAGCATTGATGGAGAAATGGGATGAACTTTCAGCTAATAACATATCACATCTCACTTCTAACCCCCCAATTTTTTGGCAAACTGCCAAATCAATATTACGGGGCATGATCATTTCATACGCATCCAGATCTAAAAAACATATAGCCTCATCCTACTTACAACTACAGTCAGATTTAACATCCTCATTCCAACTATTTAAGACATCACCCTCTCCTGAAAACAAAGAGCTATACACAAAAGCAAAAACCAAATTTGAAGACCATCTTCAATCTCTAGGTGACAAACATCTATTTAATATTAATTATAGATATCACAAATTTGGCAACAAAACTGGCAAGCTCTTGACCAACTTACTACATGGATCTCGATCTCCTGCGCTTATACACCCTCTACAAACACAAGATGGCCAAATAACAACCTCTAACCAACAAGTAACGGAGGTGATGAGATCATTCTATGAATCGCTATACTCTGCCCCTACACCCTCCTTTCATACAAACACCCCATCCCAGGATACATCCTCTCCTACACCCAAATGGGAATACCCCTCACTCCCCACCATTCCCCAATCTCTTTCTGACACCCTGATAGCACCCATAACGGATGTAGAGATCCTTTCAGTTATCAATCATCTCCAACGAGACAAAGCCCCAGGCCCGGACGGATTCTCAGGCGAATTTTACAAACTACTAGCCCCCAAAATTATCCACTCTTTAGTACTGCTATACAACCATCTCCTCACAAATCTAAATCCCCCACTCTACTTCACTTCAGCAATAATAAAAACTCTTCCCAAACCAAATCGTGACCTGTCTCTACCTAGCTCTTATAGACCCATATCTTTACTCAATCTTGACTACAAAATCTTGACAAAAATTCTATCCAATCGCCTCCAACCGATTTTACCTCACATAATCCACCAAGACCAAACTGGCTTCGTATCAGGCCGCCATTCTGTGATTAATTTGAGGAGGGTCTTCTCGGCTGTCCAGTGCATGAATGCTTCCCCTCCCACCAAACCAGCTATCATTCTATCGCTGGACGCCGAGAAGGCCTTTGACTTAGTACTATGGCCTCACTTACATCACACGCTACATAAATTTGGCTTCCCTAAGAAATTTATCGATATAATAGCAGCCTTATACTCAAATTCTACCTCCCAAATCTCCTGTAATGGAATCCTCTCCTCTCCTTTCCCCATAGCTAGAGGCACCAGACAAGGATGCCCGCTGTCGCCCTTACTATTCAACATAGCCATTGAACCTCTTGCAATAGCCATCCGTAAATCGACCAATATATCTGGAATTGCTATCGGAACCACAGAGCTAAAGATTTCTCTGTTCGCAGATGATATGATTCTATTCCTTTCTGATCCCTCCTCCTCAGTCCCACATGTTATGTCCCTTATCTCAGCTTTTGGCCAAATTGCAGGCCTCAAAATAAACATATCCAAATCTGAAATCCTACCTATCAATGGCCCGCCCCCCATCACTCAAAACATCCCATCTCTCTCTACCTTTCATTTAGCAAAGGAAGGCATAAAATACTTAGGGATCAAAATTCCACCATCCACGGCCAACACCTATAAACTTAATTACACCCCCCTACTAACAAAAATAGCCACTCTCTATGATAACTGGAAGGATCTCCCATTATCACTCATGGGCCGCCTTGCTGCGGTGAAGAGTATTATTTTCCCCAAAATCTTTTATCTCATCCAAATGTTGCCACTTTCTTTGAAACCCTCTGACTTTAATACCTTTGACAAATTAACCTCCAAATTCCTTTGGAAACATAAAAAATCCAGAATTTCTCTGACCAAATTACAAAACCCCATCAAACAGGGAGGACTCAAAGCCCCCAATCTACGCATGTATACACATTCAGTCATGTTCCGCTATATCTCGGACTGGATTTTGGAATCCTCCACATATACAGACGTCAACCTCGACATGGCCATGTTCGCACCTTACTCCCTGGGAGCACTACTCCACTCCAAAAAGCAAGAAATCCCAACACATATCTACAACAACATCATTTTCACAGACACATACAAAACTTGGATCTCCATTAACAAAAGTTTACACCGAAACCACTCCTCGTCCATACACATCCAACTGTGGGGCAACCCGGGGTTCCCCCCGTCCTTAACCAACTGCCTCTACCTTGAATGGAAGGCTAAGGGACTATCGACAACTGCAAAAGTCTTTGACCCAGGGGGAATACCACTCTCTTTCTCCACCCTCCAACAGAAATACCAACTTCCTAACAACCAATTCTTCATGTTTCTTCAAGCTCGCCACTTCGCAATATCTCTTCATACACACACTTTCCGTCCCGACAAACAAGATCTTATACTCTCACTACTCCAATCTTTAACACACAGACCATACAAGACTAACCTTCTCTATCCCAAACTAATGCACGCCAGACACCCTACTTTAGCCTCATCAAACGTTGCTAGCTGGTCACAAGATATACCAACGATCTCTGAAATCGCTGATTTATGCCCTAATCTCACCTTAACCATGCGATGGCTTAACTCCTCCTATTTACAAGAAGTCCACTTCAGAACTATCCATAGGGCCTATATATCCCCAGCACAGAGAAGCCACATGGTTTTGGAAGAATCAAGAGACTGCCCAAAATGTTCAGCACACCAAGCCAAATTTCTACATTCCTTTTGGTCATGTGGAAAGATCAAAAAATTCTGGTACAAAGTTATAGCCTACATTAATAAATTATTCAATGCCAGGGTACAGCCTGACATTTTAGCATGCCTATGCGCAAATTTCACCAAATGGAGAATTGGTCCACATACATCTCAGATCAATCCTCTACTCACTATTATAGTGACAATTGCGAAAAAGATAATCCTCATCCACTGGACTACCAAATCCACTCCATCCCTTAATGAGGTAGTGCAGAAACTTAGACAACTCTTTCTCTTTGACAGAAGATCTTTGATCTTGGCCAGGGGTGAGAACCTCTCCAAATTTATGAACAAATGGCACTTCTATATTCTGTCACTACCAGTAGAAATGAAAACCTCGCTAACCAAAATGTTTGACATCACCCAATGGTCTCACCATTAAAGTGCGGTGAGCATTTTGCTCCCTGCTCTTTAAGGGACCGAACTAATTGTAGGTTTGAGGGTTCATCACACTATATAAAATATACATCCTCGCTTCCTTTAGAGTGACGCCCAGGTTCGAAGAGCTCGCCCCCCTCTCAGTCACCTTCCTCTCACCCTCAAAGTTACCAATCCTCGAAGTATCTGTTCTGACAGAGACAAACCAGTATATTGCGCACTCTCTGTGATGTCAATCGGAATTTCCTCAAGCGCAAATACACCTAGATAGAGCCATATTTCTTCCTTGACCTTTCTTCCTTCTCTCCCCTTTTATACTACTCCTCTCTTCCTCTCTTTCTTTCTTATCTCTATTCCTTATCTCATCTGTACTTTATCTCTATCTATTCTTTTATCTCTCGCCTTTTCTATATGGGCATACTCCATCCCATTTAGTTTTATGGAGTAACACTCTAAGGCTATTATGTTTCACAAAAGTCATTTACCATCTGGCAATCACCTCCTTTGAATTTACTTCGACACCAGCTCTTTCGCAGAAACTGACGACAACATCGTAACATGCCAGCCACCAATAGTGACTAGTAAATAGTTTGTAACAATGTCATGTTTTTTGCTCTTTGCTATATAATAATGTTAAAAGAGTTCCAGCTTGAGATGTCATGTCACATCATTGCCGTTTGGAATTGTCTCCAATGCTTTAGATATTGAATTGCTTTATTGCCATATACTGACATCAAGTTTCATTTTCAAACCAAAAACAATGAGACAAGACTAGCCTAAAGTTTTATGACTGAGCATCTTTTGCTCCATGTTCCACTGAATACAAATGTTGTACTATGGATGTATACCATTAATAAAATAAAAATTGTTATATTAAAAAAAAAAAGTATAATATTCCCCAAATTGTCTTACCCGATTCAAATGCTACCTATCGCCCTATCCCTAACTGATATCAAACACTGTTTACGTTTATTTACCACTTTTTTATGGAAGGGAGGACATCCACGCATAGCTCTTACCAAATGATTGCTCCACAAATCTAAAGGTGGTTTGGGTCTCCCAGACATTAAACTGTTTACTAACTTAATATTCTTTAGCTATATCAGCGACTGGTTGTTAGGTAGGGAGATATATACCCATGCTTCGTCTGAAGTGGCTCTTTTTGCCCCCTTTTCTGCAGCAGCACTGCTCCACACCCCAAAACGCCTTATTCCCCCCAATATTTGTAATAATATTATGTTCCATGACACATATGTGGCATGGAAGGCAATTTGTTTAAAGCTCTCTAGGCTGTATACTGCATCTCGATATACAGATGGGTCCAAATTTATCTTGACCTTTAATAGGATTAATTGAGACTGGCCAGTCAGACTTAATCCCTTGCTGTATTGTTATCTGTATTGTATTGCAGCTGAGAACAATAGGTGAAGGGTTTATGCTAATAAGTAACTAGGCGCAGAAAACTAGTCAAGATAACGGTGGACCCATCTGTATACCTTTTTGTGGGAATCCTCAATTCACCTCGGGGATAAACAATGTTATGTTCTCACACTGGATATTAAAGGGTATCTCAAAAATAAGGGATGTTTCTGACCCTGTCGGCACGATTTTACAGTTTTCTGACTTGCAGGCCACATACCAGATTCCACGCCAACAGTTTTTTTATGTATCTCCAAGCTTCTCATTATGCTAAGTCTCTCTTGGCTGTCTCTCTTGCCATCACCTGATCCTATACAATCACTCTTAGCATTTATTGTTTTACACCCATATAAGACAAAATACTTGAGTGCCGAACTGTCAAGATCAGTACCTACTAGAGTTTGGAAGCAGAATGTAGAAGCATGGGAGCGAGATGTTCCTGCTATAATTTCTTCTGACCTATTACTTGATCATTTCGAATCCACACTGAAATATTTGCGATGCACCTGGTTACAAGAGCTTCACATTAACACAATTAATAGGGTGTATATCTCCCAGGCCAGAAGAAAGCATATAGTTTCAGGGGAGTCGGGTGATTGCCTAAAGTGTAAACGCCAGAACGCAACCTTTTTTCACAACATGTGGTCATGCCCGAAAATACGTACATTTTGGGGCAAAGTAACAAACTATATCAATTCTATTTTTAATTTACAACTTCAAGCTGAACCCCTTGCACTAATATGCACACATTTTAAACATTGGTCCTTAGGCTCTGATGGTCCTAACTTCATCTCCTTGTTGACCAATATAGTAACAATTGCCAGGAAGACAATTTTATGTGTTTGGACTAGTCCCAGCCCCCCTTTTTTAGGAATGGTTAAATTCCTTTTGTTGAAAACTCTTTATTATGATAGACAAACCATTTTTCCAGCTCTAGAATCTGGTGTAGTCTCATTCTATAAGAAATGGGGCCCCCTTGTTGAATCACTCAACTCCCCTACTTGAGACAAAGTTATGCAGGTGTTTGAAACTACTAGCTGGTCTCTAAAATGTAATCTTACTGCTGGTATACACCTGAATACTCGCGGGATGTCTGACACAACATAATGACCTGCTCTCCCTATCTTATATTTTTATATCGATTTTGATAGATGCTTTTTTATTAATGTATTGCTCTTTCAGTTGTACCATACTTCATTCTTACACTTTGGACTGTTTAAATGTTGTTGGTTCACCCAATTGTTATAATCAGTGACTGATAATGCTTGTGGTTCTTTATCCTTGCCCCCTCCCCCTTTTTCCTCATCCTCTCTTTCCCCCTTCCTCTCTTCTTTTATGTTTTGTATTTCTGTATGTCAGGGACTTTACTGTTTTCATCATCATGTATGGTTATGAGTGTTACCATTATGTATTGCTCCCTGTAGTGATTGTTTTTCTTTCCCATGTAAAAAAAAACAAATAAAAAAGTTTTTGGAAAAAAAATAGCATTTTAAAAATTGTCTTCAGAAGACTAAATGCACTAATGGTTGTTATCCCTGGCCACAATAACTTCTAAATAAGTCATCTCACCATCTCAAATTTCCAAAAGAGAGTTAGTTATATTTCCACCGACCAATAGTAGTTTACCAACCTGATATCGCTATCACTGTTGAGGACTCGACAATCAATCCTACAGTACCACACAAACCTGCTGCCTATCGACTCTGAACTGTCCTTTGTTCACTACATTCAATCTATCTCTAAATCTTGCTACATGCACCTAAAAAACATATCCAAAATATGACCATACCGTACACAAGACACTGAAAAAAGCTCTCATTATCTCCAGCGTTGACTATTGCAATAGTCTCCTAACTGGTCTTCCCAAAAAAACACTCTTACCACTACAATCTATTCTGAATGCAGCTGCAAGGCTAATCTTCTTCGCTAGATGTTCATCGTCTGCAGATCCACTCTGTCAGTCCCTCCATTAGTTAGCTGTATTCTACAATATTCAATTTAAAATACTTTTACTCACACACAAGGCCATTTACCAAAAATACACCAACGTACATCTCTTCGCTTATCTCAAAATATCTCTCAACCCGACCTCTTCGTCTCTCATCCACACTCATTATTCGCTTCCATTCACAATTGCAGGACTTTCTTTGGCCTGCACCCACTCTGAGGAATGCCCTTACACTTGCAATTAGACTCTCCTCTAGTCTCCAAACTTTCAAGCTTTCCCTGAAAACTCACCTCTTCAGGCAAACCTATCAAGTTCCGAAACAGCCCATATAACCTTTATAAACTTTCCTATCCAATTACTTCCCCACGGCAGAGTCCACTCATATCATCACATATTTTGTCGTTCTTCACTTTCCGAATCCAACTGGCCCCAGGCCAACATTGCTGTGTGACCATATCATACAGCCCACCAAAAACCTCTGCAATCTGGTGGACTTTAATGCAATAGATAGCATCTATCCTTGTGTATCAATGTCTACTTCCCTATAGATTGTAAAGTGGCGAGCAGGGCCTACCTACCTCTATGACTGTCTTTTATTACCCAGTTGTTGTTTATTTCTCACTGTTGATTCCACTTGTTTTGTTTCATGTTATCACTGTTTACAATAGTATAGTGCAACGTAATTTGCTGACTATGGGGGTAATTCCAAGTTGATTGCAGCAATTTAAATTGCAGATTTAACTCACCACACCCAAATCTATCTCTCTCTGCACATGTTATATCTGCCTCCCCTGCAGTGCATATGGTTTTGCCCAACTGCTAAAAAATTTCCTGCTGCGATCAACTTGGAATTACCCCCTATATAAGAAACTGTTAATAAATACATAAATACATAAATAAAGACACTGAGGCATGAGTTGGTTTGAATAAGTAATTGGTGGTGGCCAAGCACAAATAAATAGGATGGTCAGAACTCAATAACCCTCATGAAACCAAAAAGGGGGATCATACACTTACCTATTATGCAACATACTTTCCAAGTGGGGTCACTGCCCCTCACCACTTCTACAGACTTTGGCTTGGTGTCAGAAAATCCCCATGTGAGTGGTATTTATCTAATCTCATCCCAATTCTCACCATACACATCCCATCTCTTGCACCCATAAGAGAAACCAGAGCACCCACATTAATGGGAAGGAAGGGTGGGCAATCCATATGGAAAAGGTGGGAATAACTACTTTTCAATCCATCTCTACCACCCCGTTGTTTTCATTCAGTGGTGTAGCCAGAACTTTGTGGGCCCAATAGTAATATTTTGAAGGGGTCCCTGTCCCAATGCTTCTAGAGAGGCACCTCGCCGCATAGTTGTTCATTTTATTCTGAATCAAAGTAGAGCCCTAGTTAATGTAGTGCCATAGTTTATTTTATGAACCATAGTACTGTCCTACTGTTCTCCACATTATGTCACATTGTAGTGTTGACTGTATACATTATGTAACAAAGTACCCCATTTCATATTATGACATTAGAGAGGAAATGTATCAAGCCTTGTAAAGAGATTAATTAGAAAAGTTGCTCAACGCAACTAATCAGCTTGCAATTGTCATTTATCTAGCACAGTCTTTGAAATGATAGTTTGGAGCTGATTGTTTGCTTTGGGCTACTCCACTTTATATCTCTCCTAGGCATGATGCGTCCTACCCACAGTGTCCCCAGTACATGTTGTGCCATGTTGTAGTGCTCGTTGGTCATACTATGCAACACTGCAGTGTGAACAGGTATCAATATTTTATATTACAGTGACCCCTGTTTATATTATGCCACACTATAGTGCCCTCAATAACATGCCACATTACAGTGTCGTGGACACTTACGAGTGGGAATAGTCCCTGTTACTCGGCATGCCGACTGTCAGAACTGTGAGGGGGCGGGTTCCGACGTTGGTATTGTGACCGTTGGTCTCCTGACCGCCAGTCACGTACCTGCCTCCCTAATTAACGTGGTGTCAGAAAACTGGCTGACATGGCTCAGGGCCTCAAATACACTGAACCGCTGGTGTCTGAAGAAAATTTTGCAGACACTTTTATCAAGTTACAGAAAGAATGGTGGGCGGACTGCTGAGAAGGTGTGTCTGACAAATTAACCAAGGTATAGGTTTACATTTTGCTCAGCCTTGCTGACATGAAGCAGTTGACAAGGCTAAAACATTTGTTAATTCAGAGGGGTAGGGTAATGAGAATCCTGAAATATTTATAAAGTTTGCTGAAATATGTTAGCCTGTAAAGAATGTCATTATGGACAGCCACACTTTTTTCAGAGCTGTGCAGATCCCCCAACGAAAGCATTCAAGCCTATGTTGCCAAAATCAAATTGCATGCTAAGAAAAGTCAATATGGCAACATCACAAATGGCCTGATCAGAAACAGGACTGTCTGTGGCAGGTCACCGCCGCATTTTTCCTTCACACCATGCTGCTGAGGAAAAGGAGTGCTTAGAGGAGCAATGTAGGCTGTCAAGAAGAGGAAAGTAGGAGGCAACCAGAGAAGGGGTTGGTTCTGGAGGCTGGAGATATGCAGTGGGCTGGAGTGACAGAGTACTGGAGTGATGCAGGGGGGAGGATGTTGGAGTGACACAGGAGGCTGGAGTGACACAGGGGGCACAATGCTGGAGTAACACAGTGGGCTAGAGGCTGCAAAGACAGGGGTCTGGAGAGACACAAGGGTGTGGAGGTTGAAGCAACACAGGAAGCAGAAGGCTGGGCTGCATGAGTGCAGGGGCTGGAGTGGCAGGAGACTGGAATGACACAAAGAGCAGGAAGCTTTAATGACATAGGGTTCAGTAGGCTGAAGTGACAGGGTCTGGAATGACACAGGTGGCAGGAAGTTGGAGTGATGGGGAAGGAGACTGAGGTGACACAGGTAGCAGGAGGCTGGATTGATGGGCAAGAGAGAGACATGGTGGCTGTAGTGACAAAAGGGGCAGGAGAGTGAAGTAATGGGGCAGGAGGATGGAGTGGCAGGAAGCTGGAGTGACACAGGGAGCAAGAAGCTGGAATCACAGGTGGAAGGAAGCTGGAGTGACATAGGGGACAGGAGGCTGGAGTAACACAGAGGGAAGGAGACTGGAGTTACATGGATCAGGAGGCTAGAGTGACAGGGGGTTGGAGTGACACTGGGCAGGAGGCTTGAAAGACATTGGGTTAGAGAAATTTCCCATTTCTCTAACCCAATTGTTAGAGAAACATTGTTGTTTTGATGTCTTCAGTATTAATCTACAATGTAGAAAATAATTAAAATGAATAAAAACCATTGAATGAGAAGGTGTGTCCAAACTTTTGACTGGTACTGTATACACAAAGCCATATGGGGAGGCATTTAATATGCCGCCTGTCAGGATCCTGGCGCTCACCATACTGATGCCAGGAATCCCAACAGCCAGCATACCGACAACTAATCTACCTATTGGGGTGTCCACGACACCCCTGGAGGGAGAATAAATAGCGTGGCGCGTGTAGCGCGCCCTTGTGCCCACAGCGTGGCGAGCACAGCGAGCCTGGAAGGGGCTCTTTTGCGCTCAACCCACTGCCTGCATGCCGGCGGTCAGGATCCCGGCACCGGCATGCTGGGCGCCGGGATCCCAAGTGCCGGCATAACATACTACACGCAGCCATATGCACTCCTATTCACGTCAGTAGGGGTGCCTCTGTAACGTACCAGCTTATAACTATGAAAACACAAAGTTAATTGCCAATTAACATAGTGCTCAGCAATTTAACAGATTATGGGGGTCATTCCGAGTTGTTCGCTCGCAAGCTGCTTTTAGCAGCTTTGCACACGCTAAGCCGCCGCCTACTGGGAGTGAATCTTAGCTTATCAAAATTGCGAACGAAAGATTAGCAGAATTGCGAATAGACACTTCTTAGCAGTTTCTGAGTAGCTCCAGACTTACTCGGCATCTGCGATCAATTCAGTGCTTGTCATTCCTGGTTTGACGTCACAAACACACCCAGCGTTCGGCCAGCACTCCTCCGTTTCTCCTGCCACTCCCGCGTTTTTCCCAGAAACGGTAGCGTTTTTTCACACACACCCATAAAACGGCCAGTTTCCGCCCAGAAACACCCACTTCCTGTCAATCACATTACGATCACCAGAACGAAGAAAAAACCTCGTAATGCCGTGAGTAAAAAACCTAACTGCATAGCAAATTTACTTGGCGCAGTCGCACTGCGGACATTGCGCATGCGCATTAGCGACTATACGCTCCGTTGCGAGAAAAAAATAACGAGCGAACAACTCAGAATGACTCCCAATATAACAACTTTTTTTTAATTTGTGTCACTGTTAAAACTCTTCACGCAGTTATGAACAAACAGTGGGCTTTTATACATACTGCTGGAAACTTCGTCATCATCACCAAGTGCTATACACTGTATTAAGTCGATGTTTCGGACCATTCTCCACACCATCAGCCTCTCAGCGGCCACTTATACATGTAACATAACTATAAACACACACTTACCCAGCGCTATCTTTAAACTTTGTGCAATCATAATTGACAATTGACACCTGTTGTGGTTCACCATCACCTGTGCATTCTAACACACTGCTCAGATGCCATCCCCATCAGCCAATATTCACATTACCAGGACCTATACATAGTACTTATTACCATACACTCTTTTTTTCTCTTTTTATCTTACATCTAAAAATGTTAATCCATAGTGACGGATAAACATAATTTCCTGAGTAACTCCCAGATAGCACTATCAAGGCAGGATTTCAGATCTTTATGGGAATTCTAAATTACTCCTCTGAATATCGTTTTCAAGTAAAATTCTGCCATCTGGTAAGTATTATAAAGTCATTTGTAGCAACTCTTGCTCAGAGCAAAATCTTCCTTCTTGCCAATCTGCCACCAAATAAAAAGTGTTGTAATTTATATTCATTTTCCTAGCCCAGATTAATTGATAACGCAAAAATGCATAGTAAATAACTCAGGGCCAGTTATGCAAGATGGCTATTGAACGATCAATATTTGCTCGCATGTGCTGCCAGTCACAATTTATTATTTAGGTATTTTGGTTGCATGTTACACCCTTTGGTGTCAGAACCTGTTGCTTTGAATCGCTGGCATATTATCAGACATACTTGCCTACTTTTGAAAAAGCATTTAAGGGAGACTGTGAAAGTAAGACCTTTCAGCACGGACGTGTACTGCTACATCTGAGAGGAGGGTCATGAAAATGACTTACATAGGGTCATGAAAATGACTTACATCCAAATGTAAATAAGCCCCAAATTTAGTAGGATCTACTTGTTGAAAAAAAGACATTGATATTTCATGGGATTTGTTTGTGTATTGTGTTTTATAAGAGTTTCCATATACTGTAAGTGACTGCGAGAAACCTTATTTAAAATGCATGTAGCCATGGGGTCACTGTGCCTTGTATACAATGCAGGGAAATGGCACTGATGATCCCATTTGAATTTATATATCTCTGATTTCTTTTTCTCCCCAAGAATGTAATGGCTGTATAATGGAGTGTAATCAGGGAGATTGCTGGACTATTCAGGGAGTCAGGGAGATTGCTACTATTTCAGGGAGTCTCCTGAAGAATGAGATAGGGTAGGCAACTATGTTTTCAGGTATGTAAAGAATTCAATACAAAACTGCTGTAATCTCCATCATTAGACCATGAGAGCCGGTTTCAGGAATACATTAAAGATATAACAGCATAACAGTGATCACAATTATCTTAATTTTCGAAATTTTTAATAATCCAATGGTATCTTCTCCACTGCACATCTTACAACACACTGACTTGACATTCTTTAATTTTGTTTATTTTTGCGCTTAATCAGAATCAGCTTTATTGGCCAGGTATACTTGCGTATACTAGGAATTTGTCTTCGGTTTGCTATACAACAGCCAAGTAGGTAACAGATAAGCAGGTGGTGGGGGGGGGGCAAGTAAAGTCTCACAGGTAGGTATACCGTAGGGACACAAGTGAGTTACATGTACGTGTAGTCAGTCAATGTTCAGTAGTTCAGCAGGCGGACCGCTTGGGGAAAGAAACTTTTGAGGCTTCTGGTGGACCTGGCGGGGACGGCCCTGTAACGCCTGCCTGAAGGAAGCAAGTTAAACATGCTGTGGCCGGGGTGTAGCTAGTCTTTTACTATCTTCATTGCCCGCTTTTTAACTCTGGACAGGTACAGGTCCTGGACTGAGGGAAGGTCGGCCCTGATGATCTTCTCTGCGGTTCTGACCACCTTTTGGAGCCTGCATCTGTCCCTCGTGCTGGCGGAGCTGTACCATACGAGTATCGAGTAGCACAGTACCGACTCCACAATCGCGGAGTAGAAGAGGAGCAGAAGCTTCTGTGGGATGTTGAACTTCCTTAGTTGCCTAAGGAAGAACAACCTTTGCTGCGCTTTCCCAACAGTGGCGTCAGCATTGGACCCCCATTTAAGGTCCCGGGAAATTGTGGTCCCTAGAAACTTGAAGGAGTCCACTAGCGATACCACACTGTCAGCAATCGTTAGCGGAGGTGCACTAGATGACTTCTTCCTGAAGTCCACTATCATCTCGACAGTTTTGAGGGGGTTGAGCTCAAGGTTGTTGTGGATGCACCACTGGGCCAACCGGTCTACTTCCCGTCTATAGGCTTCATATCAGAGGTTTAAAGAGAGCTTTGTGTTATATCTATATATTTCCTCACACTGTGTATTGATTTGTCTGATCACATGTAGGATCTTCAGCTGTGCTGGCCTCACCTGATTGGTCTAATAAGTTGGGCTCTGATTGTCAGACATCCTGACCCGATGTCACAGAAGGTGACTGCAGTACATGGTAGTTGTCTGTGTGCTCTTCATTTCACAATAGACATCCCTGACATACATACTGCGTTATGATTGTCAGAGAAAGATCCCAGCTGGATGAACAAAAACCACGATAAGGGGTTGGGAGAAGTGTCCATGCCAAATGAATGGTTAGCAAAATCTCAATTGCAAAAAGTGTATGATGTGCATTAAGATCACACAACAGTCTTGTAGAGGAATTCTCTTTTAGTAAACACATCTCAGATGCCAGCCTGCTGACTCGTCCTATGTTCCATTTCATAATCCCAAAGGGCATATCTTTTGTGCCAGCACAGTTATAAATAACTTAATGCAATTTGGGGCTGATTCCAATGTGGTTGGTATTGCACAACTGCAGGGAAGCGGCAGTGCAATACCATACAACAAATATTCTAATGCAGCAGGAGGCGTCTGTTGGAAAAACTGCGATTAGAGTGCTGCGTCCAAAGACGCATCATTGGATCACTATTCCGACCATCAGTAGCAGCCCTAGGCCAGTCTGCATAAGCCAAAGCTTACACTGGCTGTTGGAACTCCTCTGCCGGGGCCAGGAAGTCTGCTTCCGATGCCGCGGACCCTGGGCTCGTCACACCTACAACCCAGGGTCCACACTTCCACGTTTTGTAAAATGGTCCCGGTTGCTGTCCCCTCTCTGTCCCCCAAGCATGCCTCAGCTAAAGAAGGACTGCAGGCAATCACGCAGGACCCATTCTGCACATTCCGCCACCATCGGATTAATAAGTAAACCATTTGCAGACAAATCCAAATCAGGCCTTTAGACAGGAATAACCATTTAATTGTGGATATAAAAGAATCAAAATCAATTAAGTGTCTTCTTTGATGTGGCCGACTGATTTAATGATTAGAATTAGTGCTTTCAATATATAATACTGATCAGGAATAAAAATAAAAAAAAAATCTAATTAATATGTGAAGCGGCTGATATAGCGAGTCACGTGGTCCACGATGGATGGTTTGTATTAAAATTACATCACAGACCACTAATTCTACTTTATTTCCATCAAACAGAAAAACTGCTTTACACTCGTAGGCCATTCCAAAACTGTCAATTTATTCTTCTTAATCCATTCTTTGGTTGAATGACTTGCGTGCTTTGGGTCATTGTCTTGCTGTATAACCCACATTCATTGTCCTATCAATGATGGCAAGTCATCATGGGCCAGATGCAGCAAAACATGCCCAAACCATGATACCAGTATAGATTTTTATAAAGGAATTTTCCGATAAAGGAACTTTTCTCCCTGTGCTCTATTTAGTCTAGAACTAACCCAGATTGTACATGCTGTACATATCTTGGTGCATTGCATGTCATTGTGTACACTACATCCTGTTTCCATGGTTACTGTGAGCTTCTGTCATGAACTTCACCATTTTGGATCCACTAATGTGTGCAACTGATCATGTGAATGATGGGAGTGAGTCTGACTCCCCTGTGCTGGTGATTCTCTGGTTTACCCCTGTCTGTACTTAACTCCTGTCTTGAAGCATTGCCAAAGCCTTTTGATTCTGTTCTTGGTCTGGTAAATTTTGTAAAAGTTTTTGCCAGTCTGCGCAAAAGTTGCATATGCTGAAACCATTTGGTGAAGCAGCAGGTATGTTTTCTACATGCTAGATGAAGGTCTCCATTGCAGCTTCCGGTGACTCAAAATGAATCCCACGCCTTGCACTTGATTTGTAGGAACACAAGGAAGTCGCAAGAGGCCAGGTCTGGACTTTAAGGTGGATTACCATGTTCCTAGATATGTTCATGTGCCAGAAAATCTACCACTTTCCTAGATTTATGGGTATGTGTATTATCATGATGGAGAAGGGCACCACGAGTGCGAGTGCTTATATGGTGCCTGAAAATGGTTTCCAGCACTTACAGCAGGTATTGGTTGGTGTACCAGTCTCCAGAGACAGTGAGCTGCTGCATGAGTTGTCTGTGCTCACTTTGAAACTTCTGTGGCAGCACACCTTCAACTGCGGTCCATAGTAGGTTGTTTTGTCTCGGTTGAAGCTGTAGATCCAGGATTCACCACCATTGATGATCTGAGTGACTGCCATCAAACCTGGCCAGCATATTGTGCACCAAGTCACCCAAACCTTCTTTAATTATTATTAATAATAATAATAATAATAATAAAAATAATTTTAATTATATAGCGCTCTCTCTCCAATAGAACTCAAGGCACTTTACAAACATCAAAAACAATGCACATAATACATAAGATTTAAGTAATACAGCATTACACAACCACATAGACATAAAAAAAGAAAATGTAGAGCGCAAGATAAGCACAGTGCAGGGTTGGTGCAGGCATTTTGGGTAATAACTTCCACGGGTTGTATATTCCACCATCACAAGAAACCAGGTGAGGCAGCCATCTTGGGCGCACTGCGTAGGATTACCCTGGGTGGAATAGGTTATCCCTAATAATAATAATAATAATAGTAGTAATAATAATTTTACTTATATAGCGCTCTCTCTCCAATAGAACTCAAGGCACTTTACAAACATTAAAAAACAATGCACATAATACATAAGATTTAAGTAATACAGCATTACACAAGCCACACAGACATAAAAATAAAACGTAGAGCGCAAAATAAGCACAATGCAGGGTTGGTGCAGGAATTTTTGGTAATTACTTCCACGGTTGTATATTCCACCCTCACAAGATACCAGATGAGGCAGCCATCTTGGATGCACTGCATAGGATTACCCTGTGTGGAATAGGTTATCCCTAGAAGAGATTACACAAAATGGGTTGGTTGCAGCGTCCTAATACTGAGTAGAGTCCCAATAAAACTATAAGGTCAATGTATTGTTCATCTCATCCACGAGAAAACCAGATGAGGCAGCCACTACGAAGGTTACACTGTTGGAGGTGAGCCATAGAAAGACCCACGTCATGTATGCTCTCGAGTCATCTGATGGGGCACCCAGTGTGCAGAAACCTTGCTCAGGCCAAGCATTCTGTGGTGTATTAAGCGGATTGATTCTGATGGGATGCCTATCTCTTTCTCTAACTGGGCCACAGCCACCCTGGCGTCCACCTCAACTATGGCCCACATGGCAGCAATGTTATGCTCTGTAATGGCGGACACATTTCAGCTACAGCGTTCCTCGTTTTCCAGGGCCTATCTCCCACACTGAAATTCTGCAAACCACTCATACAGAGTGATTCATCATGTTGCTTCCTCCCTTAAGCAGATTGCAGTCCATAAAAATCGCAGCCCACTCTTGTAGTCATAGAAGATTATGGCCCTCAAGTGGCCTCTGCTGAGTTCCATAATGAATTTGTGAAGGAACTGCACATGCTGACTTCTTTGGTGTTTAGTGCTGGTTATATATGGTTCTGTCCCTTGACTTTGGTCATAGATTACAGTTCACAACCAGACAGTCAGATGTGTCTACTCTTCCTATGAACTGCATATCTGGAAATTATTGCACACCCATTGTATTAATTGGATTTCCTTGTTCATTACCACTTGCCTCTGCACGGTAATTTGAATACTGTACCTCATTTCCATGACACCAACCTCTGCTGCTGGAATAGACTTGTTATAGCATTGCTGAACTCTTCTCTGCAGCGCAAGTTGGTAATAGTTTATTGACATTTCAGCTATGCTGATTGTGTTCTTTCCATACAATAAAACTCGAACCTATTTTATATGATTGCAGTTCTGATATTTCTTGAGAACTCTTGTGTTTGTATGCAGCAATTTGGTTAGTCCTGGTCCATTATAGGTATATGTTTCCCAATAGGACATTACATAGATTAGAGAATAGGCAGACCTATTTAACTGCAATAGCAATGGAAAACTCATGGTCATATACCACATGCATCTAGATGAATCTGTTGCCCCCAACCTATGTGATCCCAGATGAATCTCTCCGGCTTTGAAAGAAATTTATTGCATAGATTAATCACATGACACTACTAGGTGTAGCTGCTCCTGTGGAAGAAACCACCGAGAGTGTATCGGACATGGTGGCTGCAGGAAATCCAAACAAAACTATCATGACACTGCACCATTGACTCAAGAGGCAAGTAATTGCAGATATAGCAAACGCTAAAATCTTCATTACTCTGAATGCCAAGAATCATCTATACTAACTATCTTCATGACCCCAGTGGGTCACTATGCCTTTCTGAGAATGCCTTACCATATTGGCACTGGCAGTGAAGTGTTTCATCGGTGCATGGAACACCAACCATATGGTAAAAGACTGGATCCTTGATTACTTTCAATGGCTTGTACATTATACCATGGTATGAGTGGCTAGATTGAGACTATCTTCTTTATGTGTAATTAAGCAACTTACTACCTATCTGCATAAGGAAACTACTGACTGCAGTGTATTGCCTACCCAGTTCATTAGCAAGGCAATTTTCCATCCTGTGCCAGCCCCCAATATGTAATGTAATGATATCATGCCAAGGGGGTGAGGCTGCTGGGACCAGGAAGGTGTGCAGTGCAGAGAGCATCCTAAAGAGGTTTGGTTTATTCTAAAGACTGTAGGGTTCCAACCACCCTTCGAGCCAAATGTAGGTGCCATGGAGCAGCAATGGTGCCACCCCCTAAGTCCTGTGCCCTGGACAGTAGCACTGCTTTCACACCCATAGTTAAGGCCCTGTAGCAGTAATTGTGTTCTCTCACATCTGAACAGGGTTGTTTTCGATTGTAATATTGAGACTGGAGACATCATCCACATTCCAAAATCAGCATTAATCGGGATTCCTGGTCTTTATGCCCCAGTTCACTGTTAATTGGACATTTTCATATGTACATTAAACCAATACCTAGTTTACACTACTGATTTGTATCACGTGACTACTGTCACATGACTTAACTCAAATCTATGCATTGTTTGCAATATCTGCAATTTGTTTTTCATGATGTATCTTACCTAACTTTGCTCCACTTCCTGGTTCTGTATAATATGTGGTGGTGATAAATCACATTTCCAATTAATGCCAATTATGCAAGGAGCAATTTAATGCAAAATCGAGTGACATAGCTAAGATGTAGACAGTTGTGATGCTCTAAGTCACATTGTAACACAACAGTCAATGTCTAGTTCTGCTAGTATTATATAATTCTATATGTTATGGAATATAAAACTTATCAGTATCTATCACATCGATTAGACTGCTAGTGTAGCCTAGTCATTGAAGAGCGAAAAGCTGAAATTGCCTGTTGGCTGCTATGAACTAGTAAATAACCCCTAATGTCTGCAAATTATCTAATTATAAATTTCCAGATATTAATTCAAAATGAGCAGAATGAGCAGATATGGCCTTTATATAATACTGTGGATACACATATTGTAGATTGTAAGCAGTACAATTTTATATCATAGGTATTGATCCCCACAATCACAGACCGAAGACAAGTGCACCAGTTAATCTCCCAGATAATTGAACAAACACCATTGCCAAGTATTTTGTGTGAAGGCATCAAATAATGGTTATTGCGAATGAAATGATTGAAAATATACTTACATATGCAGACTGAATGAAGATGAGTAGAATGTGCTCTGTGTTTTCTGCATCCAGGGACATAGTGAAATAGCTGCCATTATTCTTACTCTGCTACTGGTATGGAGTTGAAAAGGCTGCGCGGGAGCATTTACTTGTGAGGGAAATGCCTTAATAGTTACACAACTGCTGAACAGCGTTATTAATCATGGGACCTTTAAATACTGGTGCCCTTACTGCTTCATACACGGAAGAGAGCACTGTAACGTAAAAACATCATCTTAATGTAGCTTGGTACAATATTTCTTTATTTATTGCTATATTGTGTCCAATGAAATATCTTTTTAATTGTATTTCTAGGAACATTTATGGGAGGCGAAAGTCTTTCTTATGCATTTGGTTCTGGAAAAATAAAAAGCTTCCTAGGGATGCATTCAAATCAGAATTTGTTGATTTCAAGTTTAAATACAGTTTAAGTTTTTATAGCTTTAGATTAAAGAAAAAGCATTCTGAAAATAAAATAGACATGATTACCATAAAATGAAATGCAATTTCTCCAGGCACCATTCTAAAGTGTTCAGTCATATATTACATGTTAATTATCAATCTAAAACAGACAGCCAATCTGCTGGACCTAAATCATGTCCTGCTATGGTTTAAATACCCGACAGCTATTGCTTGTTGCTCATCAATCCATAGGTGTAGAAATAGTTTCCTGTAAAAGTCTTGCTGGTTCATTGTGACTAAAGTCCCGATTTCATTGTTTCACCTATTAATATCTTTGGCTTTTGTACTTCTCTTAAAGGGTGGGATATACATGCTTGATGCAATATATTCCGCCACTTATCAGGTACATACCAGCGTTGTGTCCTATCTCATCGCTGCTACAGCCCTTCTAGTCTCTCCTAGTCGTGAGCACGATTATAAGACGCACAAGCAGACTCTACTGATTAAAATGATATGCCTCTTGCCTATATTCTGTGTGCAGCTGCGGCTGTATGTGCATACGAAATGCTATATTTCAGTGTTTCCCTGGAAAATAGCTGCTGACACTGTAATGTAGCATTTTGTGTCCAGATACAGCCACAGACGCACCAAGAATATAGGCATGCCGCTTATCATTTTAATCAGCAGAGTCTGCTTGTGCATCTTATCTGCATAGTTATGCAAATAAGATGCATTTCTTGGCAACAACTGGCAGAGTTGCACAGGAACTGCTTGCTCACTCAAGCCAGGCATCACGCGGTGCATGGCGTATGGAGGCTGGATGATGGAAGACATATCTGTACCCAGAATAGAAATGAAAATCACAATGGACAGCTCTCCCGATAAGAGCTGTCCTTTGCAATAGAAGGACTTTCAGGTTTGGGACCTGGGAGTCCTTGTGCGCATGCATAGTGTGCCTCGGGGGGTGCTGGGAGGGATCCAAGTGGATTCCTCTCTGTGAACAATGCAAAGAGAAGCTCATAGGCTTCTACTGGGTAACACCATCTACAGATGCCATTACCTACCTGTTCCAAGCTCAGGACTGTATCCCATTCTGGAGCTTGGTACATATGGGAATGGAGCCAAAACTCTGAAAACTGCATTTTTGCAATTTTGGATGCATTTTCGGCTTTAGTACATCCCGCCCATAGTCGGTGTAAAATATTGTATGGTACAATACACAGTAAGAATGTGGAGCTGAAAATAAATATGTCTTTACTCATAGCTCTCACACATAAAGATGGCTGCAGACAGACTTCCTGTTGCAGGGTGGTTGGCACAATGCAATGGCTGCCAATCAGATAACACACACATTTAGATCCCTCCTTTCAGGTAACATATATAAACAAGAGGAGAATGAGTGCAGAATAATGTGACACTTCTAATGATGGATGTAGGGACTGTGCAAACTAAAACACAGGAGAAACAGTGTTAGAAAAGGGCTTATGTGATAAAGTCCTGGAATTTGCAAGAAGGCTTGGAAATTCTACCAGATCAGGTTGTGATAAGGGGTTTGGATGAAGTCAGTGGTCTGGTTATCCCGAGATTAGGGATGTGGACTGGTGGACACAGGAGACCCTGGGAAAATGATGAATGATCCCTCACGGGAGTCTCTGTCGGCCAACACATCTGGGGTGATGCAGCAGGTGCACCCAAAGACTCAGGCACCTTAAACAAGTGACATCTATTGTGTGCTGAAATGGTACTGTTAGCTGCCAGAGCATAACTGTTGGGCCAGCTGATGGGAATCAGCTCATCAAATCCAACAGGAGGCTGTATACAAATCACTTGACCTGGATATAGCTAACTCAGATGGTGTACTGACTTGTCATAACCTGGAACTGGAAAGCACACTCTTTATTAGTCTCAAATTTGGGCTAGGGTTTGGTACTGTACTCTTAGTTTCAACCCAGTGTTTTTAGAAATGTATTCTAAACAAATTTATATTAATATATTTGAAAAATAAAATATATTCAAATTAATAGAAAGTTCACTTGCATTGCCCTAGGTCACTATACACAGCTGCTATGCTATATAGACACATTTGTATCCACTGAGCTGGTCTATATACTGTACTTGAGCAATGTAAACAAACAAGTGGCTGACAGAAAGCCTTTGTTGAATTGACCAAAGGCCAAAAGACTAATCAACGTTTGTCATGAACGTTGCAGAAGTCTATGTACAAAGTAACAAATTCAAGTTCTGAAAGGGGACAACCTATTTAATCCTGAGGAATATCAGTTCTAGAAATATATATATTGATATGTGTCCTGGTTTCATTTACATTTGTTGATTGCGTATTAGAAAGAGTATATAATGCAGTTGCCAATGGTAATTTAAAGCAAAGTATAAATTCAAATAGCCTTTACATATTTTGGTTTCTAAACTTCACATGACTTTTTTTTTTGGGGCAAAATAACTATTAATTTTTTTTTAAATCTGTCTGCAGTAATTAAAATAAATTCAACACATTCTTTGTTTTATTAGGATATTTTTCAGCCTACAATAAAAATACTCTGCTAATCATATTCAAATTGCATTAAAAATAACAAAACACAAAACTTAAAATTTGTTAGGAACTGTTAAAAACTCCTAAGAGCTGCGGGGTATTCAAGTGATAAATAATTTATTTATGTTAGAACAGTTATTTTTGCATTAAAATTTATACCTCAAACACCTCTGTTCTGTAAGGGATTATTTTAGCCTTAAGCAAATGGAACAGCTGTTGGAAAATAAAAAATAACAAACAACAAATATAAAATCAATTTTCCATCACTTCAATTAAAATTAAATACATTGGCAGTCCACGTTTTGTACCTGGGACTATTGATTTCTATTTTTCCTTTTTATCATGATATGTGGGCTTACAGCGTGAATTCATTGATTGGAGACTTATTTTAAGTAGAAATGTTGAATAGTATAGTAGTATGCATAAAATGACAAAATGGTTATTGTAAATTCATGGGAACAAAGGTAATCTGTAATGCAAAAGAATAGCCTGTAACAACGGTAAGAATATGAATATAATGACTACTGGCAACTGTCAGTTTGCTTTCTATACTAATCCTCAGATAATTCACTAGATAGAAACTAGTGACATCACTGAAGCATGAGAAATTATGGGTTAGATTTACAGTATCAAAGATTGGAGAGAGAAAAAGTACCAACCAAGCAGCGTTAGAAAAAGTACCAACCAAGGCAGTGTTAGAAAAATGACAGTTATTAGCTGATTGGCTAGTACGTTATCTTTCTCCACTTTATCTCTAGCCAAGCTTTGAGAAATGTAGCCCTAAATTATGTGTTTCATGTCTCATGTCAAAGTAAAGTCATTGGTTCCTACTGAATTCTTATGGATATTTGATGTTACAAAATGGCCTCCATCTTATGAAATCAGCTAATTAAAAGGTACTTATACATGTGCCTTTTAAAAATCCCCAAACCTTCTTAATGGAAGTAGTAAACATAGCAGAACTTGCAACATCTATGAAGCCTAGCAGTGTACATGGCATACTTCTCATGACTTCCCTTGGTCTGCTAAACCATACCACTCAACTGTTCCATTTTAGAGAGGACATATGATGGCTATTTTTTTCCCTCCCAATTGGGACAGCTTTGTCTTGCAGTTGGAGGTATAGAGTGTTCATTATTGTTCTGGTGCAACTAGTAATAAATTGGTGTTTGGAGAGGGGAATGGAGCAATGCATGTCCCTATTGCACAGATACCCCTCTATTGTGACGCAGACATATATACTAATGGGTGTTGCCACATCCATACTTTGTAATGGACACACCAACATCCGTACTGTGCAGTGGATACACCTCCTGTCTTGGTTCAGATTAGAAATATTTGGAAGTACTGTATGCTTCATTATTTAGTAAGAAGATAAGACTGACAGAAGGCATTCAATATGCCTGGTGGTGGTGAGTCAGCTAACACTGGGAAGACAAACTTAATGTTTTGTGAGTAGTTTAGTTCTGTTAGTTCATTGGTTAGGCTTGCAGTGGGTGGAGTTAGAGCTGTGCTTGTGTTAGTATAGGCTTACTGAAACATTATGGCTCCTCTTTGTTCATTTAGCATCCCACCCTCCCTCGCAAGGTGTCAATTTGTGGGGGTTTGCAGTAAAGAACAGCTGCGGTGACCATTCATAATTAGATCTTGTGGCACTCTCCCCCGAATACACAGGTCAGGCTGATTCCTCCCTACTAGGGTAACTTGTGATAACCAGACAATGTTACCCTATGCTATGGAAAACACATATTTCCAATGCTACAGTACTTGCCTTTTTACCTCTATAATAACACCGGCAGCCTAGGGGCCACATATTGCAAGAGGCTAGGCCCCTATTTTAAATTATGTGGAACCTTTTAGCTACTGTCTTATGATCACTGTGATAGAGAGACAAAAGGACCCTGCAGTATGCAAGGACATTGTAGGACCTATCATGCCCACAGCTGTATCTGTACACAAGGGTACAAACCTATTTGAAAGAGAATATTTGCTCCAGGGATTAAACAAATGTATCTGTGTCCACTTTTAATATTATTGAAATTATGTGATCACTGTCGCGCTTGGCTTGAGTTAGGGATCTGATGACTGATAATTGACTGAGGGAGCAGCTATCGGCAAAGGAAGGAAACAAGGTGGTTGAATGTAGTTCTTACTCATGGATTGAAGACTTAGGCATGAAGATGTAGAGGGGTAGGCAATGAGGACAATGAACGAGAATGATACATTGAAGAAAGATTAATTCAGCTTTACTGAGACCTCAATCATACACAACGACTAGGTCAGTGATGGCTAACCTTGACACTCCAGCTGTTGTTGAACTACACATTCCAGCATGCCCTGCTACAGTTTTGCTATTTGGCCATGCTAAAACTGATGCAGGGCATGCTGGGATGTGTAGTTCAACAACAGCTGGAGTGTCAAGGTTAGCCATCACTGGACTAGGAGATACTGTAAGTCTGAGTGAATTCTGAAAGACAAAATGTTTGTGAATTGTAAACAGTGCTGAAGAATATTGAATGAAGAAGTGACTTGTGATTTGTAAACAATGCTGAAGACACTGAATGAAGAGATTATTTGAAGAATGATGTTGAAGAGAGGATCGCTGTGATCACCGTCAGGAAACAGAGACCATCTACCAGATAGAGGACCCAGAGGTTAAACCGCAAGAGCAGGTGGACTGGGAGCAAAGGACTGCAATAACAGAACTGACCACCGGGCAGCCAAAACAGAACCAGGATACCAGGGGTTAACCTGGGAGCACAGAGCTTGAGCACCTTACACCAGCAAGTAACTTGAAGCACTGGCACCATGTCTAAGCATCAACCTGTTTTTATAAGGGAAGACTGCACCGGATTGGCTGGATGCGAACTGGGATACCTATTGGCTTGGCTTGGTCTCCGACAAGGCGGCTCCCTTCACAGAGGACACATGTGGAACCAGCACACAGCCACTACCTCAGGCCTCAGCCTCCCAGACGCTGCACTCCAGCAATAGAACACTTGTAAACAGACACCTCCGGCTGCCATGCTCCGCTCCCAAGGACCCTGACCCCGGCTTCCAGACACCCGTCAGCCACACCGGAGAACCTCGCTGCCGCATCTCCTATCTGCCGCAGTCACACCAGCCAGCTAACAGGAAGGCCGCAGGGACCAAAACAGGAGGTACAGTAAGACTCTGGATGCTGACGATCACATCTTAACTGTACTCAGTCTACACTTACTTGCCTCTTCCCTCCCCTATTCCACTTCTCATGTCCACAAGGAGTTGCAAGTGACTAAGGGGTCTATTTACTAAGCCCAGCCCTGGATGGAGATAAAGTGCAGGGAGATAATGCACCAGCCAATCAGCTCCTAACTGACATTTTTCAAACCCAGCCTGTGACATAGCAGTTAAGAGGTGATTGGATGGTACTTTATTTCCATCCAGGGCTTAGTAAATAGATCCCAAAAATCTGCATATAGAAACGTGCTACTTTTTTGTTTATGCGCATTATATTTTACACTAAGAAAACAAATGTAGTCCCAACTCTTCATGAGGCCCTACGCATTGCCACTCTAAATGCATTAGCCCCAAATATTGCAAATATAGTACTGTAGTTTAAAACTTTTCGTCGGTGGACCACTGGCCATGCAGGTGTTAAGGTGTGTCTGTATGGTGTAAACCCTCTTGCACATTGGCAGGCTGAATCGTGGCATTGTCGCAAGTTCTATGCCATGACGTGGACACCAGTTTGGCGTGATTTGAACCACACTGTATGAGGATAATTCTGTATGTGTTACTTTGCATTGCTATAGGTTACCTGTATAGGATTTAGCTATGCTTTTTTTATCTGTAGTACTCTAATCATACTGTATATAAGTTGATGCATAGACAGAAGAATACATAAAATAAAGGCTTGAACTGTAAATAAACAATAAGTAATCATCATGGTAAGCAAACCTCATCCTGTGTCTAGAGATCTTAGTGTAGCCTGAAAATGTTAATGTGACCTGGTCCTCTGCTTGCTGGACTATAAGAGTGTCAGGGCTGTCAGTGGTAACATGCAGTAATCGGAGGCTGCCCTGGAGCATGATGCATGGCAAACTTGTCATTTCTTTCACTGACAGGCAACTGTTGCAGATAATAATGTATTTTTTTCAGGCTTCTTATATTTCTGTGGCACCTGACAATTACTTACTGTAGTTCTTAAGGTTTAAAAAAAAAACATTTTTAATTGTTCATTCGCATCTACAGTATGAGCTGCTTTTTATTTATGCTTCTCACAGTTAAATAATGCAGAAAGGTTCATTGCAAATAGGTAAAATTAGAGTCATTGGTGCTCTTCAACATTGAGTTCTAAATTTCAGTGCTATCATAAAGATTTTTTTAAAGGCACACAACCTATTTATCAAGCCTTAACACATGCAACAGACATGATTTAGTGCAGTGCATAAAACACCTATGAAACATATTAAAAATATCACTGAGATATGTCCATCGCTTTCTACTCCATTGCTTTAAGTGAATCAGCCCTCTCTTGGGTCACTTCCTACCTCCCATACCATTCTTTTTCTGTCTCTACCACTAACTACACTTGCTTCTAATTTCCTCTACCTGTCAGCTTTCCTCAGGGATGTGTCTTTGGGTCACTCCTCTTCTCCCGTAACATCTCCTCCCTTGGTGAACTCATCAAGTACTTCAGTCTCCAATAACACCTGTATGCTGATGACACTCAAGTCCTTGCCTGAGTCTTTTCTTGCCTCACTGCCGTCTTTTTCTGGATGCCCCAGAGCTTTTTCAAATTAAATATGTTCAAATCAGAACTCATCACTTTCCCGCATTCCAAGGCCCCAACCTCTCTCCCTCTTTCGCTATCTGTCGACAACATCTACATCTATGCTCTTCCCCAAGGCCACTGCAAAGGTGTCATACTTGACTCCTCCTTATCCTACACCCACACATTTAATCCTGCAGCTTCCATCTCTGAAAGATCTCTAAGATCATCATCTCCCATCTCAACTATTGTAACCTCCTCCTCTCTGCTCCCCCTCCTTACTCGCCTTTCCCCACTTTAGTCCATCATGAATGCTGCAGCTCTCACTTTTCTTTCTAAGTGCTCTGCATCAGCTTCACCCCCTATGCAACCTACTTTATTGGCTCCCTATCCCTCTCAGATTCAAGATAAAAGCAAATTTGATTTAAAAAAGGCATTTCATTTTGTAGAGATTCTAATATTTTGACTTTACATAAGTCATGGTGAACAGAATTTCTCGGGCTTCCTACTGTACTAGTCACTACTAATTGCCACTAGGAACAATTGTGTTTTTCTATCCAGAAAAGTGTTCTACTCACACCACAGTTTAAGAGCACTGTAAATGTGAACATACAGTAGGGTTCACTATGTGTTGTGCACTGATGAGTAAGTACAATTACCCCTCAGGTGTTATACATGCATTTGTCGAATCTAGTCAATGAAACACACTGTTCAAAAATAAAAGTTGTTGTAGTAGACTAGACACGTGGCTGTAAACGGCACAAACATTATCATTATTTTACAGTTATTTTACCACCACCTGGTCTCATTTACAAAGTGCAACATAGGTGCTCTCAAATGGTGTTAGTCTGTGAATCTATCTATCTATCTATCTATCTATCTATCTATCTATCTATCTATCTATCTATCTATCTATCTATATTTCTATATACAGTACTGTTCAAGAGTTTTAGATCACCCCCATTTTATACCTGTTGGTATTGACATTTATGTAGTTTAATGCAACAATGTCAATTAAAACATATAACACATAAATGGAGAAAAAAATAAATCATAATATAATTTTGTTTCAAAAGATACAGCCTACAACCACTGGACAAACTTATGGCATTCTTTCTACCGTGAAAATCAGATATTGTTCTTACCAACCCTGTTGTAGAAGTTCCCACACATGTGCTGCACCTATAGGCTGCTTTCCTTTTTGTCTTTCTGTTTAGTTTATCCCAAACCAGTTCAAAAGAGATCTGGAGACTGGGCTCGCCATTCTATGATTTCAAGTCTACAGTCTTTTTACTTTTTCTCAAAGGTGGTTCTGACATACAGTAGTCTGGAGGTATCAAAGAAAAGAACAGAAAGTATTTCTATAAGGGACACTGGGGCAGATGTATTAACCTGGAGAAGGCATAAGGAAGTGATAAACCAGTGAGATGTGCAAGGGGATAAAGGCACTAGCCAGTCAGCTCCAATATGTAAATGAACAGTTAGGATCTGATTGGCTGGTGCCTTTATCACCTTGCACATATCACTGGTTTATCACTTCCTTACGCCTTCTCCATGTTAGTACATCTGCCCCACTGTCAGTCTGAGTAGATATCTGATTAATGTGCTGACACCTGACCAGGTAGGTACTGTATGTGTTGGATCATTCTCCTGCTGTAGGATTTACCCTTGCGTAGACCAGGGGATATTGCATGGCATTGCAAAATGCTATGGTAGCGTCTTTGCTTCAGGGTGCCAGTCGATCTATGTAAATTACCCACTTGGGATCAGGCAAAAGAGCACCAGACTATCACACTTTCTAATCCATGTTTGACAGTTGATGTGCCAACATGGTTAAGCTTGAAATTTAAAAGGTAAATGCTTTTAATAGCAAATTAAGTGTTCTGGTATTAAAAGCATTGTATTTTGAACATTTTGGGCTTAAACACACCATGAAACTGCAATTGTTATAAGCTGCTACTCAGTAAATAAACCTCACACATTAAGGAACCATCCTTTCACCTACTCAATTTAAAATTTTGATTTAAGTCCCATAAGACCTTCTTCCAGTCTTCAATAGATGACTGGTGGTGATTTATGGCCCACGCAAGCCTCTTCTTCAGCTGCAAATTCTTAACCCATTACGTGTACCCTGAAAAAGCCCCTTTTTTATATATAACTCTCAAATTGACAATATTTTTCAGTGTTTGCTAACCTAAACTTTTTTTTAACCTCTTTCAGTTTAGAGTTAAGTAATTCAAGTAACGTAAGTAACCTGCAATGGTTACTTACGTTACTTGAATTACTTAACTCTAAATACTAATTGGAAATATAGAGGTGTTTTGGATAGTAGTGTAATATATATATATATATATATATATATATATTACAGCAGTAAAGCAAACATACCTTTGCATAATGAAATACACCCTTGATATGTCATTATAGTGGTTTTAGTCCATCATCTGGGCCACCTATTGGGTGACATCTTGCTTACAACTGTCATGCAATTGTCTATGACCCCTGCTGTGTTAGCTTGCTGTGCAAACTTGCAGCTCCATCATTTGTAAACGACCCTAATGAGGCAACCTAATGTAAAATAGATTAAGAGCCATAAAACCCATAGATAATAAGCATAGTAAAAAGGTTACAGGAAAGGTAAATAAGGTTTGACAGAAGGGGACATGAAGGTCACAAGATGAATTTAAAGAGACGGAAAAACGAATGAAAAAAAAATACAGACCACCAGGAATGTCTTGTACTTTTTACACTAATTTAATAATCTCTAGTAATAGGAGCGCGGTATGTCAGTCACAGTGTCTGACAGCTTCAGCGTTCCTTCTCAGATCAGCAATTATGATAAGGAGTCTCGCTTTGCTTCCTGAATATAGGACACCCCTTGAGCAATAAACAATTAAATTACACAAGATGGACATTTCTCTCAATATCTTCTACTATTTTCTTCCCAAGGGATTCCATGTTTCTAATATCCTAAAGAAAAAAGCATAAACCATTCATTACTACTGTATGGTAATGTTTTATTTTTATCACTACTAGGAATCACTTTCATTTGTCACATCCTTATCAGTACGCAGTGTGTTTACAAGATGGCATATTAAAAAAGGACCTCAACTACACATATAAGAATTAGATACTTTTAAAGATTATGTTTCTACGTAAAAAGTACTTATAATATAATTATTAATTTTGTAAATGTATTTGCGAGTCTATACCCTGCATTTGGCCAATTTAGGCTTATAGATTTTTGTGTGTTAACCTGGTTAATCATTTCGGTAAAGCCATCTGTCTAAAGGGATTATGTGTAATTATTTGAATCCCCATTTGGGGGCTGGGAAAGGCTCTTAAAAGAGTTAGTAGCTGCTCAGCTGTCTCAGGGTAAATTACAGGGAAAGTATCTTAAAATGGAACTGCCTATTTCACTAAGGATTGCAATTGCAAAGCTGTTTACAACAGTCCTTAGCAATGCAATGCAGGAGGAGCTGCATACCACCTCTTCCCTGCATTTGCGATGCGATCGCATCTGAGATGACCATCGCAGGCTGAGTGAGCCTAATCCTTCTCAGCCTTGCCGTTGCAAGGCAGCTTGCAAGGCAAAGGAAACTGTGTCTCGCGATGCAGTCCTTGGCCTCGCCACTCCCAGAAAATTGGGCAACACGCCCCTATTTTCCCGAACGCCAGCCACATTCGTCCCTCCCCATGAATGACTCTGCCTGATTGACAGGCAGAGGCATTCGCATTCCTGCGCTGAGATCGCAGGACCCGTTCTGCACGTGCAGGAACCGACCATTGGGATAAATGCAGTAAGGATTGCATCAGAAATCCTTACTGAATCACACCCTAGGTACAGTACATGGAAAAAATAAATCACATTTAGCTTCTCATTGTAAGAGTCTTTTATTGATACATGGCTATTATATATTAATTTGCATCAGTTCTTTGCGAAATTTAAGCTGCCACGAAGACCTCTGTAAAAGTGGACTGTACTAAGGGCCTTATTCAGACCCTATCGCAGCTGTTGTTGTAATTCCACAAATAGCCGCTTACTGGCCGTCTGCGTAGTGCAGCGGCTGTAGTGCATGTGCGCAGCCAGTCATTATGCGATTGCATCCCGGAAGGATGTGATTGCATCATGATTGACAGGTGACAAGTGTCCTGCGCTTCCTGTGATTGGAAACATGGCAGCGGTGCCCCTGCATATGCAGCCATCCTACGTAGGCAAAGGGGTAAACCCCTATTTGAGGTTTTTCCAATGCGATCGCAAATGAATTGCGATTGCATCACAGGGTGGTGCCACACATGCTGTGCAGCCTTGCCCTATGCTGGGCGGCCCTCAGCATGTGATTTTAGTGGTCGCAGATTTTGCTAAATCTGCAACCAACTCTGAATAAGAATATATATACCACATTCTTAGAGTGACTATAGTTATATAATTATTCATGGCCATCCAACATTAGTTTTTAAAAAATCTAAACAATTTATATAAAATCTGCTGCTCACAGAACAACTTTTTATTGGTCAAATGAATGTCCGTGGGTGTTGGAAGGAGTGTCATCTTAAATATACCAACAAGTCAGATGAATAAATAGAGCAATTTCTGACATTCAAGGAACAGTACAGAGATACATAGCTATGAGCACAAATGGAGATTACAGTGCACCATGTCTGTCATCTGTGACTTTTCCGATTTGGGGTGCAAGTTCAGACCGGAAATTGATTTAAAATTATTGCCTTTCATTTATTATTATGGGGGAGTAAATAAATAGTAAGTAAAGAGTCAGCAAAGCCCCTTTGTAAATATTATAACTAGCCTCATTTTAGCATGTAAAAGTAAAAAACAGCATCATCCGTTGGTCATCTGAAGGCTGGTCCTTGATTATTGGGTTTAGGGTCTTTAGAAAACGTTACCCTCCTCCTTTTGAAATGCTACAGCCTGAGGAGCGTATGCATCAAAGCTTGGATAGGGATAAAGTGGAGAGAGATTAGGGGGTCTATGTATTAAGCCTTGGAGGTAGATAAAGTGGACGATAAAATACCAACCAATCAGTTCTTTAGTGCAATTTTTCAAACACAGCCTGCAAAATTACAGTTAGCAGCTGATTGGTTGGTACTTTATCACTCTCCTCTTTATTTCTCTCCAAGCATTGATTCATGTGCCCCTTAGTCTGAAAAGTCTACTTTTTCAGACCCTAATGTGTAGTAGTAGTTTGGGTAATGGGAGAATGGGATCCCTGGAGAGTTACAGTAACTTTGCATAATGGACAAGAGGTCACCAGGGTTCCTTTCATTTTATACCTAAAAGGTAAAGTAAACATAAACATCTATTACAAAAATAATCCATTCTTGGATTGTCAAAACAGGGGAATCAGTATGTATTACTGTGATTCAGATTGTTGACAATGACAAGGGGGACAGCGTTATGTTGAACATGGCATGTTGATATGGTAGTAATGCTGGGTAAAGTATTGGATCCGTGTCAGCTTTAGAATTTTAAACATGATTTACATTGTTTCTCTTACGTCCTAGAGGATACTGGGGTTCCATTTAGTACCATGGGGTACAGACGGGTCCACTAGGAGCCATGGGCACTTTAAGAATTTGATAGTGTGGGTTGACTCCTCCCTCTATGCCCCTCCTACCAGACTCGGTTTAGAAAATGTGACCGGAGGAGCCGGTCACGCTTATGGAAGCTCCTGAAGAGTTTTTTGCATTTATTTTTCTGTTTGTTATTTTCAGGCAGGACTGGATGGCACCAGCCTGCCTGCTTCGTGAGACTTAGGGGGGGGGGGGGGGGACGGCCCAACCTCTTGATGGGTTAATGGTTCCGTTCCGCGCTGACAGGACACTAGCTTCTGAGGGAACTATTCGCAAACCCCACCACGGCGAGTGTGCATTCCCGCAGCACGCGGCACTCCTAACAGAGCCAGAAGAAAGAAGAGAGTGGTGAGTACTAAGCCAGCATCCGGTTAGCGGGTCGCCGGCCAATATGGCTGCATGAGGGTACGGAGACACACGGCTTCTAATAATAAGGTGAAAGGTGCACCCTTGGGCATACCTGACATTCATCCCGCAAGGGACCTCTGAACATTAGGACTCTTTAAGGACGTAACACTGACACAAGAACATTGTGCCAGACTTTATGGAGACTCACATACTTTCACCTTATTATTATTTGTAGAAATTTTTGAGCAGAAGTGTACCATTCAGGAGGGTACACCGAAAAGGGTGGTCTGCATGATACACCTGACAGTGGGAACATACCACCATAATAAAGACCAGTTAAATTGCCACATATGGTCCTTTTTGATTACCATTATACATTTAAATTGTCACTTGACTTTCTTCCCAATTCCATTTCATTCTTTTCTTCCATCTTTCTCCATCTTCACCCTTTCTCTCACATCCCTTCCCTCCCATTAGTGTGCTGACCTTACCATTGCTTAACACTACCAGTTCCAGGCCCTGCCATTTGGTCTCTGCCCGGCACCGAGAGTGTTCGCCAAGGTGATGGCAGAAATGATGTTTCTCCTCCGCAAACAGGGAGTGAACATAATTCCATACCTGGACAATCTTCTGATAAAGGCGCTGTTCAGGGAGAGGTTGCTGGACAGCATTGGCCTCACAACTAAACTACTCCTGGATCACGGGTGGATTCTAAATCTTACGAAATCCGGGATGTCCTGTAACCAACCCGGATATCGGTGCATCTATGCATTCGCCTTCTGTGGAAAATGGTGGCCTCTTACGAAGCGCTTCCATACGGAAGGTTTTATGCAAGACCCTTCCAGCTCGACCTGTTGGACAAATGGTCCTGATCACATCTTCACATGCACCAGAGAATCCGTCTGTCGCCTAAGGCCAGAATCTCCCTTCTGTGGTGGCTGCAGACTTCTCACCTAATCGAGGGTCGACGGTTCGGGAATTAAAAATTGGATTCTGCTAACCACAGACGCAAGCCTAAGAGGTTGGGGAGCAGTCACCCAGGGGGTGCAGTTTCAAGGAAGATGGTCAAGTCAGGAAGTCATCCTTCCAATCAACATTCTGGAACTCAGGGCCATATACAATGCCTTCTTCAAGATCAGGCCATTCAGGTCCAGTCGGACAATATGACGGCAGTGACGTACATAAACCAACAGGGCGGAACGAAAAGCAGAGCGGCAATGTAAGAGGTGTCAAGAATTCTCCTCTAGGCAGAAAACACGCTGCGGCGTTGTTGGCGGTGTTCATTCCGGGAGTGGACAACTGGGAAGCAGACTTCCTCAGCAGACACGACCTGCACCCGGGGGAGTGGGGCCTTCACTTGGAGGTGTTCAGGTGCTTGACACGTCGATGGGGATGTCCACAAATCGTCATGATGGCCTCTCATCTCAATAAGAAGCTCAAGCGGTATTGTTCCAGGTTGAGAGACCCACAAGCAGTGGCAGTGGACGCTCTAATGACTCCATAGGTCTATCAGATGGTGTACGTGTTTCCTCCAGTTCCTCTGATCCCAAAAATTCTGAAAAGAATAAAAAGGGAAAAGGTTCAAGCAATTCTCATTGCTCCGGATTGGCGAAGCAGGGCCTGGTACGCGGACCTTCTGGAGATTCTCCTCGAAGATCCGTGGCCTCTACCTCTTTGCGAGGATCTTCTGCAACAGGGCCCGTTCATCTATCAAGACTACGTTTGACATCATGGAAGTTGAACGGCTGATTCTAGCCATGAGAGGCATTCCTGACAAGGTCATCCCGACTATGATCCAAGCCAGGAAGGGGGTAATGTCTTAACATTACCACCGTATTTGGAAGAAATACGTCTCTTGGTGTGAGAGCAGAAAATATTCTGCAGTGGACTTTCATCTGGGATGTTCCTGCTTTTTCTGCAGTCTGGAGTGGATGTGGGCCTACATCTGTGCTCCATAAAAGTCCAGATTTCGGCCCTGTCCATTGTCTTTCAGAAACAATTGGCTTCTCTTCCTGAGGTCCAGACATTCTTGAAAGGTGTTCTGCGCATCCAACCTCCCTTTGTGCCTCCCATGGCACCTTGGGATCTCCATTTGGTGCTGCATTTCCTCCAATCGGACTGGTTTGAACCATTACAGGAGGCAGATGTAAAATATCTTAGGTGGAAGACCGTCACACTGTTGGCCTTGGCTTCAGCAGGACGTGTCGGAACTGGGGGCGTTGTCTTACAAGAGGACCTATTTAATTTTGCAAGGGGATAGAGCTGAACTCAGGACTCGTCAGCAATTTCTTCCTAAGGTGGTGTCTGTGTTTCACATCAACCAACCTATTGTGGTTCCGGTTGAACCGACACCTCTGTTACTTCAAAGTCTTTGGATGTAGTAAGGGCTTTGAAGGTGTATATAAAGCGAACAGCTCATCACAGAAAATCGAACTCACTATTTGTTCTTTATGATCCCAATAAGATTGGATGTTCTGCTTCAAAGCAGACGATTGCACGCTGGATCAGGCTCACTATCCAGCATGCTTATTCCACGGCAGGCTTGCTGGTTCCAAAATCTGTACAGGCCCAATCCACTAGGTCGTGGGTTATTCTTGGGCGGCTGTCTGGGGTGTCTCGGCTTTACAGCTCTGCCGAGCAGCTACTAGGTCAGGTTCAAACACGTTTGCTAAGTTCTACAAGTTCGATACTTTGGCCTCTGAGGACCTTCAGTTTGGTCAAACAGTTCTGCAGGAACCTCAGCACTCTCCCACCCGGTTTGGGAGCTTTGGTACTTCCCCATGGTACTAAATGGAACCCCAGTATCCTCTAGGACGTAAGAGAAAATAGGATTTTAATTACCTACAGGTAAATCCTTTTCTCGTAGTCCATAGAGGATACTGGGCACCCGCCCGGTGCTTCATTTTTTCCTGCACTGTTACTTGATTAAGTATTGTTGTTTGGTTCAGCTGTTGCTGTTCCTGTTTCAAGTTTGGTTAGCTTAGCTTTCCTCTTCTTTGTGTGTGCTGGTTCGTAATCTCACCTCTATCCTTTTATATCCTTCTCTCAAAGTATGTCCGTCTCCCCGGGCACAGTTTCCTAGACGGAGTCTGGTAGGAGAAGCATAGAGGGAGGAGCCAGCTCAAACTATCAAATTCTTAAAGTGCCCATGGCTCCTAGTGGACCCGTCTATACCCATGGTACTAAATGGAACCCCAGTAAAGAGAGCTGTGGCAGCTGCAGTTCCTGGTCTGCAGCACCGACCATATAGTGCAGGAGGAAACTGCTTAACACATATAAACAAACATACATATTCTGAGGTATGGCGACTAATACACACAGTGCTGCAGATCCCCAGGGGAACCAGCCTGCACATACATTACATACATCAGAACATATACTGCAGTGGTTCTCAACCTCGGTCCTCAAGTAACCTCCACCTGTGGATCTTTTATAATGTGTCAGTGAGAATGAATACACCTGTTCAACTGCTAGGTGACCTGGAAAACATGAACTGTTGAGGGTACTTGAGGAACGGGGTTGAGAACCTCTGATGTACTGTATGTTTATATATGAGAAGCTGTTCCCACCTGCACTATATGGTTTGGGCTACAGCTGCCGCTGAAAGTGAGCAAACCCGTTTACACAGGCAAGGTGAAACCACTGAAGAAAATGTGTCTCACCTCTCTTCACACAGGCTATAAATAGGGAGAACGAAACGTCTGAAGAAAAAGAAGCCTGTTTCTCTTCGCAAACACGTACAACACATTTTCCTAATACCCTCCATCCCAACCTGTATATTACCAAATCTATAAACCCTAGGTAACCGATTTTCGTTTTCCCCGTCTCCCACTCGAGCAGAGGCGGGTACTGCAGCTTGTTACTAGCATAAATATTGAGTTTCTGAGATGCGCACAGTGCCACACTTCAATATTGTCTGATATTGGGCGCTGCTAATTACTTCGGCAGCTGTGATGAGAAAATGTGTTGAAATTTTATGGACTATCAGCATCGACTTTGTCAATTTCTAATATGAAAGATGTTTTTAAACTTGTTAAAATGTAGAGATCTTTAAGACTTTAGGCTGGTATAAAACGTGTGTGTAGTTTTTAGATGATGCACTGAGAACAATGACAGAAGAAAGGAAGTGTATATGGATTTAAAAGTTATACAATGTAACTATGTTTACAAATTTAGCTTGGCAGGGTCCTTATCAATGTATTATTTGTACACACAGGAACAGCTTTATTACTGGAGGGCAAATGAATCTTATTGACCCAAATACCAAACTATCAGTAACAATAACCTTCCATCTCCTGTGTGATTGACAGCGCACAGTTTACCTAATCAGAAAAACATGGATTCAGTAATGTAACCTGCATACCTGCAGTTTATTTCTCACAACAGTAAAGCAGCTGCAGAAAAAGGTGGTGCTTCTCACAGAAATCAATTCATTTCTGTCATTGTTCTAGTTCAACTGAGAAAACTTAAGTCACTATGGGGGTAATTCCAAGTTGATCGCAGCAGGAAATTTTTTAGCAATTGGGCAAAACCATGTGCACTGCAGGGGAGGCAGATTTAACATGTGCAGAGAGAGTTAGATTTGGGTGTGGTGTGTTCAATTTGCAATCTAATTTGCAGTGTAAAAATAAAGTAGCCAGTATTTACCCTGCACAGAAATAAAATAACCCACCCAAATCTAACTCTTTCTGCACATGTTATATCTCCCCCCCCCCCCCTGCAGTGCACATGGTTTTGCCCAACTGCTAAAAAAATGTTCTGCTGCGATCAACTTGGAATTACCCCCTATATGTCTGTGGTTGCAAAAGTCTTGCTTCTGCTGTTTAGAATGCAGGCAAATAACTATGTAATTGACTTTTTTTCCAACAGCAATCTCATGTACTGTAGAAAGGTTTTTGTTTCCTTAAATCATGTTAAGTACTTTTCAAACATGTATCTGCTTAGCTATTGTCCTATCCTTCTACAGATAATTATCTCCTTTTCAATACTTCTGCGGAGAGCAAGAAAATGTGGCTGCCACAGCAATGGCTATGTCATGTGACCGCTGAGGGGGGAGATGGAGGGAAAGATGTCACAGTGAAAATATTGCTGAGGGGAAACATTCCAAAGCCTCACTGCTCATTACATTCTGTGCCATATGTGATTACTAAGGTAGCAAGCCTATACCAGCAATCTGGAAGCAGAGATTATTACAAGGTTTCTAGAGAGGAAATATAAACATTTTAATCCCATTATCATCTGTAATTTAATGCTGCTATACTATGGACGACATGCTTTTTATTCTGGACCAAAATCACCATGGGGGTCATTCCGAGTTGTTCGCTGGCAAGCTGCTTTTAGCAGCTTTGCACACGCTAAGCCGCCGCCTACTGGGAGTGAATCTTAGCTTATCAAAATTGCGAACGAAAGATTAGCAGAATTGCGAATAGACACTTCTTAGCAGTTTCTGAGTAGCTCCACACTTACTCGGCATCTGCGATCAGTTAAGTGCTTGTCGTTCCTGGTTTGACGTCACAAACACACCCAGCGTTCGCCCAGACACTCCTCCGTTTCTCCAGCCACTCCCGCGTTTTTCCCAGAAACGGTAGCGTTTTTTCACACACACCCATAAAACGTCCTGTTTCCGCCCAGAAACACCCACTTCCTGTCAATCACATTACTATCACCAGAACGAAGAAAAAACCTCGTAATGCCGTGAGTAAAATTCCTAACTGCATAGCAAATTTACTTGGCGCAGTCGCACTGTGGACATTGCGCATGCGCATTAGCGACTATTCGCTCCGTTGCGACAAAAAAATAACGAGCTAACAACTCGGAATGACCCCCCATGTCTCTTCTGTCTAATGTCTGGCCATAAAGGAACCTCAGGTGAAATCACTTTTCCTGCCTGGTGACACCACTTTACTAAGCAGATTCCATCCAGATTCCTATTGTTCTGTTAGTTGCAGCTAGGAGAATTAGCTTTTCTTATGGTGGTAGGTTTTCACTAAACGTATAATACCTACAGCTAAATAAATGTCTAAATAGAAGATTCTAAAGATATAAAAATTTGGAAGAAAAACAATATAAATAATTTCTTTATTATGACTCGACACAGCTCATTCTCTATAAAAGTACAGATACTTGGGGCCAGATTCAGGGGCGGAACTGTGGGAGGCAGTGGAGTCGGCTGCCGCTGGGCTCCTGGCCACAAGGGGGCGCATCTCCTCCACTGTCTCACGCAGCCTGAGGACTGCGCTGCTATTGCAGATGGAGGAGCTGTGTCAATGACACGGAAGCTGCCTCCTGTAGAGAGAGATGGCACTGGCTGCAGCTAGGGGGAGCTCCAGAGCACAGCTCCTCCCGGGCCCTTAGTAAGCCAGCCGAGGGAAGCTCAGAACTCTCTGCTCCTCCATGCTCTGGATGATAGCCAAAGGTAGGCACTGTGTGGGGGGTGGGGGAGAGGTGTATTTGGGGGGAAGTACTGTGTTTTGTGTGTGCTTGTTTTTAAGTGAGGTGTGTGTGTTTTTAAGGAAAGTTGTACATTCAAGTAAAAGAGGCATGTGTGTGTGTGATGTGTGTGAGAGTGGCATGTGTGTGAGAGGCATGTATGTGTATGTAAGTGGGAGGCATGTGTATGTAAGTGAGAGGCATGTGTGTGTGTGTGTGTGTGTGTGTGTGTGTGTGAGAGGCATGTGTATGTAAGTGGGAGGCATGTGTATGTAAGTGAGAGGCATGTGTGTGTGTGTGAGAGGCATGTGTATGTAAGGGGCCCTACACACTCGGCGATGCGCCGCTGAGGTGCCCGACGGCCGACGAGCGACCCAGCGGCGGGGGGGGCAGTGAAGGGGGGAGTGAAGTTTCTTCACTCCCCCCGTCACCCGGCTCCGTAGACTTGCAGGCAAATATGGACGATCTCGTCCATATTGGCCGGCATGCACAGCCGACATGGCCCCAGCGATGAACGAGCGCGGGGTCGCGCATCGTTCATCGCTGGGGACTCCACACTGCACGATATGAACGATATCTCGTTCATTAATGAACAAGATCGTTCATATCGTGCAGTGAAATCGCTATGTGTGTAGGGCCTATAAGTGAGAGGCATGTGTATGTAAGTGAGAGGCATGTGTATGTGAGAGGCATGTGTATGTGAGAGGCATGTGTATGTGAGAGGTGTGTGTAAGTGAGAGGCACGTGTGTGAGAGGTGTGTGTAAGTGAGAAGTGTATGTAAGTGAGAGGCGTGTGTGTTTAAGTGAGACGTGTGTTTAAGTGAATGAGGCGTTTGTCTTTTTTTTAATATATATCTAGTGTTCACGCTAGGTGTCTGCCCCTTTTTTAGACAGCTGAATCCCGCCCTGCCCGTTTTTGTGCGCCCTGCCGCCCCGCCGTTTGCTGCCTGCCGGACCCCGCCACGTCGCCGGATCCAGCCGTGCGCCGCCGGACCCGGTACGTACATGAGAGTCCCCCTGGGCTAAATTAACCTTGTAAGTATTTTGCAGCTGTAAACATTAATCTCAGTGCTTTCTACCTGGTGCAGTGTGCCTCAGTGCTCTCTACCTGGTGCAGTGTGCCTCAGTGCTCTACCTGGTGCAGTGTGCCTCAGTGCTCTACCTGGTGCAGTGTGCCTCAGTGCTCCCTACCTGGTGCAGTGTGCCATTAGTGCTCCCTACCTGGTGCAGTGTGCCTGAGTGCTCCCTACCTGGTGCAGTGTGCCTGAGTGCTCCCTACCTGGTGCAGTGTGCCTCAGTGCTCCCTACCTGGTGCAGTGTGCCTCAGTGCTCTCTACCTGGTGCAGTGTGCCTCAGTGCTCTCTACCTGGTGCAGTGTGCCTCAGTGCTCTCTACCTGGTGCAGTGTGCCTCAGTGCTCTCTACCTGGTGCAGTGTGCCTCAGTGCTCTCTACCTGGTGCAGTGTGCCTCAGTGCTCTCTACCTGGTGCAGTGTGCCTCAGTGCTCTCTACCTGGTGCAGTGTGCCTCAGTGCTCTCTACCTGGTGCAGTGTGCCTCAGTGCTCTCTACCTGGTGCAGTGTGCCTCAGTGCTCTCTACCTGGTACAATGTGCCTCAGTGCTCCCTACCTGACGCAATGTGTATAATGTGCTCTATCTGGCGCAATGTGTATAATGTGCTCTATCTGGCGCAATGTGTATAATGTGCTCTATCTGGCGCAATGTGTATAATGTGCTCTATCTGGCGCAATGTGTATAATGTGCTCTATCTGGCGCAATATGTATAACGTGCTCTAGCCTCTACCTGGCGCAGTGTGTATAGGAGGTTCTAACTGGTGCAATGTGTATTAGGGGCACTACCGTGTGGTGTAATGTGAATTGACACTATTATGTGGCCACGCCCCTTCCCCACGAAACAACGCCCCTAGATTTTTGCTGCGCACCTTCGGTGCGCACTGTCCATGTTTTGCCCATAGGAATGGGAGCACCAAGCATTATAGTATGTACCTAAGTTTGCCCATTTAACTTAAAAATTTACCCTCACGAATGAAAAATGTGCCCTCCCCGTGATCAGCACCCTGCCCTAAAAAAAAAATACTACAGTGAACACTAATTATATTGGCACACCGCTGCGCCAAAGCATCTCCATGGAGACCTGGTGGGTGAGGGAGCACTGTAGGTGTACTATAATGGTATGCTGGTGTCTGTTTTATTGTAATGACTGACTTGGAATGCGTCCACTTTCTATGTGTATCTATATTACTATTGGGAAAGGTACCTGAGCACCCTTCTACTGTTCACCCTGGGTGCGGGATAGCTACATATGGTATGTGTGTGTATATGTAGGGGGGCACCAAAATGTATCATGCCTCCGGGCGACTGGGACGAACTTACGCCACTAGCCAGATTCAAACCTGATCACTGCTGTGCGTTTTCGCACAGCAGGCAATTATCGATAGACTGCGCATGCGTATGCACCGCAATGTGCATGTGTGGCCAAACAACAATGGTCATCGCCGAACAGCAATTGGCTGGTGCGAAAATTTCAGTCGCACAGCCATTCGCATGCTGATTGACAGGAAGAGGCCGTTTGTGAGTGGTAACTGACCGTTTTCTGGGAGTGTCAGGGAAAGCGCAGGCGTTCCTAAGCTAAAATTGCAAAACTACAACTGAAGCTGAGTGAGGGCCTTGAGGACTAATTCAGATCTGATTGCTGCTGTGCGATTTCGCCCAGCCGGCGATCAGATCCGAACTGCGCATGCGTATTCACCGCAATGCGCAGGCGCGTCGGACGGCTACAATGGGCATCGGCAGTCAGCGACGGGATTGTGCGATGGGCTACATTTGCACGGGCATTTGCAAGGTGATTGGCAGGAAGAGGCCATTTGTGGGTGGTAACTGACCGTTTTCAGGGAGTGTCCGGAAAAACGCAGGTGGGCTCAAGCGTTTTCAGGGAAGGTCTCTGACATCAGCTCCGCCTCCAATCAGCAGGATTCAATCGCACTGGAGGAGTAAGTCCCGGGCTGCGCAGAGACTGCACAAACTGATTTTTGCGCAGCTCTGCAACACATAGGAACGCACACTTGCACAGCAAAAATACACTCCCCCTGTAGGCAGCGACTATCTTATCGCAGGGCAGCAAAAAACGCAGCCCAGCAATCAGATCTGAATTAGGCCCTTGGTTCCCTATAATAGTTGCAAGTTGCAGAATAAAACTTGGTGCATAGTTTGTTTGTGGCTTGAATCAAATATGTAGAATTGCTAAAGAAAATGTCCTGTATTTTCTATAATGCCAACAGGGTTTAAAAATCTATGTGATCAACTACAGTTTGGTGCCAAATGAAAGCCTTATCTATACAGAAAAACAATACATTTAAATAAAAAAAAAAATAATCCTGATGAGATCACTGTAACCCTAAATAGTGAAAATCTAGTGCCCATTTGAATAAGACTTCTGGCGCTGGAAGGCTTAAGATGAACAGCAAGTACTGCTTATACTGTATACACAAGAAACAATTCAAACTGATATGGACAATTCCTTCTAGAGAATGCTGGTTGATCTGTAAGCTTATCCTCATAATCTGCTTCCCAGCTCTGTCGGCAATATCCCTTGAGAGCTGGCCAGTCAGGGATCTCTCTATGAATACAGTGGACTCTCCACATCAGTTTCCGTAGCACAGGTGTTGACGCACTTACTGAAATGTGAGAAGCCAGGAAAAATGTAAATCCCCCATTAGGAATTTAAAAGCAGTGTTTCAATGTAAATGAAGTAATATAAACTTGATATTACCCAGGGGCATTCTATTGTTATGTAGGTAATGAGCAGATACCACTGTATACAGCACTAGAATAAGCTTTGTACTATGGTAAGGGACAGGATGGTTGCAGCAATTCCAAGTTCCAACCATTCAGTCAATTGCTAATATCCAGGAAGTTCTGCTACTGATATCTGTAGAGATACATTGCTACTGTACTTTGGTAACAAATAATTAATACATGCCAACCAGTATATTTACAACTAAACTCTACTTGTGTACTTTGTACCTGACATACAATGTAGAATACTGTAGTACTGCAGTACGTAAATGTACTGCTAGGGCATTTTGTAGAACAGACTGACAATAGATTTTCAAATGTCTATAATATTGTTAATATTGATGGTACCTTCTTCATAGCTGATATTCTTTAATCCTTCATACTTGTGTGATCACTTCCCCTAGTTTTGAACTATTGTTTTGTGTGCCAAATTCCACGATTGTTTTCTGTAAAATATTTGCAGTAAATCTTTACAATTTATGGAAATTAGTAATCTGTGTGACATGGGGTTGGCTTCAAAGATATCTGCATGATATTTACAGTTACTGAAACTGCACGGGGTTCAACGGCACAAATATAGCATCATTCTGGAGGCGGTACCCCAACTCACACATATGCCACAACCCAGTGCTGGACTGGGGTATGAAGGGGAAAATGCAGTAAGTTGGATGTAACTTATCATATCAGAACAGGCTCCCCGGGTCACGGTTTTGGCTAGCGTACACCAAAAGGAGGTCCGACCAGGCCCCTTACTCCCTAGTATGTCTTCTGGGATCCAATGTTACTACTTTGGGAAGATTTCTTCCAAATCCATCCAGTGGAAGGCTAAAACCAGAGCCGTAAGGAGACTTTTTGGTGCCCTGTGTCAGGGAGAGATTTTGCGCGTCCCTTCCACACCATTTTTCCAATAGGTAGATAAAGCGCATGCCTTGTGGGGAAGGGGCATGACAAGATTGATCCCAGGGAAAGCCCACATTTTATATATATTATAAATATATAATATAATATATTATTATATATTACAGGTTGAGTATCCCATATCCAAATATTCCGAAATACGGAATATTCCGAAATACGGAATTTTTTGAATGAGAGTGAGATAGTGAAACCTTTGTTTTCTGATGGCTCAATGTACACACACTTGGTTTAATGCACAAAGTTATTAAAAATATTGGTTAAAATGACCTTTGGGCTGTGTGTATAAGGTGTATATGAAACATAAATGCATTCTGTGCCTAGACTTAGGCCCCATCGCCATGATATCTCATTATGGTATGCAATTATTCCAAAATACGGAAAAATCCAATATCCAAAATAATTCTGGTCCCAAGCATTTTGGATAAGGGATACTCAACCTGTATATAATATATAATTAATACACACACATTTTTAGACCACTGTAAGAAAATGGATTAGGCCAAAAATCCTCTTTATACCACATTCATGCACTTAACTTGAGAGCTTGTTGTTGTTATTCAGTTACAATACCCTTTATTAAATAACACATTTCAATAATATGCCATAACCCGGGATTCAAACCTATAACCTGTTGAATTCTAATGAAACACCCTACTCTTTGAGCTATTTGATTCTGCATAAAAACTATGAACATTATATGAAGCTACTGGTACTGTGCAAAATAATAATCAGCCTTGCAATTGAGCAGATCTACAGTATGTAGTGTGCAGCCACACATCCAGTCTCTTACAGACACACACTAGGTATTAGCGACAGAAGGGGTCAGGATAGGAAACAAGGGCAGTCAGGAGATGCTGAACTTCAAAAAGGGGAGAAGCTTCAAGTGAAAGTAATTAAAACAGATAATTTATAAGTGCCACCAACACGCAGCCTACCCTGCCCCCTCTGCACACACCTAGTTACGGCCCTGGTTCAAACTAGGCTGATCGGGTCACAGTGGTCTCTGGCGTATTCCGCCTAGAGGTCCGACCACCCCCAACCCCATAATATGTCTTCTGGGATGCAATGTTTCCACTCAGTGAAGTTTTATTCCAAATCCATCCAATGGCAGACCCAGAACAGGCTACACGGGTCAAAGTTCTGGCCAGTGTACACCAACGTGTGGTTCGGCCGGGACCCCAACGCCCTACTATGTCTTCTGGGATTGAATGTTAACACTCTGTGAAGTTTTCTTCCAAATCTATTCAGTGGAAGGCCCAGAACAGGCTCCCAGAGTCAAAGTTCTGCCTGACGCATTCCGTCGTGAGGTCCGACCACAGTACAATCAAACAAACAAGAGCAATGCATTATATACATATATATATAAATATATATATATATATATATATATGGAAAAGGTAGATAAGATACTTCTAAGTGACCATTGGTGGCGTAAGCATATATAGAGACTGCGTAATTATAAAAAGGTATGTACGGGGTTTTATTTCAAAAATAACAATTAAAAAACAAATATACACAAAAATGTAAAAAACGCATGATAGGTAATCCAAAATATTTGTCAAGCAGCAAAGTGAGTTAATGCATGTATCTATCTATGTGTTCTTTTTATAAATGACACACTCTAGAAAACATATAAAAAAACATATAAAAGAGGAGGATGTAAAGACCCCTTGATGAAGTCAGATCAGACGAAACGCACTGGGTGATACCTGATACTACTACATAATTCTCAGCTAAGATATTTTTATGTATCTTCCTATCCTTGATACATACAGCTAGAAGATTTTTATATATATATTTATATATTCTAAATTATCCATTCTTTTACGACCTCCTTTTTTATATGTTTTTATATGTTTTCTAGTGTGTTTTTTATAAAAAGAACACATAGATACATGCATTGACTAATATTTTTGTGTATATTTGTTTTTTAATTGTTATTTTTGAAATAAAAGCCTGTACATACCTTTTTATAATTACGCAGTCTCTATATATACTTACGCCACCAAAGGTCACTTAGAAGTATCTTATCTACCTTTTCCATTTTCCAATTTTAACCTGGCACATGTACTAGTGTGGGACATATTTAAGATACAGCAGACGCCCTCTATACACCAGGGAGTGGCACGAAGAGACTGCAGCGTTGGGGGTACCAATTTGCTGACACATTGTGATAAATAGACTACTGCTCTCTTGGCGCTGTTAGCTCTCCCCATATATATATATATATATATATGTATATATATACACATCATATATATATATATAAATATTTATATATATATATATGTATATGTACATACATTTTATATATATATATATATATATATATATATACGGCCATGGCCCTAAAAGGGGTGGATTTCTTTTGTTGAAACCCTTCCAGTATTTTAAGTTGGATAGTGAAGGGTATGTGTACCAAGTTCGGTCCAGATCCATCATACCGTTTATGAGCCCTCGAAGATCAAAAATACATACAGTATATACATATACACATATCTCCCTGTACTATGAATAGATGCCGTCACACGCACATGACATCTGTTCACCCACTGCGTATGTGCTCCCCCACCACGGACCACTGTGGCCCACGGGTCGGACAGTCCCAGAGAAATGAGACTGTCCTGATGAAAGTGGGACAGTTGGGAGGTATACAATATATATATTTTTGAAAATGAAAGATGCATTTATTATTAGGAGAAATAGTATTTTATATTGTGTGGTTCTTTGACATAAAAATAGGATTACATTTGATATCAAGAAAATAATAAAAACCTAGAAAAATAATTTACTATTTTTGACAGCATTACGCTCATAACATCATTTAAAAATCTGAACTTTGGTAAAATTAGCAATTGAGTTTAAAACTGTTCATAAATCAAATTTCTCTTACATGGCTTGTGACTTGCTCCTTGTCGGAACATGTCACATATCATTTCAGGCTCTATATTGTGAATTACATTTCAGGAGTGACCTTATCGCTTTAATATATACCATGCGTGCTTGTGATGTACACAGCTATATATTTCCTGATTTCTGATGCAGAAACACAATTTTACAAATCCTTGCAGTATACAGACCCCTTGGCACCTTTCAAATAGAATAAGGCGAGGGAAGTGGTCTGTGTATTTGAAACTAGGAGAAAGATTTGCTGAATGCTGTTTTTGTAGAATGCATTTCTCAAGTCACAGCATATGGCTAGGAAGAAACAAGTGTTATCTTCAAAGAAAGATCCTTAAGACCAGCATAAACAAACACTTTGCCTTATCAAGTCAAAGGAATTGGTTACAATAGAACAGGTAGCCTTGCAGTATTGTGGATAAGATACTGTAGTAAAGCAATCAGATCACCAAATGCCTGCAAAGGCATTATTAGTACAAACAGTAAACCATTTCTAAAGTACACAAGCTCTGCAAACAATCCAATTGTAGAAGGAAATACTTTGATTCAAGATAGTGTCTGTTGTGAATGTGAATAATCCTGCATTTTTGTGCACTGATGGGGAATGGCTTTCCTTATAGCCAATGAATGTACCCTTCCGCATAACCCAGTCTTCAGATCGCTCTCCCATCCTCACGCCTTGGCTATCGCTGCCTCGCTTATTTCCTGACACCAGGCCACCTCCCGCTTGCTTGTGCCTCATGTCACCTGTCGGTCTCCCTCAACCCTTAGATTGTAAGCTCCTTAGAGCAGGGCTCACTTCCCTCTTGTTCTCACAGTCCTCTTCTCTTGCACTTCAATTACAGCTCTCTCCCACTCAGTGACTGTCTATATCTGCATTTCCTTCTGCTCGTGACTGTTTATCTCTTCCAACGGCTGCCCGCCCCCAGTAGTACGCCGATTACTCCTTTGCTTCCTTACATCTCAGCTGTATTGTGTACTGGGAACTGTGGTGCTAATTGTTACCTGTGCTCTGTTTTAGTTTTCTGTGATGTTAAGTTCTGTATACCCTGTATTGTTCTAAGGTGTACTGTATGTACGGCGCTGCGTAACAATGGTGGCGCCTTATAAATATGTTGTAATAATAATAATAATCATAAGAATAATACAGATGCATCCACATACAGCTAGCCTCAATACACCATGCAGCGCAATATGCCTGGTCTGAGTGAGTCACCGGCTCCCATGCAACTATGCTAACATCAGGCGACTTTTTTTGCCGAAAATGCATTTTGGTCCCAACGCAGTGTGACTAGGACACACAGGGAGACTGTGCTGGTTAATTTTATATATATTTACATGAAACTTGTATATAGTATGTGACTGAGGGGGATATTAAATTAACTGCGGTAAATTACCGCAGTTATTGGATTTCCCCGGGGCTGTCCAATTAGCCCCTGACTGACTGCACTCATAGGAAATTAGGCTTCATGTGCCTTAGGCACGCAATGCAGAATCTCTGATAAGCAGCCCTCAGAGACCCATTATTGCGCGATAACACATGGGTCCACGGTAAAAGTGGGCTACTATTGGATAGCCCGATATACTATCAGCCTATTTTAGTCCATTTTTGCTGTGCGGTTAATTTACGCCGGCAATTGGATACTGGTTTGTGTCTGTATATGGAGCAGAACAGAACTTGTATTGGAAAAAAGCTTTGGCTGCTACACTGCAGCACTTATACAGCTCTTACACGTATACTGTTTCAGACTCAGTTGCACACAGAAGTGTCACATAAAAGTGTTGCATATCAAATTAATCAACACAGCATCCATTGTGATGTGACTAAGGTGCATTTTCAGCAAAAAAGGCGCCCGACGTTAGAAGATTCTCACCTGACCTGGCTGTTTGACGTGACTGCAGCAAAGATGTATGATGATGGACATATCTGTATGTCACTGAAAATATAAGGTGCATTGTGAAAGGTCACTACACCACTACATATACAATAACTACATATACAATAGGGAAGCATTCAAGTTGCCGGCTGCCAGGATCCCAGCGGTAAGGAGACTGATGCCAGAATCTCAACAACCGCTAAAATACCGGTGGTCGGAAACCCACCCGTTGCCCAGAACCCCCACTTGGGTGGTGGTCCATGCAACCACCCAAGGGGGAATATAACCCCCGGGCCCAAATCGTGACGAGTGCAGCAAGCCTACAAGGGGAAATTCTGCGCTCGCCGTTGGTATTCTGGCTGTTGGCATCCCGGCGTCGGCGTAGTGTATTTCTGCTCACAAGCATTGCTCGCAAAATGATTCTTACAAGGACTCAGGAGTTACCATGAGAAAACAATGCCCGCATAATATTTTAGCAACCTTCTCCAAATTGTGTACTGCAGTCACTTGGAGGAGGGGGACCATGTCCAATCTCTGTGTGGGTCTCCCCCACTAAGGTCAGCACATATGCAAGTTTTTTTGGTGCTTTCTCTACTGCGAATATCACTGGGAAAATGACACTGGTGCTATTTTCTGGTGGCTCCTTCAGCGGTGGCTGAAAGTTAAATATATTCAATGGGTGCACATGTGTATAGTGGGCACCTTTTGACTCAGGGGCTCATGTGCACCAAACACCCTGCTCATTGTAGATACACCAGTGATATTAATTGCTGTCTGTGTACCAGGGACGTGTAGTCAGGGTAGACATGGGAGGAAGACTCCTGAAATTTTATAGACAAACAATTAGAATACAAATAAGATATTTGTAACATAAACATCTTTATTTATTGTAATTCTTTTTTGTGGAGATCCCTGGAGCTGCAGGGAGATGAGATATGAGGCAGCAACAACTCTGCCTCGGTTCTACAGTCAGACACTGCTTTGCAGAGCTGGGGGTTGGGCTCACTGGCGTATCTATAATAGGTGCAGTGTGTGCGGTGCACACGGGCCCCTGGGTCCAGAGGGGGCCCACACCGCACCCATTTCTTCTATACTTACCTTTCCGGCGTCCATCGGCGACTGTGTGTGGGTGCTGCCAGCGCACTGAGCGTTAGAGACTCTGGCACTGTGCCAGAGTCTATAGCAAGAGGAAGAGCGACCCGGCACCGGTCTATAATTTAATTGTTGATTAAAGAAGAAACCAAAAATTGGACAATTTCTAAGTAAATCTTAAGTTTAAAGTCCAGTATGGGGGTGCGCCCAGAGCCAGAAACACATATGTAAACAAAGGGAGAAGAAAGAAGGCTCTTGTGTGGGCGCACTCATTACTTAGTAGAAATCACTTGGAAGATTAACCCATTGGGTTAATCAGTCGCTGATAAAATACAATTTATTATGAAAACATATATTTAAAATTAATTTAATTGCCCCTTATCCAAAAAATGTGAATGATCCTAGATATATGGATAAAAATGTTCTGGTCCTGCCTCAGGAAATGAGATAGAGAAGGGTGAAGACACAGTGAGTCATAAACCCATCTCATCCGACCAGTACAGATAATCTGTATTAATGAGACCAAATGGTCAGTAGATTTATAATCCTGTCATAAACCAAAGCAGGAATTGGCAGCTTTGTTTTAACAATATGAAGATGCTATAATATTGGTATATCGTAATTTATGAAAAGGAGAGGAAAAATATCCTAATTGGAGATGAAAAGGATAGACACAATTGGTGATACTGCTGTTGGAGTCACCTGCCACCTAACATACAGGATGATTGTTGCTCTACAACACTGGGTATTCCCTGTGAGTCTCCTCTTCAGGTACTAACTCAGCCCACACTGTTTCGCTTCCAAGATCGGACGAGATCGGGCATTAGCAGTGTGGTTTGATAGTAGAGAAAATAGGGCCAGACTCCAATGAGAGTGCACCTATATATGACAGAGTGACGGTTAGGTCACAGAGATGCAGTGTGGATCTGCTGTTTATGTTAGGCAGGAGGCATCAAATTCCACTGGGGTGGTACTGTGCCCCTGGATCATAAATGAGAGTCCACGAAAAGGGAAGAGGAAAGGAGTATGTACACTATAGCGTATAGTAGTGTACACCTTTCTCCAAATTGATGGATATAGGATATAGGTATAAATTTAATGCATATATATCAGAGTGTACCAAAACGGAAGTTATTTGGTTATATATGCAGTGATACTGTGATTATTGACAGGGAAAAAAATCTACAAGTAAGTATTTAAAGTTTAGATTATTCTTGCTGGTATCAGAATTATAATTCTGGAAATATAGTCACTAGAGATACAAGATGTAAACTGTAACTGTTGCAATAAATGGTACATTAGGTAACATTGGTGGATTCATGCTTGGTCTTAAGCAGCAGTAAAGTGCTGGGATTACTAGGAGAAAATCACAAGAAAAAGTGCATAATTGTCTTCTTAACAAATATAACTTATTCCTAGTGAAAAATCTATGTATCGTCACAATTTGTGATATCAGACCTGTATAATTCCAGGGATATAGATACAATTCTAAGACAGCTGGGCACAATGACCCAAAATGACCAGATGGAATAATCTGACCTGAGGCTGGAAAGATATTTCAAATGCAGCTGGACAAACCTAGACCCATTTGGACTGGAAAACGCGTTTCACCCCTGTGGGGCTTGCTCACTTCCTGAAGTGAGCAAGCCCCACAGGGGTGAAACGCGTTTTCCAGTCCAAATGGGTCTAGGTTTGTCCAGCTGCATTTGAAATATCTTTCCAGCCTCAGGTCAGATTATTCCATCTGGTCATTTTGGGTCATTGTGCCCAGCTGTCTTAGAATTGTATCTATATCCCTGGAATTATACAGGTCTGATATCACAAATTGTGACGATACATAGATTTTTCACTAGGAATAAGTTATATTTGTTAAGAAGACAATTATGCACTTTTTCTTGTGATTTTCTCCTAGTAATCCCAGCACTTTACTGCTGCTTAAGACCAAGCATGAATCCACCAATGTTACCTAATGTACCATTTATTGCAACAGTTACAGCTTACATCTTGTATCTCTAGTGACTATATTTCCAGAATTATAATTCTGATACCAGCAAGAATAATCTAAACTTTAAATACTTACTTGTAGATTTTTTTCCCTGTCAATAATCACAGTATCACTGCATATATAACCAAATAACTTCCGTTTTGGTACACTCTGATATATATGCATTAAATTTATACCTATATCCTATATCCATCAATTTGGAGAAAGATGTACACTACTATACGCTATAGTGTACATACTCCTTTCCTCTTCCCTTTTCGTGGACTCTCATTTATGATCCAGGGGCACAGTACCACCCCAGTGGAATTTGATGCCTCCTGCCTAACATAAACAGCAGATCCACACTGCATCTCTGTGACCTAACCGTCACTCTGTCATATATAGGTGCACTCTCATTGGAGTCTGGCCCTATTTTCTCTACTATCAAACCACACTGCTAATGCCCGATCTCGTCCGATCTTGGAAGCGAAACAGTGTGGGCTGAGTTAGTACCTGAAGAGGAGACTCACAGGGAATACCCAGTGTTGTAGAGCAACAATCATCCTGTATGTTAGGTGGCAGGTGACTCCAACAGCAGTATCACCAATTGTGTCTATCCTTTTCATCTCCAATTAGGATATTTTTCCTCTCCTTTTCATAAATTACGATATACCAATATTATAGCATCTTCATATTGTTAAAACAAAGCTGCCAATTCCTGCTTTGGTTTATGACAGGATTATAAATCTACTGACCATTTGGTCTCATTAATACAGATTATCTGTACTGGTCGGATGAGATGGGTTTATGACTCACTGTGTCTTCACCCTTCTCTATCTCATTTCCTGAGGCAGGACCAGAACATTTTTATCCATATATCTAGGATCATTCACATTTTTTGGATAAGGGGCAATTAAATTAATTTTAAATATATGTTTTCATAATAAATTGTATTTTATCAGCGACTGATTAACCCAATGGGTTAATCTTCCAAGTGATTTCTACTAAGTAATGACTGTGCCAGAGTCTACAGCGCATGCGCAGGACTACGGAAAAATGGCGCAGCGGCCATTTTTCAGAGTCCTGTGCATGCGCTGTAGACTCCGGCACTGTGCCAGAGTCACAGCGCTGAGAGCACTAGCAGTGGCGGTGATGGCTACAGGAGAGGAGAGGGCCCACACACAGAGTCTGAGCATGGGTCCCCTCCTCTCTATAAACGCAGCTGGTTGGGCTGCACCATGGACAGTAAAGCTGCACAGAAAGGGAGCTAAAAGAGGCATGCCTCATAGTGCGGGGGTGTGCCTTGTGCACTGATGGTCACTTAGATGTGTTATGTGACCAGGAAGTGCTCTGTAGTCGGAAGCTCAGGGCCCTTCAGTATGGGATGCTGCTGCAGCTTAGTTTGCATGCTGATACCCTGTGCAGTGTGCGCACATGCAGAAGCCACACTGCGCGTGTGCACACAGTGAGAGATGTGAAGGCATCTCACATGTGTGAACGCCTCTACCTTACTGACAGGCAGAGGCGTTTGCGGGGCAGGCGGGGGCATCGCGGTGGTGCTTTAAGGGCATTGCAGTGTTATTGGGGGTGCACAGACTAGACACCGCAGGCGCGTCCAGACCATTTGCGGGGCAGGCCGTGGCAGCTGCGTAACGTCTCATGCAGCCGCTGTATCCCAAAACATTGTGGCTAACCATCTGCTTTAGCACCTAGGCTGTGTAGATAGAGGGCTACCCTAAACATGCGAAAGCATCGCCGTTGTGTGATGCTTTTGCATGTTTGTGGGGGTGCAGTACCTGGCATGCGGGGCACATTTGCCCTGTGCTGGGTGTCACCCCGCATGTTAGTGAAATGGATTGTAGATGTGCGATTTTTTTGCACATTTGCGATCCATGCTGAATTAGGCACTCAGCAGCAGCAAGAGAAGATGTATGGATACATGTAGGTGAATCAATGGACATTGGCCTTCATTCCGAGTTGTTCGCTCGCTAGCTGCTTTTAGCAGCTTTGTACACGCTGAGCCGCCGCCTACTGGGAGTGAATCTTAGCTTTGCAGAATTGCGAACGAAAGATTTGCATAATTGCGAATAGAAATTTCTTTGCAGTTTCTGAGTAGCTCGGGACTTACTCTGCCACTGCGATCAGTTCAGTCAGTTTCGTTCCTGGTTTGACGTCACAAACACACCCAGCGTTCGCCCAGAGACTCCCCCGTTTCTCCAGCCACTCCCGCGTTTTTCCCAGAAACGGCAGCGTTTTTCCGCACACACCCATAAAACGGCCAGTTTCCGCCCAGAAACACCCACTTCCTGTCAATCACACTCCGATCACCAGAACGAAGAAATTTCTTCGTTAAGCCGTGAGTAAAATACCTAACTTTTTGGCAAATTTACTTGGCGCAGACGCACTGCGAACATTGCGCATGCGCAGTTTGCGACAAATCGCTCCGTTGCGAAAACCACTAACGAGCGAACAACTCGGAATGAGGGCCATTGTAGCTTAGTGTAGTGAGGGAAGAGTTACAGTGAGTAGGGGGTGATGCAGACTCCCAGCATTCAGACCCATTCCCATGTGTTCCTCCTCAGCCATTCACCTTACCGCATGTCACTACTGTGTACAATGAAGTCGGCAAAGCATTCAGATCAGTGGATTTGAATGTCACTTTCTGGCCGCATGTTGGATTTAAAATTACCAATACCTCTTTCACATTGCCAGTGCCGGATCATACCCGGGAATTGGAAACGGGTCATTCCCGGGTGGGATCCGGCACTGGACACTAATGGAAGGCTTCCCAACCCGGCAACATGCCACGTCGGTTGCCATAGTGGCAGGGGGCAGAGGCGGCACTGGGAGATGAGCTGATCTCCGCACCGAGTCTCCCTATGTAATGAAAGGGTCCGGTTCACGCTGCCACTGACCCGCTATTCAAACCAGGAATAACACTGCTTTATTCCCGGGTTGAATTACCGGGTCAAGCGACCTGGGAATTCGACCACAGCCCTTTCACACCGCACACCGACCCGTGTCGACTCGGCAATATGCCGGTGTCAATACCGGGTTATTTGTGTTGTGTGAAAGGGGTAAAAACTAAACAAGCCCTGCATTTTATAACCTACTGATTCAAGACTCTTTAAGTTATCATTTAGCTGATGGATACTTCATATTCTACTTAAGCAATATTTATAAACATTTATAACATTTAAAATATAATGGGAACAACTTTTTGTTTCCTTTATAAGGATACTAACATTATCCATAGGGGGTCATTCTGATTCTGTTTGTCGCAGTGGTGCAAATGGGTCAGGTCTGTGCCTGCGTAGCGGCCGCATTGAGCATGCGCATCGTTGCCCAGCGACGGCCGTCGCCGGGCAATGACTAGAAGAACGAAGAAAGCGATCACTGGAGTGATCGCAAGAAGATTGACAGCAGGAAGGCGTTCCGGGGCGGCAACTCACTGTTTTCTGGGAGTGGTGAGTCCAATGCAGGCGTGTCCAGGTGTTTGGAGGGCGGATGTCTGACGTCAGTTCCGGGACCTGCATCGCTGGATCGATCACACAGGGTAAATAACTCTCTTCTTTTACAGGAAACTTTTTTTGCATAGCAGGGCTGCACAAGCGTTCGCATCCCTGCTATGCAGAAATCCACTCCCCATAGGCGGCATCTAGTTGATAGCATGGGCAGCAAAAAGTTGTTACGTGTGATCAACTTAGAATGACCCCCATGGTCTTAGTATTTTGGCGGTAAAGGTGGGTACACACTGGCCGATATATCGGCCGTTCTCTTGAACGGCCGATATATCGCTGGTCCTTCGGCCAGTGTGTACGGGCAATAGGTCTGTGAACTCCGTCGTTCACAGACATATTGCGTCGGCCCCACAGCACAGCCAAAGGCCAATATATCTACCGATATATTGGCGCGTCACTGTGTGTGTACGGGCGATTCGGCCGACTGCCCGTACACATGCTGTGGCAGCCGGCGGTGATTGACAGCTGAACTGGGCGGCCGTCTGTACACGCCCGCCCAGTTAATGACGTATCGCGTTGGCCCCATAGCACAGCCGACGGGCAATATATCTACCGATATATTGGCACGTCGCTGTGTGTGTACGGGCGGTTGGCCGGCCGACCGTACACATGCTGTGGCAGCCGGCGGTGATTGACAGCTGAACACACTGCCCGATCCGTCCATAGATATCAATTGATCGGCAGATATATCTATCAGTGTGTACCCACCTTAAGAGTCCATGTGTTCATTTTACGAATGGCCACAGCTTTTATTCCCCCCCCCCCCCCCCCACCCACACACACACCCCTACCCGGAGGAGACTGTAACTGAACTTTTAAAAAAAATTGTGCTAATAGTATAATTGGGGTGATTGATCCCAGGTATTTATTTGCCATTATGGGGACTGTAAACATAAATTTGGCTCGCATTCTTTGGATCAACACAATTGGAAATTAGAAATGGCTGACCTTTAACTGTTTCAGAATTAAACATATTTTCTGCAATAAAGTAGTATAAAGAGGTTTTTTTTTATTAACCTATTAACCTCTTTATACATACAGTGTTATATATAATATACTTTATTATGCTCATGTGTTGTGTCATGTGTGTGTTTTTTTTTTCTTTTTAGTCTAGTGATGAACATTTTGGATAAGAATGATCCCATATGGTTCCCTTCTGTTTTGCTCATGCATCATTGATTCAGAAAAGCAATGTAATTTGTATGGTGGCTCTTTCACTCCCTTCTCCGACACAGTGTGATTTGATAGCTTTAGTAGTTGTAAGCTGAACTTTTTATTGTAAAAAAAAGCAAATATATCATTGCCATTAAATTAGTTCATGTTTGATTTTCAACTAAGATAAGGATATGTTGAATGTGACTAATGTACTAGAAAAGGGCCGTAAGCAGTTCACTGGATTAGAGCACAAAGATCAGAGCACAGGAGACATGTTTATAGTTTTAGCTCTTATTTAAAGTTTTATGTCCTTTTAAGAAGTGTCAGTACATCATCTCTGCTTAAAAACATCTACATTTTTGTCAGACAAAATGAATAATTGCAATCCCACTGAACTGCAATTCCCAATGACCCGACTGAATGTAGAAATCTATGCAATTGTCTTTCTTAGTTGTCTTCCATGTCTGGAATTTCTCCAGGTTTTGGTAAATTCACCCTCTGTTTTCCGTGCACCTGGCCATGTTTTTGTGTCGTGCAGCTGAAATAAAACATGCAGACTGAGTATGACACTTTAAGGCATTTAACTGCTGCTAGAGCAACCTTGTTATGATGTCCTGTAATGAGCAGAGCCAGATTAAGGGTGGTCCCAGGGGGTCAGTACACCAGGCCCCCTTGTTTTAAGGGGCCCTCCTGACCAGAGCTCTTTAACGCTCTGTTGCCACTCTCTAGGCTGCCGGGGCACAAGGCTGGACATTGCTTGACTCAGTCCCCGACTGTGCTGCCCGAGAGGAAGCCACATGCATAGCCGTACTACTCTCCCTGCTGCACCCTCTTGTCTTGGTGCCCTGGGCCCCCCAAGGGCTTAATCCAGCCCGGGTAATGAGAGTAATCTGGCTACACTGGATCTTCTGCTTAGTGGCATAAAGTCCAAGAGAGGCTTCTTTGTATGCAAAGATGTGGATAGGCTCTGATTGGATGGATACTTATTGCTGAGCACCCCTATTTTTGCAATTGACCCCATGATTGTCACACCTCTGTTGGTTTGTCAACTGTTGGATTGTCAACCACATCTGTTGGTTTCTCAGGACAACATTCAGTACAATGTAATATGAAGGTACAGTAGACTAGGAGTAATATTATAATATGCTTACAAAGCTGTCACTAGAGTGCTGATTACATGCAATAGTCTCTTACTGCAGGATTAGCTCCAACGTGGCAGTAGCAGGGCAATTCAAAATTCTGCTGTCAGCTGGTTGGGTATGTTAGTCAGAATCAGTGCATGTCTTTCTGCTGGATGTGGAAAGGAATGGGATTCATATAGCAGTTCATTGGGATGGACATCTGTAACTATTTCACTGCTATCATAATGCCAACAACACATATGATAATCAAAGCTAAAAATTCAGACAAATGACTTTGTACTCCGATCCCTTTCTTTCTTGGTTCTTCTTCCTTTCAACAAAGGTGTTGTTATACACAAATGATACACAATTGATTCATATTGAGTTTAGAAAATAAGTAATATTTGAGCAAAGAACTCAGAATCCCCACCTATACTTACTAAAACAATCTTTATTTAAGAATTCTGTTACAAAAATATATTTCTGTTAATCTAAAATTGGCCAAGAACTTACTGCAGTGTCAATGTATTCCACATTCTTCATCTTTTCTCATCTGCTTTTTGGACTATGACATGCGATTTTTATGGGGAATATGGTAATTTTCTTGCAAATCTAAGAGAGTAATGCTGGGCACACATCAGCCTGAGCAGCCAATAATCAGCTCATTGGGCCAATAATTGAAGTGTAATGCTGCGACCGTGCAGTAATTATTGGTCTGTCAGACATGCAAAATCATCCAACATGTCTGTTGCCATAGTATACCAATGTATGGCAAAGATATAGACTGTAGTCAGTATGTCAGATAATTGGTTTGTCAGACTGACAAACAATCTCAAAGTGTGCGCCCAGCACAAGAAAAGTGTGCCCATGAGTAATATTGCTCAGAAATGTAACCAAATCTGCCAGCCAGGGTCCAAATTTCAAGACCGTGTAATAAAATCAGCATTGCCAAAGAGTGGAACAATTAGATTTACAAGGCGACAAGCCGAAGCATTTACAAACCAAATCCTAGAATGTTCTAGAATGGGATTTCACAGGATGCATGAAACAGATGAAAGTTATATCTATTTGTCTGACTTTTTTACCTTCTCTCTCTCTCTCTCTCTCTCTCTCTCCCTCTCCCTTTAATTGTTATTTTATCCAAGAAATGAAGGTCTCAGAGTCTCTAAGCCACCCTCTGCCCAACATGTACACTACTCTTAATTTTGCCAATGCAACCAAAACAGATGATGACAATTTAATTTAATACTGCTATTTTCATTGCCTCTTTGTGCTGGTCAATTACTCTTATTGGATGATAAGAACTGGTGATGACAATGTGTTAAATAGTTTTGTAGACTTATTTCACTGCTCGTCATGTTCAGTCTTCTGCATTATTAATTAACATTAGTGAAAGGAATGAGGGAACTATCATCTGTCTATTCCCTCTCTTCCATCGTACAAACACTGACGAAGATATTCTAATGTACTGTTTTTCTTTTGCATAAATCATTTACCATATTTTTGATGCATGAATTTAAATGTATGCTGATGCATCTCTGACAGTTTGAGGATAAAAGTTTTTTTTCATATGTGATGAACAAAAAATCATCTTTAAATGATTTAAGATGAATCTGTCTTCTTTGTATCACAGAGAGGATTAAACATCAAATGTTTTGCTTAATCCATGGACGTTTTTTTTCTCTATGGACCAAAGACTTGGTTATTCGCTGGTCTAGTTACCTAGAGAAGCAAACTTTGAATATTTTTAATAAAAATAAAGTTTTATCATAAAAAATAATTCAGTAAATTCTGTCTAAAAATGTTTAATCTATTGTGTTGAGCAGTTTTCTGTGTATCTTATGGGGGTGCTCACATTTTTTTTGGCTAATCATAGAAAACCTGTAATAATAGAATAGGACACCGTGTGATATGTTGATCCTTTATTTTTTATATTGCGATGTCTTAAGATAACGAGCAGAGAGGGTAAACATGCTGATCTGCATGTAGCACAGGGGAGCCCAAAAAGGAAGAGGGGAAATAATCTAAGTGGAGGAAGGAATATTTCAAAGTGGATAAAAACAGAGGTTTTCCAACAGATATTGGATGAATGTTATAAGGAGCCATTTATCATAGATCGCATTTTCAATGCGAGCTGGGCGGGATCTTCAGATGGCGGTAGCTGCGGGGGCCAATATCGGGAATGCTTCACATTCTGGATATTGGTAAATCTGGCAGCATTGCATCCCTCATAGAAACCTATGGAGGATGCGACTGCGGGAGGCAATGGAGGGATCGCAGTAGGTATCAGCGATATCTGCTGCGGTCCCTACCACATACATTCAGATGATACCTAATTTTTGCGGCTAACCCCCGAAAACTAGAGTTTTGGGTGAAAAAAACACAAATAAGCAATGATAAATGGGCCCCGTAGTGAGATGCTACGGTTCCCATAGTTTGGAAGAATATAGGAAAGAGTTGTGGAGAACAGTGAGCATGTTTTCCATTCTGGAGAGATTTGTGTGTAATGAAGGAGCATGAGTTCTGACCTTCTCTCCCTTTACACTCCCACCCGTCCTCTTTGCTCTGCTAATGCACGCCGACTCTCCTGTCTACTGATTACCTCCTCCCACTCCTACCTCCAAGATTTTTCACGTGCTGCTCCATTTCTCTGGAATTCCCTACCTCTCCCTCTCAGACTCTACACATCTCTACAAAACTGCAAACGGGCTCTCAAGACCCACTTCTTCACCAAACCCAGCCAAATTTCATCTTAACCCTCTGTTTCACACTCTCTATGTACCCCGTCTGTGTCACCCCTGTCTGTCTACCCCTCCCCTTTAGAATGTAAGCTCTCACGAGCAGGGCCCTTTTCCCTCATGTGCTTATCCTTTTTCTTACTTTAATAATCTTCAACTGCACCAAATCCAGCAGTCTTCTGCCACCTGATACTTATTCCAGTGTCTGCAGCTATGTTTATTTACCCTGTACTTGTCCTATATTGTCGTCAACTGTAAGTTGCTGTTTTCCCGTTTTGATGATTTGTTTATGTACTCTGTAATTGGACACTGCGGAACCCTTGTGGTGCCATATAAATAAAGGATAATAATAATAATTATGAGGCTTCCTCCATTTTAGTGCAGGCTGACAGGTAGCAGCTGCTGTAATGTGATGTATGAGTTTATTTCAGTGGTGAGAAGCCCCAGGTAAGCTCAGCGACAGAAGGAAAAACTTGGGAGAAAAAGGCACTACAATACCCAGTAATGAGGTTACCAAATGTTGAATGTCTATCCAGAAGTTACAAATTTTGGGACAGAGCCACCAGATGAAAGATGAGATATGATCCCTACACAACATAGTCCCTCCAGCATCAACTAGATTTGTCTACATCCATTTTGTGTAGTTGGGTAGGGGCATAATCAGTGGTGCAAGTGGAAATTTTTCTTAGTGGTACTGATAGTAAAAATGGGCATGGTCACATGTCGTGAGGAGGCGTGGTCACACAAAACTATGGAGCCGCTACATGACAATAGGGGCATTTCCACATAATGTCACACACCGTAATGCCCTTTACACATTATGCCAGACACCGTAACACCCTTACACATTATGCCACACACCATAACGCCCATTATATATATAATGCCTATATATAATGCCACACACCATAATGCCCATTACATATTATACCACACACTGTAATGCCTATTACATATTATGCCACACACAGTTATACCACTGACACCATTTTACAAAAATGCCCCTTATAAATTATGCCCCAGCGGTGGGTTGGTGGTACTTAATGGTACTCCGTACTACCATACTTTTAGCACTGGGCATCATACCAACAGGATAATAATTTTAGTATCTTTCATTGTATGCGAATGAAAATAGAACTAGAATCCGCATTAGAGTGAATTTCCTCCCAGTCCTCATCATTTAAAGATACTTCCAAGTCTGACTACCAAACGGACTATAATATGGTCTTGGCACATCTCATAATTAAGCATTCATATATACATAGTAAGGGGTTTGCAGTGCACATCATCAGTTCTTAGCAAAGGTGGCCACAAACTGTGTACTGTGCAATTATTGGGCCGGTCAGGAAACATGGCAGGCGCCAAATGATGCCCTGTATCTGTAGCCTTAGGTGAAATAAGAGTTTTCCTGTCTCTCAAGAGATAATCTGGAATACAAATGACTCTCCGTGCTAGGAGAATACAAGCATGAAAAGTAATATTATAAAATGTGTCTATGACACAATGCAGTAACTAGGCTCTTCCTTACTCCCTCCTTATATATATGCGCTATGGGAATATTATAAAATGTGTCTATGACACAATGCTGTAACTAGGCTCTTCCTTACTCCCCCCTTTTACATATACATTTTAGGAATAGCCAAAAGGATGTCACAGATCAATATAATAAAAAATGGAATCTTGTAGAATGACCGAGTTGTAATGCAGTTGGTGGGTTTTCTCCCTTGATTCTCCCCACATCTGAGACCAGCCTTGGTACATGAGGTCCCATGTGTTAACTCTATTCTAAAGGTTTGGGACAGAGTAAATCAAAGATTAGAACTAGCGTCCTACCCCTCGCCTCGATTCCTCTCTGGAGACATCCCCACTCTTTTCGTTGGGTTGTATGACTTCCTACATGCGCCCTTGGGCCTTGGTTGGTATAACTATGTTCCTACATATTTTGGAAGACTTTGTTCCTCCTAACTTTGAGGGATTGTGTGAAAAATACGGTCTGCAGGCCAAGCATCAGTTTGCATACTTACAAATCACCACCTTCATTCGTACTGAGAGTAAGTTGAACAAACTTAGGAAACCTAACTCATTTGAATATCTATGCATATATGACTTGGGCCATAGGGGTGCTATTTCAATTTTTAATTTCTCTTTGGCCACCCTATCCACTACTTTTAAAGAACCTTTCAAAACAGGCCTGGGAGCAGGATTTGGGGACGACCCTGGAAGCATCAGATTGGTCAGAGATTAGGCAATGGGTTTCCAAAACTTCCATTACTTCTAACATCAACATCCAACTTCTTACAAAATTTATTTACGTTGGTACCCAGTCCCTGAAAAATTACATTGTACAGATGTATCCGCTTACATCATTGCTGCATTCACGCTAAACAGCCCGTGGCAGGACTCAGTAGCGACAAGCATCTTTTTATGCATTTTTCCTAAGCAGATCCTGCTGATTAAAATGACAGGCAGCATGCCTATATTATGTTACATACATAATATAGGCATGCTGCCTGTCATTTTAATCAGCTGCCTGTCATTTTGAGGCTGTATCTGCATCCGAAATGCCATGTTACAGTGTTTTCCAGGAATAGCATTTTGTATGCAAATACAGTCACAGTCATACACAGAATATAGGCATACATACTATTGCATTACTTTGTGACTAAGATGCATTTTCATGGGAAAATGCAAAAAAAGACGTTCGCCACTCACACGTTATGTGTAACGTGACATGTAGCACACGGAGCAAAGATCTCTATATACAGTATGCTTCATCTTCAGCCCTGTGTTGGATACAGTGTGGGCAGACAGGGACATACAGTATAAACATATTTGGTGGGATTGTCCACTGGTATCGGCATAATGGAACGATGTTATCTCTCTGATTAGTGAGGTGGCTGCCTACTCTCCTCCCATAATCCCTTTACATATCCTACTTTGTAAATCAATAAAGGGGGTTTTCAAACCCTTGAACAACCTCAGTAGCCACATATTTAATGCGTCTAAACATCTAGTTGCCAAAAACTCAGAAATCACGGTCGCTGGACACTGTAATGTAGGGGAGTCGCAGTTGGGGTTCCTAGTCTCGAGAAACTCTTTAGCCTAATCCACTGTTTTCACAGCAAGAATTGAATTGTCCTTATGCATTTGCAGCTGGAAAGAGAAATCCCAAAGATTTTTGTAACTATGCTGATGTAAAATCTGTGCGATAGACTGAATATCCCACCAAATGTCTATAATAGAAGGGACCAAGGGCGTAATTCAGACCGCATCGCTGCATAGCTATCACAGTCTGAGTTACTATGCGCAGTGCAGCCAGTGAGATGCAAAAGCATCTCACTGGTGCGATCGCCTCTGCCTGATTGACAGGCAGAGGCGGTTGCGGGACTGGAGGGCGTGTGCCAATGGCGTTAGAACACCGTTGACAGGGACACGGTCCGGACAACGGAGGCGTGTCCGGACCGTTGGGGGGGCAGGCCGGGACGGCTGGTCGATGTCACACGCAGCTGCTGCCACCGGAATGCAGTGGTTAGCCCCCTGCCAGCACGCAGGTGCAGCGCTGGCAGGGAGCTACTTGTCAGGTACAAAAGCATTGCCGCTGTGCGCTGCTTTTGTACCTGTACAGGGAGGGGGGTAGGGCCAAAGGGTACATCTGGGCATTATACACAGGTAGACAAACAGTGGTAGCTGCTCAATCATACCTGGAGATCATTATGTATCAGGTGCTAGAAAAGGGGAGGGGTCACAAACAGACAGCAGAGGATGGGGGTGCTTTACCCCTCTCCCCCACTGGTATCCCCCAGTACACTAAAAATGACCTGTAACCATACCTGAACCTATCTGGTAATAGAATTTCAGAGAAATTGGTCACATGCGTTTGCAAAGACATGTTTGGCTGCTGAGCCGCGTCAAGGCTTCTCTGATAGCAGTAAACACATTATACACAGGTACAGCAGTATAAATGTTTGGAAATTTGGTGAGTTTTGATCAGAGATATGTGGAAAGATAGGGAGGTGAGGCACTGCCTCACCTGCCCTAGACTTTTTACTCCAGAGTTTTGGCTATAAAAATGATTAGAATGATGCATAGAAGATATTTCGAACATATTATTTGTATTTTTCATATACTTTACACAGTCAAAACTCTGGCACAAATGTTAGTATGACAGGAAAGGCTCTGTCCCACCACACTGCACCTCACTGCAACCAAGTAGGTGTACTTAGTAGCTTGAAGCTTGAAGAATGTTCTCCTTGATATGAAAAAACTGCAGGCAGCCTACTGTATATCATCACTAGGATTTTGCTCTATGATGGTTTGGCCCTAAATACTCTATGTGCTCTGTTTAATAATCTGATAAAAGGTGAAACACGGGTACTTCTGCAAAGAAGAAGCAGAAAGAGATTGTTGGATGTTACATAGATGTAAATTATACTGAAGCACTGATCCACTCTGTCTAACAGCAAGGAGATGAGAGTGCTATCAGAATGGATGAATGGGAGTTTAAAAAATATTCCCGGGAACTTAAGTTGGGCAGGGGAAAAGAAATAATCAACGCCAAACTTCACCATCTCAGGATAACAACACACTAACTGCATGCTCAAACACATTTCATTTTTTTATATCTTCATAATAAACCTATAGAGCTGCTCCTGTTCTCCAGCCACAGGATTGCCCTATTGTCCATAAAGTACTATCATAAAGTGCACATTAATATACAGTTGCCCCCATGTTTAGTGTGTGACATAGCTTTTTATCAAGACTTGTCCATAGAAAGATAGGTAGACAGGGTAAAAAGTTCGACAGTCAATGTACAGAGACATCCTGGAAAAAAACCTGCTCCAGAGCGCTCTTGACCTCAGACTGGGGCGATGGTTCATCTTTCAGCAGGACAACAACCCCAAGCACACAGACAAGATATCAAAGGAGTGGCTTCAGGACAACTCTATGAATGTCCTTGAGTGGCCCAGCCAGATCCCAGACTTGAATCTGATTGAACATCTCTGGAGAGTTTTGAAAATAGCTGTGCCCCGACGCTTCCCATCCAACCTGATGGAGCTTGAGAGGTGCTGCAAAGAGGACTGGGCAAAACTGCCCAAAGATAGGTGTGCCAAGCTTGTGGCATCATATTCAAAAAGACTTGAGGCTGTAATTGCTGCCAAAGGTGCATCAACAAAGTATTTAGCAAAGGCTGTGAATACGTATGTACATGCAATTTCTTAGTTTTTTATTTTTAATAAATTTTGCAAAAATCTCCCAATTTTTTTTTGTAACATTGTCATTATGGGGTATTGTGTGTAGAATTTTAGAGGAAATTTTTTTATTTATTCCATTTTGGAATAAGGCTGAAACATAACAAAATGTTGAAAAAGTGAAGCGCTGTGAATAATTTCCGGATGCACTGTATGTATGTATGTATATATATATATATATATAAATATATATATATAAAACACAGTTCTGAGGGCGCTAATGGTGTTGTTTGGAAACCGTATACCGATTCAGCACTAACAACATAGGGATTATTGTGAAACATAAAAACAATGTGATACTGTATGTACAAATACAATTTGTTCACAATTATGCACAGAAAAGCACATATACATAAATATATAATTAATTTTCCAAAAATGCATGAGAAATTGTTCCAGTTGAATGGGGCAGATTGCTTTGCTGAAAAGTTGTTCAGATGGTGATACAGATATCAGAAAGATACAGAATCCAATGCGTTTCGGCCCAAAGGACTTCCTCAGGGGTAAGTATCAATAATTATGGAAAAACATGATATAAAAGGATATGTCACTAGAAGTGCTGGTTTGGAACAATCTGAAAGCAAATTGGTTTTCCCATATGGAAAATCAGTAAAAACATCAATTAAAATTGAATAAAAGATTCTTCAATCAAAATTTGTCCTTAGAAGGAACTGCTATAAATGATGACCAACGATTACAGTATGTTGGACCAAAAGAATGTGTAAACGTAGGGAACACTACTGAACTTTTACTGGTTCCACTTGATGGTACACTGGCTTTACCGAACCAGTAGACAGTAGTTTCTACTATTGAACTTTGACAGATACACATCAGGCTCTTATTACTTTTTCTGCTGGTTCGGTGAAGCCAGTGTACCATCTAGTGGTATAGGGGTCTAATCATGTAGAAAAAAAGTGAATTGATACTTATCACTTTAGATAACATCAGTTTGACGCGATATATATCTTTTATAAGTAGCTATCCACGGCTCTGTTGATCCTGTCTTCAACTGCGGTCCCCTCTGCAATGTGTGGAGTCTGCTAACGGGTCTCTTCCACCTAGTTTTTATCCTACTGAGGTAATGACTCCAAGGTCATCCTCACAGTGCTAATGTCAGACTGCATAGGGCATCAAAATGTGCCAGAGCAGCATAAAATCACCGCACTGGGCAGGCTGCATGTCACTCGAGGTATCACTGTGGCGTGGAATGGGTTAAGCTTTTTAATGGAGGGACGCAGGGAGGATGATGCTGGCGCAGGATAGTTAGTATGGTATTAGGGACAGTACTGAGGCAGTTATCTGAGACAGATCTAGAATATTCTGTCTCTTTCCAGTTTCTCGTTGGAAGGCTAAGTACTGTGATTCTGTACTGTATTATTGATTGAGTGGTTTACTCTGTTTATTCTTTCTATTTTCTGCTCCATTTCTCTCTCTCATACTTATTCTATTGCTTCTCTTACTTTCTGTTCCTTTACCCTTTACTTTCTTTTCCTCTGTCGATTGTGTTAAATATGTCCAGCAGGCCCAGACGCAGCGCAGGTCTGCCCGCGCGCTTGGCAGATGCTGTTCAATGCCGGGCAGGTCGAGGCAGACGTGAGGCGACGGGGGCTAGAGGAGACGTGGGCATCCGGAGGCGCGCTCGCCCTCCGGCGCGCGTGCAGCCGCAGGTAGCGTCTCTGGCCGCTCTGGCGGTGGGTGCCGCAGACGGGTCAGTAGTGGCTGGAAAGGGGCGGCGACTAGCAGGCGGGGGTGCTCGGATGAGTGCCCCGTTGCCGGTAGGGCCGCCTCTCCGCAGGGTCCGGGGGAGTGCGGGGCCTGGCCGGGCTGGTGAGCGTGTATGCTCACGGCTGGCGGGACAGGCCGCACTCCTCTCAGGGGGACTCAGTGTGAGTTCTGACAGGGGGTCAGTGTGGGGGAGAAGATCCCCATTGGTTATCAGTGCGAGGGAGCCTCCTGCTGGGAGCGCGCAGGGCTTAGGCGCGTGCGGTAATGCTAGAAACAGGCGGTTGAGGAGGCACGCTCAGTCCAGGATGAGCATATCTGAGGGATCCTCGGCAGTGGACAGTGAGGGCTCAGTGGGATCTTTGATTCTGACGGGGGGGCTATAACTCTCGTCAGGGTCAAGGGTCGCGTAGGGCGCTGGAAGGGGAGTCGCCGACGGTGTCGGTGGCTCCTGCTTTGGTATTAACCGCCATTTGTACGGCGGTAGTGTCAGCTGTGGCCCCCTTGTTTACCACTGTACCCGGTGGACAAGGGGCTGCTGTGGGTTCCTTGGCCGATGGCATTGCGCGTGCGCTAGTGCCGGTCCTTTCCTCTGCTGGGGGCAATGCGGCACCAACCCCGTTGCCTGTATCAGGTGCGGGGCCTGTCGGGGTGCACGGGAACAATGTCATTTTTGTCTCCTCAGCTACGGACATCAGGAGTGACATGGAGCAACCATCAACTTCCGAAGCAGGTGTGGCAGCTGATCGGGCCAGTGAGTCATCCACGGACCCCGACTGGTCCAGGGGGAGCGAGGTCAGCCCAGGTAGCGGAGTGGACTCCAGCACACGGTCCGGTTCCAATAGTGACGGTATGAGTACGGGTAAGGGTTCCAGCAAGCGGAGGAGGAAGAGGCATAGGCGTCGGGGTACGGACTCTTCCTTGTCGTCTACGTCTTTGGAAGGGGTATCCTCTTCCGATGGCGGAGTGCATAGAGTGAAGAGGCGGAGGCGGTGCGGACGCAGGTATTCCAGCTCGTCCACTTCACAAGTGTCGGTGGAGTTAAACACGGTCCACTGCGCCAACACGGCGATGAAGCGTGGGCTGAGGCCCCGAGCCCGGGACCGGATATGGAAGGGTCAATACATTAACATTTTTGTGCTCACAAGCGATGACAGGAACATGTTGTTGGCGGCTAGGAAATAAGGCCAGGGCAGCGAAGACAACTTGCGTTCTTACCAGAACTGGGTTAGGTGCATGCTGATTTCACGGCTTGTTATTTGGAGACGTGTCCAGATGAACACATGAATTTGGTGCGTTACCAATTCCTTATTCACATGCTTTACGTGAAGAATAAGGGTTCAGCTTGGCGTCGGTACGATGAGGACTTTTGGTGCAAACAGCATGGACGGGAGCAATGTCGGACTGGGACATGATGGGCCCAGTGGGGGAAGGCAGTGAAAGGGGCCCATACTTAAGGGTGTGGCCAGCCTACAAAGGTGGTATGGCCAGCCTCCACAGAGGCTTGAAATACACAATAGTTTAGTGCAGTGTAATGCAACATATCTACCATCTATAATACAAGTGCACAGTCTTGAACCTGATCCCTAGAGGAAGGAGTGGGCCCTCAGGCAGTGGGGCCTACCGGTGATTTCCCTGGTACCCCTGTGGGCCAGTCCGACCCTGGATGGGAGAAATATAATTTTGGAAAGAAAGATGTGGAATTGTATGTGCAGTTGACACAAGGCGCTGGTGCTACGGAGGAAGGAGGTGCCGGGAGACGTTGGTCGAAGCAGTCTGGTTCGCGTTTTCGTGCTCATCATGCGGGGGGGGGCATGGCAAATGCTTTGCCTTCAATAACGGCCAGCGTGAGCTGGGGGGGAAGTGTCATTTTCGGTACGCATGTATTAGATGTGGGGGAAGCCAAGCGATTAGGGACTGCAGTAAGCCTTGGACAGGAGGGGCTGTCGCAACGTCGACTCGGCAAGGTTGCGGTCCAGCGGCCCCGGTCGCTGGGCATAGCCCCTCCCCAATTAAGTTACAGGCGTTGTCTCCCTGGCTGCGGAGATATCTGCAGTGGATGGAAGTGGAGTTTCTGCGGTCGGGTTTTGAGTACGGCTTCCCTTTGCCAATTTCTGGGCCCATTAGTTGTGGTTCTGGGAATAACCTACGCTCCGCTAGGGAATTTCCGGATGTGTTGCAGCAAAAGGTGATGGCCAAAGTGGAGTTGGGTAGGATGGTAGGGCCTTTTGAGTGTCCCCCAGTGGAAGATTTAGTCTTGTCACCAGTCGGAGTTGTCCCGAAGAAAGCTGCAGGCAAGTTTCGGCTTATACAGCATCTTTCTTACCCCGCCGTGGCATTGGTGAACGATGCCATCCCCGAAGAACTGTGTAGGGTAGTGCACTTATCTTTTGGTTCTGCCTTAGACAGAGTTCGGTCATTTGGTAAAGGTGCGTTAAAGTGTAAATTGGACATTGAATCTGCGTTTCGGCGCCTGCTGTTGCACTCTTCGTTTTTTCGGTTCATGGGATTCCGATTGGATGACGGGTTTTATGTAGATAGATGCTTGCCGATGAGTTGCTCGATATCCTGTGCTTTAGTTTTTTCCTCCATTGGTGTTTGGAGGAGGTTACGGGAGAGACAGGAATTACGCATTATTTAGACGACTTCTTGTTGATGGGCCCTTCCGGTTCTGAGCATTGCTGGAAGTTGCTTCAGGTAGCTTTAGGCTTGTTTGCGGAATTTGGGGTTCCTGTCGCGCCAGAAAAAAACAAAGGGCCGACGGACTCATTAGTGTACCTGGGAATACAGATTGATACCAGGGCCGGTTTGTGTAGGCTTCCCGATGACAAAGTTAGGCGTCTTTATGGCGACATTTTGTATGCGCTTGCGGCAGGCAAGCTTACGCTTAAGCAAGCTCAGTCTTTGTTGGGTTTGTTTAATTTTGCCTGCAGAGTTATACCGATGGGGAGAGTATTCTGCAGGAAACTGGAGCGGACAACGGTTAGGATTCGACGCCCGCACCATTTTCTGAAATTGACGCTCGAGATTCGGCGGGACCTGCGCATCTGGGATTAATTTTTGTTTCAGTTTAATGGAGTGTGTATATGGCAAGAGAGCATTGTGTCCAACACATCCTTAGAGCTTTTCACTGATGCGGCGGGTGCCTATGGTTTCGGGGCTTATGTCGCGGGTCGGTGGTGTACGGCATGTTGGCCTACTGAATGGGTGTTGGAGAAGTTGACAAAGAATATGTTGTTGCTCGAGATCTTTCCGATCATGGTGGCTTTAGACTTTATGGTGCAGTAGCCAGCGGAATAAGGAAGTGATTTTCTGGTGCGACAATTTGGGTGTAGTTTTTGCCATAAATAGGCAAAAATCGACATCCTTACCGGTCCTTAGGGTCATCGCGCATATAGTGTTGAAATGCTTGGTAAACAACGGAACAAAATTGCTGATGCCCTTTCCCGTGGTGATTGGGATCATTTTAGGACACAGGTTCTCAAACTCGGTCCTCAGGACCCCACACAGTGCATGTTTTGCAGGTCTCCTCACAGAATCACAAGTGAAATAATTAGCTTCACCTATGTACCTTTTAAAATGTGTCAGTGAGTAATTATAACACCTGTGCAACTGCTGGGTTACCTGCAAAACATGCACTGTGTGGGGTCCTGAGGACCGAGTTTGAGAACCTATGTTTTAGGAGATTGGCCCCTGCTGCGAATGCGACAGGTGACTTATGTCCTGATTATTTGTGGCAGGTTATCCACCAGGAGTGGAGGATTTAGCACACCGTTCACTGGCTCCGGTGACATTCGCTGCATACTTGTTCACCTGGGAATGGTGGAATCGGTTTCTTTTGGAGAGGGGCCACAGCGGTAAGACCAATCACGACTTGCTTTTGGATTTCGTATGGGCATTTTTTGTTGACGGGAAATCGCGAGCGTACTACGGTCGAACTCTGGTGGGTATATCGTTTTTTCTGCGGCTTCGGGGGCGAAGAGACTTTACCAAGACTTTTTCCTCCGGAGGGTGTTGAAAGGTTGGGCGAGGGCGGTCCCGCCGTTGCCGACAAGCGGCGACCGATTGATGGAATCTTGTTGAAGCAAATTTTAAGGTCTCTGAGGGGGATTTGCTCCTCAGAATATGAAGTTCGGTTCTTCAGGATGGCCTTTACAATGGCCTATCATGGAGCGTTCAGGGTGGGCGAACTGGTGTTGACTTCCAGGGCATCAGTGTCGCCCATGCTGGCGAGCCATGTTGTCGTATGTCCCGACGTATTATGGTGTAAGATACAGCGCTCCAAAATGGACGTAGTTGGCAGGGGGCTGTGGGTCCAAATGGGTGAGGCTCGTGAGCGGGACATTTGTCCAGTAGCCGCGGCTAGAGCTAATTTGGGCTTGCGGCCTCCCACGTCTGACAGATGGCTCGTTCACAGTGACGGTTCCCCGTTGACTAGATATCAATTCCGGTCGGTGTTGGAGCGCTGTATATTAGACCTGGGTCTATCTCAGGACGATTATGGGACTCACTCTTTCCGCATCGGTGCTGCATCAGCTGCCGCTGTGGCGGGTTGGTCCAAAGTCGACATCCGAGCACTGGGTAGGAGGAGGTCTGGTGCAGTTCGGCGCTATATCAGGCCTTCCCCTGACAGTGCGCCCCTTTGAGGATTAGCCGCTCGTCAAAATCGCCTTTGCGATTGTGGGGGTTTTGAGGAATTTTTGTTTTACCGTTAGTTTTAATTACGGCTTTTTCCGGCTGATGGATGTTTTGTTTTTGCCTCAGGTCAAAGTGGGTGACCCACCCTCCCCTATCCCTCCCCTCCATTGTTAGGGTGTCAGGTTAGGGTTTTTTCCCTTCATGTTTACAATTAATCACCTTTATTAATTTTTTACACAATTCTTTTGCAGGACGGCGGTTAGACCCACAATGTATATGGATGGTGGGACATTCTTATATGTACTGGCTAGTGGTGTCTCCGGTATCTAGCGAGGTGGCTAGGTTTCCGGAGGTTCCACGTATGCGCTGGTTGGGGCGCAGGGACCTCCGTTGGGAGGGCCTCCGGGACTGGTTGTCCTCGGCAGTGGATCGGTTTGGATATCCACTGTTTTTGGTATTGCACGTTGGGGGAAATTATTTGGTGCACCAGACGGGTTTGGATATCTGTTTTGAGATCCGGCGCCAACTGCTGGAGTTGATCTCCGACTGGCCATTCTGCATGTTTTTCTGGTCAGACATTGTTCCCCGGAGGGTGTGGCGAGGGGCCTTTAACCCCAGGGCAATAGATCTGGTGAGGAGGCGCGTAAATTCATCGGGCGGTCCTTCAGCAGGGCAAGCGGATCGTAACGCATGGGAGGATTTCCTTTCGTGACCCGGCCCTTTATTGGTCTGATGGGGTGCACCTGTCGACCGACGGAATGTTTGTATTTTTGGAGGATATAGTTAGGGCTTTGCGGTTTATTTAGAGTCCCTATAGTTAGAGGATGGTGGCGGTGGCAGGTTTTCAGTAACCTGGCAGTTGGCCGGTTCAGAATGGTTAATTAGATTTAGTTTAGGAAGTAAGTTTATTAAGCTTAGGGCAAACTTTTGGTAAATTAGAATTTTTAAATTAGTTATGGGCACCACTGTACCAAGAGGGCCCATATGGTAGTTTGGTAGGCATATGTGGATATTGGGGCTCAATTTTTATTCCGTAGGGGCGGAGTTTAGCTTCGTCCTTACAAATGGTGTGGTGGTCAGGGGTAGTGGCAGAAGGCCGACCCCTGGCTATAGAGGGGCAGATGGCCTGTAGTATAGTTGGAGTATGGATGGCAGGGATGGAGGCAGAAGGCTGATCCCTGAGCATCTGGGGCAGAAGGCCCTCCAAAATATATGCTTACTGTTCATTTAATTTATATACAACTTAATTTGTAGGAATGTTCGCTAGTTGATGTTTAACAATGTTTTAACTGTTCTTCTCCCCGCCACCTTAGTTAGAGAGGGATTCTTCAATTTAGTTTAGTTAATAGGCCTTCCTCTCAGTTTAAATAAAAAGTCGACCCCTTTCACGCCACATACAGTTGTTGTGTATTTATTTACTTAGATAGGTGGTCTTGAGTGGTGTGCGAATGCATCTGTGCGTGTAAGGTTTATGATGGAAAGTTTGTTGAGACGTTAAATATTTTATATGGGAGAACGCCTTAAAACTACAATAGAGAAAAAAACACTTGTGTATTGTCCCCAGGAAAATAATTGCAGTGTAGGTGACAGAACTAAGACATAAGCTGTCCATTTCTTATTAATTGCCTTACAAAATAACATGTTTTCTGCCTTTAGTGGTATGTGCGTGTTTTGATTTAATGGAAACTAAGAAGTAATGGTATCATTTGCGTCGTGCTGATAAAACGTAAAAAGGGGGTAAAGTCACCATACAATAGAGATTAGCAAACTACTGTGAGCCACTGAGCCGTGGTTAGCTATTTTGTATGATTTTTTTTTCTTTTAAATGCTATCTTAACAATTATTTTGTCAGAACATCCTTCTAATTAGAGGCGCAAACTGTTTTCTAATTAGACTTCCTTAGACTATGCACAGTTTCACCATGTTTAATGAATAGAATACCGAATTTTTCTGTTAGGAATTATGAAATACAAGGATTAAATGGCATCTTTTACACTGCAGATTGTGCCACAATAATAACGGGACCTCAAAAACATAATACTATAAATTAAAGATGCAATCTGAACCGCTCCGAACATTAGTGATCAGAGTCCACCCGAGCTGCGACTTGAGTGTTCCTGCCAGACTCGGATTCCACTTCGAGGCTGAACGTCATCTTCCCAGCGTCAGATTCTCGCGGGACGTGGATTCCATACCATATAAGGTACCACAACTGGTACTCAGCGCCATTTCACTCAATGCACGCTGACAAATGTTGTGCTATACTCTGTTGTTTAGGCTGTGCTGTTTCTATCCAGAGACTCTAGACTAATTGTGGCTGCGCAGTAAACAGAGACTCTATATAGGGGCATGCTGCACTGTACTCTCTCGTTTAGGCTGTGTTGTGTGCAGTGCCGTAACTATGCATTTTAGTGCTGTGTGCAAGAAACGACAGTGGCGCCCCCTCCATGTAAGATAGGGGCAGTGCGCGCCGTAGGCGCGCAAAAAATATATAGGGGTGTGGCTTTATGGGGAACGGGCGTTGCCACAAATAATAGCAATTCATACTACGGTGCACAGTAGTCTCCATTATTCAAATTACGCTGCACAGTAGCGCCACTACACCAGGTAAAGCCCCTTTTATACATTACAGCAGACAGCATCCCCCTTTTTACACATTACAGCAGACAGTACCCCTTTTTACACATTACGGCAGCCAGCGTCCCCCTTTTTACACATTACGGCAGATGGTGTCCCCCTTTATACACATTGCAGCAGCCAGCGTCCCCCTTTTTACACATTGCGGCAGCCAGTCCCCCTTTTTACACATTGCGGCAGCCAGGCCCCCTTTTTACATATTACAGTAGACGATGTCCCCCTTTTTACACATTACGGCAACCAGTCCCCCTTTTTACACATTACGGCAGCCACGCCCCCTTTTTACACATTGCGGCAGCCACGCCCCCTTTTTACATATTACAGCAGATGGTGTCCCCCTTTTTACACATTGCGGCAGCCATCCCCCTTTTTACACATTGCGGCAGCCAGGCCCCCTTATTACATATTACGGCAGATGGTGTACCCCTTTTTACACATTGTGGCAGCCAGGCCCCCTTTTTACATATTTCGGCAGACGGTGTACCCCTTTATATACATTGCGGCAGTCAGGCCCACTTTTTACACATTGCGGCAGCCAGGCCCCCTTTTTACATATTACGGCAGACGGTGTACCCCTTTTTACACATTGCGGCAGCCAGTCCCCCTTTTTACACATTACGGCAGCTAGTCCCCTTTTTACACATTGCGGCAGCCAGGCTCCCTTTTTACATATTACGGCAGACAGTATACCCCTTTTTACACATTGCGGCAGCCAGTCCCCCTTTTTACACATTACGGCAGCCAGTCCCCCATTTTACACATTATGGCAGACGGTGTCCCCCTGAGAAAGAGAGAGAGAGAGATACTTACCATCTCCCCGCTGAGAGGCTCCTCGTGCTGGCATCTCCCTCTGTGCAGGCATCGGACAAGGAGGAGGAGGGAAGGGCACTGGAGCCGCAGCAGCGCTATTTCATTGGTAGTAAGCGCCGCTGCAGCTGTCCCCTCTTCTTCCGTATTGGCTGCCCGGCGCCGCTGTGGATGCTGGGATGGAGGAGTGGCTGGAGAAACGGAGGAGTGTCTGGGCGAACGCTGGGTGTGTTTGTCTCGTCAAACCAGGAACGACAAGCACTGAACTGATCGCACTGGAAGAGTAAGTCTCGAGCTACTCAGAAACTGCAAAGAAATTTCTATTCGCAATTTTGAGAACCTTTCGGACGCAATTTTGATAAGCTAAGATTCACTCCCAGTAGGCGGCGGCTTAGCGTGTGCAAAGCTGCTAAAAGCAGCTTGCGAGCGAACAACTCGGAATGAGGGCCATTGTCTGGTTATTCCACGTCACTTCCCAATTTCCCGGTTTTCGATAATTGGAAATATTAAAACACAATAAGGACCTGTCTACATGATACTGGTGGAGCTTCAAACTAGGGGGCCTAGAGATATTGAATTTCTTGTCCACCGGTCTCCCACCCCATAATTTGAGTACCTCATCTATTGCTAAAGGGTATGGGTACTAATCCTGACTTGCTCTGACCTTGAGGTACCTGTGAGCACACCCAGCATTCTGTCTGGTTTAAGACCTTACCCACTAGTGAGTGGTAATCACTCAACGGATGACGGTCCATGTCGATATTAAGGTTGGACTGACATCTCTGGATGCACCCATCCTCGACTATATTCTCACAATTCCTACAAATACAATATTCATCAGACAATAACCCCTCACAGTGCCTCCGAGCTCCCTGACTACCAGAGCGCTTACTGATGCCAGCCTTTACTAAAGTGATGTGCTGATCCTGAGATCCTACAAATTCATACTTGCCATCAGAACCCATTCCAGATCCCTGCTCAACCTCTCTGGGACCCTCACCAAAACAAACTGTCCTTATCAAAACCAGAATTACTAACAGAACCCGAAACGCAGTCTCTTGTGATCGATCCATTTCGTTAGGGGAAAGGAGGAAAATAAGAAGGAGAAAATAAAGGAAAAATGCAGGGGGAGGTGAAAAAAAGAAAGTGGTACGACAACCGTTCTAGGTCTTGTTACTCTCTGTGCTCAGATGCCTTTCAACAGTCCTGCCTCTCAATTTTCCTGGAACAGACACTCCAGTGATACGAGATTCTCTACACTCTGCTCTTTGTCACGAGTTCTCTCAGAGTCAGCGACCTTCTTGTAGTGGGACGAATGGACCCAAGTCTCTCTTTCGGCGACCTTCAATGCTGTCGTGCTGGTTAACAAGACTTGGTATGGTCCTTCCCACCTGTCTATGAGGCAACCTGAGTGTAAGAAATTTAAAATCATCACATAATCCCCAGGCTCAATGTCATGACAATTACTGTTCGGTAGGTCAGGAATCACCAGCTTTAAATTTCTTTGTTGATTTCTCAGCTGCTGGCTCATCCCAACCAAATATTTCACAGTCACTTCATTATTACATTTCAAATCATCCTGGGGGTCTATCATTACATGAGGTTGTCGACCAAAAATAATTTCGAAGGGTGATAGGTTAAGGGGAGACCTGGGAGTGGTTATGATGCTGTACAACACTAGTGGCAAAGCTTTTGGCCACGACAATCCAGTTTCAGCCATTAATTTGCTCAGCTTGTTCTTAATAGTGCTGTTCACTCTCTCCACCTTTGCACTCGCCTGTGGACGGTACGGAGTATGCAGCTTGCTATTAATTCCCATCAGTTTGCACATGACCTGAAAGACTTCACCTGTAAAATGGGTACCCCTGTCACTTTCAATTATTCTAGGGATACCATATCTACACACAAATTCCTGCACAATTTTCTTTGCAGTGAACGTAGCAGTATTTGTGGCAGCAGGGAACGCTTCTACCCAGTTGGAAAATACATCAATACAAACTAACACATATTTTAAATTCCTACAGGGTGGTAACTGTATGAAATCGATTTGTATTACCTGAAAAGGTTCGTCTGTCGGAGGGATATGGGATGGCTCTGTTGGTATTGACTTTCCAATATTCTTCCTCAAGCAAGTAAAGCATGTCATTGCTCTCTTACCTGCATGAGAAGAGAATCCTGGCGCACACCAGTAGGCTCTCATCATCCTGCACATACCCTCTTTGCCTAGATGAGTCAGACCGTGTGCCACCTCAGCTAGACTTGGAAGATATGCTCTGGGGGCTACTGGCTTACCGTGTCCACCTGTCCAAAGTCCTGAGGACTCTGGCCATACCCCTTTGCCCTCCAGACTGCCTTTTCCTTTAGGGAACACAAATTTTGCACATTAAATTTACTATCATGTGTTATCAGTTGTGTGGAGTAAACCGTCTCTGGATAAAAGAAGAGAGAGGAAAAAAATAGTAAATAAAGAAAAGAAAAATGTCAGGTTTAGCATTCACCAACAGACTGTCACACCGTCATGCATATCGGTGTCTATGCACAGTCTCCCTTCACCAGTATTCTCATTCTCCCCCCTTTGTGCATGACCAGGCACACTGCATTAATACTGGTGTCCTTATGCTCTTATACTGGTGAGATATACTGGATTTGGGCAGAGCTCTGAAAGACCGAGTAGGCATGTGGCGTCTGAACTGTAATCTTGTCGGTGAACGCAAGAGATGAAGAGGAAACTTTGAAGACAAATCACATAGAGTTTAGTAACAGATAAGTTTGTAGAGGCAAAGAAGATTTTACAAAATTTGACATCTGGATTGGGCACTACGGGGGAATGATTCTCTTCCCGGTCTGCTCCCCTAAAAAAAATTCTATGTGTGTTAAATCTCTACTGGGACTATCCCAGCCATCAATTCAGTGTCCTGTCCATTCTAAGTTCATAGGGAACCCGGTATCTTTGAGATAATTTCCTCTACCTGTGATGGACATGCATCTAGAACAGTGAAATGCAACATTAGTCTTCGTGGGTATCCAACATACTTTGTGCTGCCTGGGCGGGAGCACTCAATATGTATACCATCTCTAACAAAACTCCTGTTAAGTTAATTAGAGATCACTTCTGCTAGAGGAAGAAGCAAAAGTTTAGAGGCCTCCTCCTAACCCCAGCAAGTTCTGTCAAAAGGGTAAAGTTACATTTATTCTGTTCTTCCCATTAACCGAATCTGTGTTTTCTATATGGCTTGTGATTCCTTACTATATGTCCCTTGATCCCGTTTATGTGTTTTAATAACGTGGCTTGTTTTCTCTATCCAGGGGGCTATATTGGCTATGTGCTCTACTACTCTTACAATCTCTAGCAAAATGTCCTTTATTTTTGCAAGTGTAACATATTATTGGCCTTTTCTTACCACCAGGGTTTTGGGGTTTAGGCTGATGAGACTTTGGTGTAAGAGCCTGTATACTTTCAATCCTCAGCTACTCCTCCTGTTGTTTTTTACGCCTAACAATATTCTTGTGGTGTTCAATTGCGCACTCTCTAAAACAAGCTACTGTAACCCCTCTCCTATTAGGCAAAGATGCTTGTACCCTGTCCCTAACTGCCTTATTGAGTCCGTCCATTAGCACAGAGACAGCCACCTCCCAGTAATTCGCATTGTTCCTTGTATTTGATACCCCAATGTATCTATCCATTATTTGCACGGCCCAATGGAAATATTCAGATGTCGTTTCATTTTCCCTCTGTTTTATGGAGAAAATTCTTCTCCACTTAACAGTTGTGGGGAAATACAATTCTAGTTGCATGTTAATTTGCTCTAAGTTCTGATTGTGTTTGTCAGTCATACGACTATCCGACTCTAATCTACAATCAGTGATACATTTTTGGGTGTCAATATTAGGGGGTAGGCACGCTTTCAAAAATATCCACCAGTGTTTGTTTGCCGGTTCATACGCATTACCCAGATCTCTGATAAACTTCTGACATCTGGCTAAATGCTTCTGAGGGTCGGGGAATTCTGAAATGATTGACCGCAGCTCATCTCTGGGCCACGGGCAATACATTGCATTATTCCTGGTGAGGATTACTCCCTGACTATCAGTTCCCCCATTGGGAGTTACTAATTCCAAAACAGGGTGTAATTCTACCATTCCGTTCCTAACCTGTTTACTGTGAGGTGTTGTTGTCTCTGTGTAATGAACTGTCTCACACTTACCGGTAGCTGTGACCTCACTAGTTCTTTCATTGGGGAATATTGTTACTGCTCTACCTGGTTGGACAGGCCCCACCTGAGTTTCTTGCAATGTGACTGCTTGGAGGAGAGCTGCGATTTGGCTGGATCCTTCATCTTCCTGTGACCTATAACCTTGAAAAGACTTCAAAACAGGATACAACTTGCAAAGGTTAGGGTTAATACATTGCTCTTGCATACTATTTTCATTTACAGATGTACCATTGATTGTAGCCATCTTTTTTTCTTCGACCTGTGTCGGTAATGGTGTGTTTGTGTCTCCATTCCTGCTAGGTTTGGAACCTGCTTTACGAGTTTGTTCCCTTTGCACATCCCCCTCCTGTTGCCATAAATTTAAACAATCGTTATGTCTAATCCTTTGTTTTCTGGATTTAAGAAGACATATTTTACTGCTTAAGTTCTGCAATACCTCTGGTTCAAAGCTGCCCACCCTAGGGAATGGTTCCCTATCTTTGTCAGTCATACGTTCCCATTCAGACAAAAAGTCTTCAATACTTTTTCCTTTAAACTTCGCTGACCCCCTGGGCCGCGGCTCTTCAACCTAAACCTGGCTACAAAACATCCCTTACTTGAGCAACTGGCTCCCATAATTGTGGGCCTTTTCCCACAAACACCAAAATACTCAATATAAGGTGACGGTGAAAGTTCTCCGAGCGCTCTTCACCCGCTCACGCCCATGTTGGCCAGTACTACCATACACTGTCGATAGCAAAGGCAATGTACCCAACTTAGGGCCCCTATTGACCTATATTTACTGGAAGTTTTTAGGAATAACTTACCCTTTCCAGTAAAGTATCTGTCGTTGGAGATTTTCCTGAGAGAGACCAGCAAAAACTCCCTATGCACTTTTTTTTTATACACAAATCACGCTTGTGTATGCTCTATACAGCGCTAATGATACCGCTATTTTACGCAAAAGCTCGTAAAAAGGATATCTCGTTGCGCTATATATCGCACCCACAAATGCGCGGCCCAATCGCACAGCATATAGGTACTTGTTACTTATCTGCCGTACGACCACTGGAATCGAATCGAATCACAGGCTGCGAAACCTCAGCCGGAACGTATCAAAAACTATATGGATCACAACACAATTTACAATTCCCTACCATGCTCCTGTGTAAGTCTCCTCACGATTTACGTATTAAACCTTATACTAACGTGAGTCAGCCACCTCACACCACCAAGCCTCCACTCACACGACGGGATCCCGAATTCCCTGGGTTCAATTATACACTCACTCCTATGTTCGCTCACTCAAATACACTTTGTTTTTCTGTACAGAAAATTTGGATTAATTCAGGTTGGCAGCTTTACCCCAGAGGCAATTTCAAAAAAATGTTTTTATACTAAAAATCTTTTTTTATTTTTTTATATTAATCTGCTTTAGAAACCGGGCAGTTTTGTGCTATTGTAGCGTGGCTACTGTCCCACCTTTAAACTAAACGAACTATTGTGTAATTTGTACTTAGTGCCCATACTCTTACGCACTTTGCGTACACATGCGACCGTGCGTGTCTCTTACGCTGCGTGCGCAGTCCTGTACTTTGTCCGAGACACGTGTACAAAACCGTACGTCCACAATAAAACAAATCCCACAACTTCTATAAATGTGAGCAATACTAACTACAATCGCTCACTTAACACAACACAGTTTCTTTCTGTATAAACTTTTACAACCAGGCCAGACTGCGTTTGTGCTTTACACTTACTTCCTTAAACATTTATTTTAGTTTTAACTATATAGCAACAAAATGTAACCAGTTTCACACAGATCTAAATGAATCTAACAATTTGAGTCTTATGGCAACAATGTGAGAGGGTATACAAAGAGTATGGGTGCCTTTTGTTGTGTACGCTTTTGGCGCCAAAAAAAAATTCACAGATTTTTAAATAGCTTTTTTCCTGTTTAATTTACAGGTTCTACCAGCATCTCTACAAACCATAGAGAGCAGACGTCATCTAATCAGCACACAGGTAGGGTTTTTAGTGTATCCACCGACCAAGAAAAGGTTACGTAGGATACTTTCTGTCCACCCTTTTGCTGATAGATTAAGTCTGCTGTGACCTGTTAGGCTGTGAGTATGTGGAATCCCTGACAGAGCCCCCAATTGAGAATGCTGATTTAAATGCAGGACTAAAAGCAACACTTTAAAAAGACATCTTATACACTTTAAATGAAGCTGCTGCGGCCGCTAGACCTAATACACAACCTACGTACTTAGTACACCATTAGCATAGAGTCCCATACCGTGTACGGACTTTGCGTACAAATGCCGCGCTGGCTGTACAAAGTACACACAGCATGTACACACCCAAAGTTACACAGTAAACCCTTAACAGTTATACATGCAATAGTAATACACTTTAAACCTTAGCAGAGAAAGAATACACAACACCAGATCGTATTTAAACGGCTGGGTTCCGACACCACAGCCTATTACTGAAAGGGGGTTACAATCACAAAGCAATACAATACAATAGAATAATGGCTACAGTCAATGTTACATACTTTTGGTTTCACCTGCGCTTCCTGGTCCGGTCCTCAGTCATCACGGGTGATGACCTTCAGAGTCTGTGATAGTGACTTGGCCTGCAGCTGGCTCTTTATACAGTATATCAAAACATAATACAATAGACACTGTGTGCTCTTCTTCCATTGGTATGGGGGTGGGACAAATCCTGCGCACCGGGGATCATTGGTCAGCTCAAGAAGAGGGCGATGGCTAGGACTTGAGATGTGGTTTCTGTTGTTTGCATCTGAGTTCCCGCCCCATGACCAGTTAAACCCATCATATTAATCATACATAAATCTGGTATTATTAATAACTTAATGTGGTAATATATAATAATATTCTTATTCCCATCAGATTAATGTTTACGTGACTCTGAACAATATGATCCCACACATGATATGATTATCTACTTCCATCCTCAAGATATACATATATCCATATACTTATATATATATATATATATATATATATATATACTTATATATATATGTATATATATATATATATACATACAAACAAACACATACATCTCCAAGAGTTTAGACTATGAATGTTAATATCTTAGATTTCTAAATGTCTGGTTTGTGTTTTGGTTAGCTATTGTTAATTGAGTTTCTAACAGCTTCGGTTCCTGGGTATTGTCTCTTCGTTTGTTTTTGTCTTCAGGTGAGACAATGACAATCCAGTACTTATTGTTTTAAATAGAAACTCAGCTATCCTAGTAAACAAAGGTGTTTGCCTTCTTCATAGAATTTCAAAGTTTAGTGTAAATAAGGCCATTGTATTTTAGTCTCTGGGAGTTTTAATTTATGTGTGACCAATCTTCATGCTATTTAGAAGAAAAATCAGACAGTGTGGGATTTATACAATATATAGATTAGATTTATGATATGTCTTTGTGGCTTTTCCATGAGAGTACAAATTCCACTGTAATTACTCATACCACGCTCTAATGCGCAGGACCGCAGGAGCGACCATACGCAATTTGCAAATATGTGCACGCACAGCCGAACACGTACGCACACGGAGGCCATCTATGTGGTGTTTGTATGTAAAGTGTGTTTTGTAATATTTTCTGACTTCGACACCCTCCTATGGCCTCCTCCACATCTCCTGATGTACTGGCCTGTCTCCTGGTAGCGCTCCATGCTCTGGACACTATGCTGAAAGACACAGCAAACCTTCTTGCCACAGCTCGCATTGATGTGCCATCCTGGATGAGCTGCACTACCTGAGCCACTTGTGTGGGTTGTGGACTCCGTCTCATGCTACCACTAGAGTGAAAGCATTGCCAGCTTTCAAAAGTGACCAAAACATCAGCCAGAAAGCATAGGAGCTGAGAAGTGGTCTGTGGTCACCACCTGCAGAACAACTCCTTTATTGGGGGTGTCTTGCTAATTGCCTATAATTTCCACCTGTTGTCTATTCCATTTGCACAACAGCATGTGAAATTGATTGTCAATCAGTGTTGCTTCCTAAGTGGACAGTTTGGTTTCACAGAAGTGTGATTGACTTGGAGTTACATTGTGTTGTTTAAGTGTTCACTTTATTTTTTTGAGCAGTATATATATATATATATATATATATATACATACATATGTTGTTTTGTACTGGTTGGTTGGTGCACTTCACTTAAGTGTGCTTTGTTCACATGCATCTATAAGCCCTGTGATACACGCAGTTCGCACCGAGCTGCAAATTTACAAATCGAAAAATAAAACATATATATATCTATTGTTTTTTTACTGGTTGGTTGGTGCACTTCACTTAAGTGTGCTTTGTTCACATGCATCTATAAGCCCTGTGATACACGCAGTTCGCACCGACCTGCAAATTTACAAATCGAAAAATAAAAAATATATATCTATTGTTTTTGTACTGGTTGGTTGAAGCGCTTTGTTCATGTGCATTTTTTTGTACTGGTTGGTTGATGCGTTTTACTCAAGTACGCTTTGTTTATCTGCATTTGTTCATGTGCATCACGTACATCTATTCATGCAGTGATTTGCGACTTGACAAATGGATAACTATCAGTTTAGAGAAGAGCAATAAAATACTAGTGCAACAGCTGCTGCCACCAGTCATGATCACGATGCTAGTCCAGCAACGTCATCTACTAAAGCCGATGCTCAAGGGCATAGCGGGTCTAAGTCAGGGCATCTAAAATCAAAAACCAAATATACAGTGTTACAAAAAAAGACACCTCTTATAAAGGGAAGGTTTGGTGCAGAAAAACATGAAATTGCCAACATGCAGGTTTTGGTTGGAAGTGGAACAGGATGAGGGGGATGTGTGTGTAGTACTACTACTACTACTACTACTACTACTACTACTACTATCTGACACTGAGAATGGTGATGATGTTGTTTGTGTAATTCAGCCACCAGTGGCTGCAGTTCTTGCCCATGATAAAGAGAAAGCCATTGTGATGGCTGGGCATAAGACCAAAAAAGCCACCTCTTGGGTGTGGGATTTTTTTTTACCAAATCCTGACAATGTTTGTGAAGGCATCTGCTCCATTTGTGAGGCAAAATTTAGAAGAGGTAGGATCATTAGCCATCTAGGCACCCCGTCCATTTTACGTAATTTGCGGTAAATTAATGAAATTTATTGTACAATATTATAGTGAAATTAATACCCTCATCATCAACCTCCTCATTAGTGGTTGGAGGTAGTCCTTCCAAAAAATTGTCTGGTGGAGGCCCAAACAAAGCAAGCACTTCAGCCACAAAAGTGTAAGTCCCTGTCACTAAAGTGCTTGGTTTCTTAAACTGTGCATGTCCTTTTTAACATCCAACATAAGGGTGGGAGGGAGGGCCCAATGGCAATTCCATATTGCACCAACTTTCATTTCTGCCACTGCTGTGTGGCAATGTTTCATAGATGTGCTGTAAACTGTCGTGTGTTTATGCCGCTGCTCTGTTGCTTAGTAAACAACCAGGTCATTGCAGCCTTTGCCCAATAATGGTGGACACAATATTGTAAGCTGTGAGGTGGTCAAAATTGTCTGGAAATGACTGAAAATTAATGTTATTGATATTAATAATACTCTAGGAACAAAAAAGGCCAACATTAAGTGAATTTAGCTTTTTTGTCACTTTAAAAAAATGTTTTTAATCCAGTTGCGACGGTTTGGCAAATCTAAATCCAGATAACGAATCAAAGCCAAATCAAAATCCAGCAAAAATGGTCTGGCGCACATCTATAGTATAAATAGAATATTGGCACTCATTTGCTACATACAACAAATGGGGATGCAATCATAGGGTGAAATTCAAATGTTTAAAAAGTCGGTTGGGTGTCTGTTTTTTCCTGTCTAATAGATAGGAAAAAACAGACTCCCAACTGACTTTTCAAACATTTAAATTTCCCCCAATATGTCTACAATCATAATGCTGTCACAATCTCAACATGCAACATGTCTGCTTCTGCAGAATGATGACATGTTCACAATATCTACATGTAAAATGTCAACATTTTGCAGGGACCAGAAGGTTAGGGTTTGGCTACGGCAGCAGAGGGTTATGGTTAGGCTGTGGGAGGGCAGAGTTAGACTGTGGCAGCAGAGGTTTGGCAAATCCAAATCCAGATAATGAATCAGATCCAAATCCAGCAAATATGGTCTGGCGCACATCTGTAGAATAAATAGAATATTGCCACTGATTTGATACATACAACAAATGGGGATGCAATCATAATGTCTACAATCATAATGTTGACACAATGTCGACATGCAACATGTCCGCATCTGCAGAATTATGACATGTTCACAATATCTATATGTGAAATGCTAACATTCTGCAAAGACCAGAGTGTTAGGGTTTGGCTGTGGCAGCAGAGGTTTATGGTTAGGCTGTGGGAGAGTAGAGTTAGGTTGTGGCAGCGGAGGTTTAGGGTTAGGCTGTGGGAGGGTAGAGTTAGGGTCAGGCTATGAGACGGGAGGATTATACTGTGGCATTGAACGGTTAAGGTTAAGCTGTGAGAGTTGTACACAACAAATAACACAGTAACGCAATAGATCCAAGGCAACCCTGATTAAAAAGCATGCAAACCAACAACAAGGGATTTTTCAACTATGAATCTTCTTCTTAATGGCATTTCTTCCCGAAGTGGTACATGTAAATGAAAAAATAGGGCAACAATGTGTAGTATATCCTAAGACAAATTTTCTGACCTTGACAAAGATCTCTTGAATAAGAAAGTGTGGCAAAGAGACTCAAAGATACCTTTATATGAATAACAAGACCCTTGATCCAGTGAGTCTATTGATACGTTTATTCCCACCTATTGGTATCTGTGGTTGTTTGGAAACCTAAAACCTTTATACATCTGGCGGCCACTCTCGACAAGTGAGTTATTCGTACACCTAACGTCACCTTTTCTAGAGTGCTATCCATTTCCATTTTACAAACTGCTTTGAAAATGTGTCTAAGGGAATACAGGTTGAGTATCCCATATCCAAATATTCCAAAATACGGAATATTCCGAAATACGGAATTTTTTGAGTGAGAGTGAGATAGTGAAACCTTTGTTTTCTGGTGGCTCAATGTACACAAACTTTGTTTAATACACAAAGTTATTCAAAATATTGTATTACATGACCTTCAGGCTGTGTGTATAAGGTGTATATGAAACATAAATGAATTGTGTGTATGTACACAAACTTTATTTAATGCATAAAGTTATTACAAATATTGGCTAAAATTATCTTCAGGCTGTGTGTATAAGGTGTATATGAAACTTAAATGCATTCTGTGCTTAGACTTAGGTCCCATCGCCATGATATCTCATTATGGTATGCAATTATTCCAAAATACGGAAAAATCCGATATCCAAAATACTGCTGGTCCCAAGCATTTTGGATAAGGGATACTCAACATGTACTACACATTGTTGCCCTATTTTTTCATTTACATGTACCACTTCAGGAAGAAACACCATTAAGAAGAGGAACCCTTGTGGCGCCATATAAATAAAGGATAATAACAGGGCCGGATTAACAACGGGGCTGATGGAGCTGCAGCTCCAGGCCCACTGTCCAAATAGGCCCACAGCTTCTGCAGATTATTGTGCTGCAGTAGGCAGGGGAAAATAATCCTTCTACTGCAGCCTGTCAGTAGCCGTCCAAGCCCCCGCCCCCTCCCGTCCGCAACACCCCCACCAAGCCAGTGGATCATGCCCCTCCGTCAGCATAGATATTTTACTTACAATGCTACAATGGTGGCACAGTGGAAGGCTTTCCAAGCCCTCCTTGAGCCACATATATGTGCAGTAACTCCGCGACTCCTCCCTGCGGCATGATGTTACGGCGCCTGACGTCAAAAATGTGCCGCACGGTCACTCCCGCGCCCAGCAGGCTAGCATCCCGACAGCTGGCTGTGGCATACGACTCCACCGCCAAGCCAGTTGAACTTGACAGTCAGCAGCTTCATGAAGGCGGCCCGGCAGCAGCGTGTCTGATCCTCCGAGTCCTGACTGAGGTGAGGTCAAAGACCTGCTGCCTGGCTGTAATATGGTATGCAGTGCAGTCTGAGGCACTGTTTAATAAAGAGATATATATGTATATAATATGTTCTATATGAGTCTGTATAATATATGAACAGATGCATATATATATATATATATATATTTATGAATAAATATAGATGTATATGTACTTTGTGAATATATTATGAATATATTTATACTCAGCATATATAGAAATGTGTGTGATATATATATATATATATATCTATCTATCACACACATCTCTATATATGTTGAGTGGAACTCCGAGATATATATATATATATATATATATATATATATACCACCATATATATCTCACACATTTCTATATATGCTGAGTGGAACTGTCAATGTTTCAATGTACAAATTTCTTCATCTGGAAGGCACCGGCATTTCTTGATTACATTTATGAAGTGGAGTGCCGCATGACATGTGGCTTTATATATATATATATATATATATATATATATATATATATATAAAGCAAATAAAAATCAGCCTGGCACTCCACTCCAAATGGTAACAACTGCTGAGGTGCCTTCCCGATCGGGGATGCATGCAATCCCAAGTAAATAGTAATGGTAGTATGGGCGGCACTCATACAGACTCCACAGCATGTGAAGAATAATTTACTTTATTACGGCCATAATAAAGTAAATTATTCTTCACATGCTGTGGAGTCTGTATGAGTGCCGCCCATACTACCATTACTATATATATATATATATATATACTGTGTGTGTGTGTATATATATATATATATATATAGGGTTGGGAAGGATTTGTTGGTGGTCAGGATGCCGGCGGTCCAGAAAACAGACCACGGTATCCCAATATTATGAATCCCAACATGGGAAGGTAAGTACAGTATACTCCCTGTCAGCAGGCTAAACCCAACCCCTGACTCCCCCCCCACAACCCTATTCCTCCCGCCGCAGCCTAAACTTAACCTCTCCCCTGCGACTTACTTGTCAGTGTTCCCAGCCGATGCTTGTTCAGGATTCCTGCGCTGGGCTTGTGACCCTATTCGGGATGCAGGTTTCGGCAATCTGAACAGTGTCGGGTTTCCAGCGCTGGTATTTTGACAACCAGGATCCCGACTGGATCATGTGTGTATATATATATATATATATATATATATATATATTTATTATTATACACACACCCACAGTATATATAAACAGTATGTATATATGTAATATATATAAATATGTATAGGGAGAGATTAGATATAAATTGTAAAATAGCCCGACACTCTTCCAAAAAGTTAAATAGCTGCTTCTCTGCCCCCTGGTGAACATAACATAAAATCACTGGGTTTTGCTCTGGCACCGAATATCCCCCCCCCCTCCCCCCCCGCGAGGACTTATTAAGCAATCGCAAGTTTCCAGGTAACTTAATTAGTAAGTACTGGCCTTCTGAAGCTGTGTCTTCTGCATCCAGCGTCGGGAGATGGTCCTCTGTAGCAAGTGTGTATCAATGTGTGTGTGTGTGTGTGTGTGTGACCCCTCGGAGCTTGCAGCTGGGACAACTACATCTCCTAGCAGCCCTTGCACCTCCCAGCATCCCCCAGAGCCTCCCAGCAGCCCCCACCTCAGACGGAGGGGAGACCATCAGGAGCTGCAAGACCTCCGGACACCTAAGGAGAGGTGAGTTTCATTTTTTTTTTTACGGGGAACAGGGTTTTTGGTGCTGAAAACACTGCAACCATTTTTTCAAAATTGGATACCGCAGGTATCGGGAATGCTCATACCCATGGTAATCCAAAATTGGGCAGAGGAAAGCAAGTTTTTTTAACTCGCTATACCTCGCTCCCAATTGTATCACCCCCCACAGACCAATGTTTCGGGGCTAACTTGTCCCTTTGTCAAAGTGAAAACTATGCTGGTCACACCCCCTGCGGCAGCACACAATAGGCCTTTCATAAATTTCAGCTCCAGGCCCATGAGGACCTTAATCTGGCACTGGATAATAATAATAATATCTCCCCTTGATTTAAGTTATAAGAGACTGCCCATGGAAAGAAGAGAATAATAAATGGACTGGGCTCCATACACTTTACAGGGAAATAAGTGGGTTTCGAAGTTGCATTAGTGATACTTTGATGCTTTATTCAAAGGTCTAAAACTGGGGAAAATATAATGACTGACCTTCCTGTGTTATTATGGTAGAAACATGGAACAGTTGTACCCACTGAAATGTTCTGTCTCCTCTTACTCCCACTTTCAGACAAAGAGCAGAGAGAGGCAACTTCCTGCTCTTCATCTGTTGAAGTCGTACCAGTCCTAGCCAGGGACCTTTCTCAGTAGCCAGAAGCAGTGGAATGATGTCCCTAAAATAGGCATGTGGGCAGGATATACTGGGACTGGCAGCTGGAGAGTCACGTTACCTATGCCACTACTAGAGCCAGCCAGGGCTGCTGAGGCTTCTGGCAGGCCCGGGTGCTTGGTGGAGAGAATATGGCCTTAGGCAGGAGCATGGCTACTAACCCTGGACCAGATTTACTAATGGTAAACAGTGGTGCGCATCAGGGGCGTGGTTACAGGAGGGGTCACAGCTACGCCTCCTATACACTCCTACAGCGGCTCAGGTAATCAGTAATAATAATAAAAATAATAATAATTTTATTTATATAGCGCTCTTTCTCCAATAGGACTCAAGGTGCTTGACAGATACATAGCATAATATAGTAAAGAAACAATAAAGTACAGAAAAGCTTTTTAGAAAATACAGAAGCATGTAGATACTAAGGGACATTATGGAAATGCTTGAGTAAACAGGAAAGTCTTGAGTCTATTTTTGAAGGATTCTATAGTTGGAGCCTCTCGCACTGTGCAGGGAAGTGAGTTCCATAGAGTAGGAGTCGCATGACTAAAAGCTCGACCCCCAGATGAATTACGGGAGATTCTAGGTACTGTAAAAGTCCGTCATCTACAGATCGCAGTAATCAAGTGGGGCAGTATGGGATCAGAAGCTGCTTCAGGTACCTTTGGCCCTGGTCATGTAGGGCTTTGAAGCTCAGTAAGCTAGTACTGACCATCCCCCTAACAGCCCCCTCATTAGAGCAACAAGGATAAAATCCACAATAGGTTCTGAGGGAGGGGGTATAGTAGATAATGATATCAATGTGAAATCACATCTTGTCAGAGGGAATTACTGTGGCTTTATGTAAGACACCATGATGCAGAGTTGAATGTAAGAACACAATATCTTACATGTTTCACAGAACTGATATCTTACATATCCCTCACCCACCACCCCACCCATTCTAGACCAAGTCCAGGGTGAGAATTCCCTTTTGACGTCTCACATACATACTGCCCACCTCCCAGACGGATAACACTGCCACTACAGATCATGCAGCCCCTCTTCATAGATCACAACACATACCCCCAGAGATCACACTGCATCCCCTAACCGACTGCTGTGACTCACACTAACAGATCACACTGACTCCATCTCACAATTCATACTGCCCCATAAAGGCCCCCCTCACAGATCACACTGCCCTACTCACACAGCTCCCCCCTCACAGATCATGCTGTGCAAATCACAGAGCGCTCCACTTACAGACCACACTGCACCTCCTTACATATTGCAGACCTGCTATAGGGTTGATGCAAGTTTCAATGGTGCGGCCGATGCTGGTGTATAAGGACACACCAATCGGTATGATAGCATTTACGGGCGCTGAAAGTGGGAGTCCATGCACATTTTGTCGGTGTGATCTGAATACAAATGATGGTGTTTGGAGCACATTTGCATAGAGCTGCGGATGGAGGACCGCCAATAGACGCTGCTGTGATTCAGAATCAGTCGGCTTGTGTTCAACTCTGTCAGTCTCTGCAACCGAACTCGCTATATTAATGGCTGTCTGAATGGCATTTACAAAATTGTTTGGATATTTTTATTCTATACATACAAATATAAAAAAAGAAACATTTTTAACCACGGTTCAATTGGTGCCTTTGTATAGCTTCAAACACTGCCAATGGCCAGGTCCCTATAGACTGCATGGTCATTTCCCCTGGACTTTGCTATCTTTATCTTTCTCTCTGGCACATTACCAGTTCCTTCCTCCCACAGGCTACCCAGCCACACATATACAATACACTGTTGCTGTCTGAGTCTCCAGAAGGTGGCAGCAACACCTCCCAACAAGATCTGGACATCTTCAGCACCTGTCTGATTGCTTCACCTAGATAAATATATTCCTAATTTGTCTGATTACCAGCACCTAGCATTGTTTGTGTGCGTAGGTCTCTCAATCTCAAGCTTGATTTCTGTTTAGCTTTGGATTTCTTTGGTATCCTGTTTGCATTCTGACACTAGTCTGTTCAGGAGATCTGGTTTATCTTCTGTTCCCCAGATTCCATGACCTCCTGACTGCTGTCTGCTTTTCCGACATTACCTTACGCTGAACTCACTACCATTCTGTCTCGTATCCAGTTGTTCCATTAGTTCTCCCCAGTTCTTTTATATTTTGCCTTATTTAACTTGATTTTTCAATTCACTTTTTAGCATATCACAGTTTATTCACAAATTACTGTACTTTTGAGTTCCATTAGACACTTCCAGTTTTCTGTCTCAGGTGCCTATTTAGTATTTTTCAGGGTATTTCTCTGATATATAACGAATGCTATTGCATTTCTTTCTTTAACAGATCTATTTAGCAATGATTGCTTGCTGGGGACAGACTTTTTTTCTAAAAGAAGATGTCCACGCAATGCACTTTACCCAGAGTGAAGTATTCCACCACTAGTTTAATGCAGCACGAGAAGACTTCACTTCCTGCTTAGCCTTGCAGGAGAATACAGCGCATGTATGCCTGAAATTCTGAGCGTGCACACATTGCAGAAGTGAGCTTTACCTATAGTGGCAGCTAACTCCATTAGAAGATTATATATTACTAAAATTTTAGTCTTCACCATCTTGTTTCTTGCATTTACCCATAATGATCAGCTTCACATCGAGATGCAAGTGCTGATTAATACCCCTTTCAGACATACCGAGAAACACGCGATTTTGCCTGGGCACGGCGAAAACTACCTGAGTCTGCCTTGTGTCTGAAAGAGTATGACTTGGATTGACAGTCCCGGGATCATGCCCCTTCAATCGATCAGCGTTATTCATGGGATATGTAACCTGGGTCATTGCCCCGCCTCATGTCTGAATGGTGCGACTCGGGTTTTTAGACTCCAGTTGTACCTAAAATGAGCTGATTGGCTGTTAGAGGCTGCCTGGAAGGGCGGTGCTTCCTCCATACAGTAACTGTCAGAGCCTCAGCTAATCAGAGGGTGCGGAGGCCAGAGAGGAAGGCAGGAAGAGGAAGTGCAGCCCTGGGTCGGTACCAGCAACACTCCTCATCCAGTGACTCACTGCCTGCTTTCTGCCTCACCTACAGCTGCTGCCCTGGGCACCTCCCCTCCCCTAGCACTGCCCACAAAGGGATTTTTGAGTTTCACTAATAGCTGCAAGTTCAGGTGGTGTTAGGTGCTGAGCTGTGCCCTGGTCTGAACAGGTGTGTGATTGACACATGTGTGTATATATGAGCAGTGAGTTGACATGAGAGCAGCTTGGCTGCACACTCTTGTAGAATGCCAGGGCAGACCCATCTTATGTCTTAAAGGGGTCGACAAAGGAATTTTCTGGGTCTGAGCTGTAGTGTGAAAGGAGGTCTTAGAGCAAAGTCCACGGTTGCACCCGGGGTGAAAAACAAGGGTGGGAACTGTGTATTTGCCGGGCGTATGCCTGAAAGCATTATAACTAAGCTTTCCAGTGCTTAATAAATTGGGTAGTACCACTGCCCCTATATGGCAAGGCTGTATCTTCTGATCACCACATTCTCATCAGAGACATCAGTGGTTTTCCTTCCAGTATGGGATTTTAAAAATAGCCCTGAACATAAAATTACCTTTTTCCCAGCAACTAATTAATTGCTATGGATAACTTCACCACTGGTCCACATCTCCACTCTCTCCACTGCTTAATACATCAATCCCTTGGTTTCCAATAATAGAAATGTTCAGCTACACGCTTAGCTGATGTGAGAAGTGATGTGTGCTACAAATATGGTATCCACCATCTACTAGACAAAGGTGATACTTGCCCGTTGGTTGCTTTTGAGTACCTGGAGGACTCACTTAGTTTTGAAAGTCCCAGGTTTTGGATTGGTTATGAATCGACGTATCAACCTGGATAAGGTCAACAGTCAATAGGTCGACCACTATTGGTTGACATGGACAATGTCGACATGGGAAAAGGTTGACATAGTAAAAAAAGGTCGACACAGGAAAGGTCAACACATGAAAATGTTGACAAGAGTTTTTTTTAAATGTTTTTTATGTTGTTTTTCTCCATAACATGACCAGGAACCCCAATTAGTGTACCGAGTTGCCTTGCATCTCCAAATGGCACATATAGTTTTTCAAATCATGTTACATCTTGTTTTGCTAGTATGAGAGGCATTGATGGGAACAGTGTTTAGAGGTCATGATCGTTCCTATAGTGCCATTTGGAGATCCCAGGGGTGCCTCCAGGTAAGTTAGCTCTCAATTTGGATATATTTGCTAGGTGCCATTATCATGTGGCCCTATATTATATGACCCGGAAGGGCAATTATTATTAGTAGTGGGGATGGGTCTGGGGTGCGGTTCCCCCTGGATTGGTGCGGCCGGGCTGCTTTGGGGTATCACACTATAACATTTATTTAGCATCCCCTTTAACACTTTCATTAATCCTTTAGTTGTTTTAATTACACCCTCACTATTTTATCACTTTTTGTATACAGATTTTGCTTTCCAGTGATTAACACCTACTAACACCTTACCTTTTCACGTGTGCTGCCCTGGGGTGGCTAAACTTTGCCGATATGTGGGGTTCTGCGCCCCAAACTCAGACCTAGTGTTATTAACCACCAGTAATCAGAGTAGCCTTGTCGGGGCCTGGTGGCTTGCCATATATTTGCAAATATATGTAACTAAATATCTGGATTTTTATGACATAGTTTTTCAAGTCATGTTATCAGTAGAGTTGGTGTGCTGGGGGACACCGGGGGTGAATCCCCATATTGTTTTCAGGTAGATGGATTATGTCAGCACTAAGGATACAGTATGTGTTGTGAATATGTTAATTGGTGATCAGGTTGCTTTTTATTGGGATGGTTTAATGGAGAGAAATGATGGAATATTACAAATATAATACATTCTCATCTGCTACCAATTCAATCACTATAATCCTATTTTAAATACTATTCCTTTAAAGGGTGTCCAATTACTGGGGCCCTGTTTTGCCTGGAGAATCTCACCTGTCTGTGTCAGGGTTGGTAACGCTCTCTCTTTCCAACACTGAAAGAGGAAGTGTTTATCTCAGAGCACCTGAAAACAATTACAGAATGTAAAGAATATACAACCTTCTAATAAACAGAAAGCATGTTCCTCTTTGGAAGCATATCAGAAGGAAGTGGATATGAGTTTAGTCTACTACAAAATAGACTGGGAAAGACAAACAGCTTTTTCAGTAAAACTGTAATTCTTTTAATTTTTGTAATTTTATTAGCGTGGCAAAAAGCCATTAGTGTAAGTGAATTTCTCTTCCAGCAAATTGACATGTATCCACTTACTGTATAACAAGAAACAAATACACACTGTATGAAAAGTGCTCCTATTAGGTCACTCCATGTTTCCTATCTCGAACAATTTGATTAATTTGAAATAAAGTGATAATTACTATTTAATTAGTAATCTAAAAGTTAGTTGATTGAATTTATAAAGAACACTGGCTGCAGACCATGGTTTGTTGGTATGACCAGTGCCTCTTTGCAGACTCTGATGTGAACTAGAAGTTTTTGGGAGGTATAAAAAAATTGAAGATTTACACTGTGCAAAGTGATAAAAAAAAAAAAGGAGGAGATGTACTAAGCCTTGGAGAGAGATAAAGGGCTGTATTCAATAGGGGCACTTTTTTCCCGAAAAACCTGACTTGTCGGAATGCTGTCAGAAAGCAGGTGGATCGGTGGAATACCCGCCGATCTACCTGCTGCTGTCGGAAACGGGGCCAAATCCGACAGGTTTTGGCCTCCTTTCCTACAAACTTAATCCGACTTGAAAACAAGTCGATTGAGGTGAGGAGACGGGGAGTGGTGCGGCGGGCTACGGGGATAAGAGTAGTACCTGTAGTGCCTCCCCCGCTGCCGCAGACATCACTCCCGCTGCCAACTCCGGCCACCGCTGGAAGCTCCCCCGCCGGCCCCCTCACACTGCTCTCCAGGCCAGCCGCCTCACGCTGCTCCCCCTGCCGACCGCCTCATGATGCTCCCCCCGCCGGCCACCTCACACTGCTCCCCCGCCAGCCACCGCACACTGCTCCCACCACCGGCTGCTTCACGATGCTCCCCCTGCCGCTGCTGTCAGCGCACCCGGCAGCCGCTGACAGCAGCAGCAGGACAGGACACAGGAAACGGCCAAATCCGACAGTTGGATTTAGCCGCTCTTTGAGTAGGGGTTGTTGGGTCCATTCAGACAACTGCATGTTGGAATGGACCCGACTCTTATTGAATATACCCCAAAGTGGAGAGAGATAAAGTACCAGCCAATCAGCTTCTAACTGCCATGTATGAAAAATGACAGGATCTGATTGGTTGGCAGTTTATCTCTCTCCACTGTTTCAGTCTCCAAGGTTTAGTACACCTGCCCCAAAATATGGCTAGGTTTATCGTGATTAATGTCTTAAAATGAAACTTGAGAGTGAGAGGATATTGAGAATTCCTTTATTAAATATGACCCTTTTGTGTGTTTCAAACATTTTTTTACATTGCTCAAAGTGCACCAACAAAAACTGAACTTAGCAATATTTCACTATTAAAGATGACTAATGTGGCGTCAGCATGGAATTCTGAAGGACAATCAGAGCTGTACATGGAACTGGAAACATAAACAGGGTAGTCAGAGCTGTTCATGGAGCAACAGACATGTGCAAGGCTGTTGTACCTATACAAGAAACTGGAGACAAAAACAGGGCAGTCAAAGCTACACATGGAGCTAAATACATTACAAGACAGTCAGAGCTGCACATGGATCTGGAGACATGAACAAGGCAGCTGGAGACATGAACAAGACAGTCAGAGCTACACATGGAGCTAATTATATGAACAAGACAGTCAAAGCTGCACATGAATCTGGAGTCATCAACAAGACAGTCAAAGATGCAAATGGCGCTAAAGACACAAACAAGGCAGTTAGAGCTGCACATGTAGCTGGAGATGTGAACATGGTAGTCAGAGCTACACATGTAACTTGAGTCCAGAATAAGGCAGTCAGATATGCGCATGTAGCTGGAGACGTGAGCAAGACAGTCAGAGCTGCACATGTAACTGGAGTCCAGAAGAAGACAGTCAGCTGCACATGTAGTTGGAGACATGAACAAGGCAGTCAGAGCTGCACATGGAACTGGAGGTGTGAAGAAGACAGTCAGAGCTGCACATGGAACTGGAGGTGTGAAGAAGACAGTCAGAGCTGCACATGGAACTGGAGACATGACCAAGGTAGTCAGAGTTGCACATGGAGCTAGAGACATGAACAAGGCACCTAGAGACATGAACAAGACAGTCAAAGTTGCACTTGGAGCTGGGGTCATGAACAAGATAGTCAGAGAAGCACATGGAGCTGGAAATGTGAACAAGACAGTCAGAGCTGCACAATTAACTGGAGTCAAGAAGAAGACAATCAGAGCTGCACATGTAGCTGGAGACATACACAAGGCAGTCAGAGCTGCACATGGAGCTGGAGACCAGAATAAGGCAGTCAGAGCTGCACATGTAGTTGGAGACATGAATAAGGCAGTCAGAGCTTGAAATGTAGCTGGAGACATGAACAAGGCAGTCAGAGCTGCACATGTAGCTGGAGGCATTAACAAGGTAGTCAGAGCTGCACATGGAACTGGAGACATAAACAAGGTAGTCAGAGATGCACATGGAGCTGGAGAAATGAAAAACGCAGCTGGAGACATGAACAAGAGAGTCAGAGCTACACATGTAGCTGGATACCTGAGCAAGACAGTCAGAGCTGCACATGTAACTGGAGTCCAGAAGAAGACAGTCAGAGCTGCACATGTAGTTGGAGACATAAACAAGGCAGTCAGAGCTGCACATGGAACTGGAGGTGTGAAGAAGACAGTCAGAGCTGCACATGGAACTGGAGACATGACCAAGGTAGTCAGAGCTGCACATGGAGCAAGAGACATCAACAAGGCACCTAGAGACATAAACAAGGTAGTAAGAGATGCACATGGAGCTGGAGAAATGAAAAAGGCAGCTGGAGACATACACAAGGCAGTCAGAGCTGCACATGGAGCTGGAGACCAGAATAAGGCAGTCAGAGCTGCACATGTAGTTGGAGACATGAATAAGGCAGTCAGAGCTTGAAATGTAGCTGGAGACATGAACAAGGCAGTCAGAGCTGCACATGTAGCTGGAGGCATTAACAAGGTAGTCAGAGCTGCACATGGAACTGGAGACATAAACAAGGTAGTCAGAGATGCACATGGAGCTGGAGAAATGAAAAACGCAGCTGGAGACATGAACAAGAGAGTCAGAGCTACACATGTAGCTGGATACCTGAGCAAGACAGTCAGAGCTGCACATGTAATTGGAGTCCAGAAGAAGACAGTCAGAGCTGCACATGTAGTTGGAGACATAAACAAGGCAGTCAGAGCTGCACATGGAACTGGAGGTGTGAAGAAGACAATCAGAGCTGCACATGGAACTGGAGACATGACCAAGGTAGTCAGAGCTGCACATGGAGCTAGAGACATCAACAAGGCACCTAGAGACATAAACAAGGTAGTCAGAGATGCACATGGAGCTGGAGAAATGAAAAAGGCAGCTGGAGACATGAACAAGAGAGTCAGAGCTACACATGGAGCTGGAGTCATGAACAAGACAGTCAGAGATGCACATGGAGATAAATCACATGAACAAGGCAGTCAGAACTGCACATGGATCTGGAGACATGAACAAGGCAGTCAGAACTGCACGTGTAACTGGAGTCCAGAATAAGACAGTCAGAGCTGCACATGTAACTGGAGTCCAGAAGAAGACAGTCAGAGGTGCATATGTAGTTGGAGACATGAACAAGGCAGTCAGAGCTGCACATGGAGCTGGAGATGTGAAGAAGACAGTAAGAGCTGCACATGTAACTAGAGTCCAGAATAAGATAATCAGAGCTGCACTTGTAACTGAAGTCAATAATAAGGCAGTCAGAGCTGCACATGTAGCTGCAGACATGTACAAGGCTGTAAGAGCTACACATGGAACTGGAGACATAACTTAGACAGTCATAGCTGCACATGGAGCTGGAGACATGAACAAGGCAGCTGGAGACATGAACAAGGCAGTCAAAGCTGCACATGAAGCTGGAGACATAAACAAGACAGTCAGAGCTGCACATGTAACTGGAGTCCAGAATAAGCCAGTCAGAGCTCCATATGTAGCTGGAGACATGAACAAGGCAGTCAGAGATGTATATTGAACTGGAGACATAAACAAGACAGTCAGAGCTGCACATGTAACTCGGGTCCAGAATAAGCCAGTCAGAGCTGCACATGGAGCTAGAGACATGAACAAGGCATCTGGAGACATGAACAAGACAGTCAGAGATGCAAATGGAGCTAAAGATATGAACAAGGCAGTCAGAGCTGCACATGGAGCTGGAGATGTGAAGAAGACAGTCAAAGCTGCACGTGAAACTAGAGTCCAGAATAAGATGGTCAGTGCTGCACATGTATCTGGAGTCAAGAATAAGGCAGTCAGAGCTGCATATGTAGTTGGAGACATGAACAAGGGAGTCAAAGCTGCACATGGAACTGGAGACATAAACAAAGTAGTCAGAGCTGCACATATAACTGGAGACATAAACAAGGTTGTCAGAGCTGTTTATGGAGCAACAGACATGTGCAAGGCTGTTGGACCCATACATGGAACTAGAGATTAGAACAAGGCAGTCACAAATTCATATTGGGCCTAATTCTGAGTTGATCGCAGCAGCACTTTTTTTTAGCAGTTGGGCAAAACCATGTGCACTGCAGGAGGGGCAGATATAACATGTGCAGAGAGAGTTAGATTTGGGTGTGGTGTGTTCAAACTGAAATCTAAATTGCAGTGTAAAAATAAAGCAGCCAGTATTTACCCTGCACAGAAACAAAATAACCCACCCAAATCTAACTCTCTCTGCAAATGTTATATCTGCCACTCCTGCAGTACACATGGTTTTGCCCAATTGCTAACAAACTTGCTGCTGCGATCAACTCAGAATTACCCCCATTGAACTAGAGACATTTAATATATTATTCTATAGGAATTGGGTGAAAAAGGAGACCTCAGTAACTTTGATAGAGGGGTGATTGTTGGAATGTGTTGAACATGAGTTTTATTGACCAAGAAAACTAAATTTACCAATGTTTCACTATTAAAGATGGCTAATGTGATGTCAGCATGGAATTCTGAAGGAAAACTTTACCATCAAAGGGAAATAGTCAAAGGAGGCACGTACTCCAGCACTGAGATCTTATTGCATTAACATGAAGTGCAAGGAAAAAAAAACGGAAAGCAACTGCAGATCAACTGGCTACAAAACCTATAGTGTGACAGGAGGTTTTATCAGGAATGGTCTAACAAGAACTAGACAGAGCAGGATTTTATTGTAATGATGTAGTCAGAAGCTGCTTATCAGTCCTGCCAATGCACATTGGCAGTCCAGTAATGCCGGTAATATACAACCAGCAGGTGGGTGAGTTTGTTATGATCATGTGAATACTTTTTCACCATGTTCTCAATGAATTCACAAGTGTATCTGTGAGATCAACCTAAAGAACTATACAGCCCTGAGTGCTTGTTTCCTTGGCATTATTTGAGCGCAGTTACCCCCTTAGTAGGCAAAGCTAATAGTAATTGAATAAAGAGATAAAGGTATACCAGCGACGGCTGTTTTTGGTTATTAGACAATGGAAGGGCTTGTAAATATCCAAACATTTATTAATCACAGATTAAACACTGTTAACAAATACTGGTAAGTATAGCTCTAAAAGAAACAATAAAAAGCCACATAATTAATCTGTGCCGATGAATAATTAAAAAGTCACCCAAGCATTCCTTTATTAGTTCCACGTGTCTGGCTAGGACTCTCCCCTATGGATAGCTTACATAGTCACTGAAATGATCAGCAAGATTACCGGATATTGTGTAGTTGTCCCTATGGACTTTGGTTTGAGAATAATACCGGTATAGGCCAGCTGTTTAATCACAGTCCCTGTGTAGTAGTAAGCTGGGAGTATATCCTCCAGGTACTGAAGGGGTATCGGGGCCAAAAACGCTGCAGTGAAGGTTCAGATGGGGAGAATATGTCCAGATAATTGCCAGAAACGAAGGATTAAAGGTCCAAGTGGATAGGCACAGGTATTATCAAGCTCAATGGATTTCGCTGGTAAATGATGTCCATCTTCCTCAGGAGCATATGTACAGTGTCTTTTTGGGACTCCTTAAATACCCTGTTAAGTGGATTAGTAAATAGCACTTGTGTTAACTTATAATATAATGAAACAAGCATTCCATAGAAACATAATAATATTTACATTTATAAGGTCTTACTAGGTCCCAAATGTATCATAATATGTTAAATCAGAAAAAATGACTATGCACAGATATACCAATATAGAGAAATAATATTGTTCACATACAGAGTTCCGATCACATGATCATATAGAATCACGTGATCGGGGATAGCCAATGATCTTATGAATTAGTGTCCAATGAAAGGTTGAGATCACATGTTGGGGTCTCAGCCAGGAAGTAAATATAATCAAATACCCATTCACAGGACATCACCCTTGTGATGCGGCGGACATCACATAATTGATACTTAATGGCATTAGGTAATAATTTTCACCCCATGTCACTGCATTTCTATCCTGATGGGAGAGACGATTTCTAGGGTAAGAATTTCCCCATACTCAGAGCATGTATAGTTGTGAATGGTTGGATGTGCATAAAACCATGTCGTGACCTCACCAGTCCCCAGAGATATACTAAATTCAGTATTTATGTAGTGTTCTGGAATGATGCATGATATATTATTTTCCATCACCACCAAATAGGTATCACTCGAGGAATCTTTTTGTGGGTTGGGGCTGTATCTCTCCTGCACAATTCCAGACATTGGTACACTCAGTGGCACAGTGCATACATGAGATACTGCTGATCTACTATTAAATTATACAGAAAGTGTGAAAAGACCCAAAGCGCAAACATATAATATGGCTTGTGCAGCCAACTGTGGGAAGGACCACCAAATCCTCAACAAGTATAGCTCCAAACAAAATCAACAGACCGGCGCTCAGTCCTAGTTTCAACTAGCAATATCACAATAAGTATATGTACAGTCCTTAAATAGTGACTCCTGTAAAGGTTTCTTTTTATCCATCTTTAAAGGTAGTTTCTACGCTTTACCCTCTCATGGGTAAGAGTTACCTCCAAATGGGTCATGGAACATAAGGCAGAGAGTGCTATCTTGGAAAAGGGAAAAACTATTAAAATACACAAAACCATGCAGTTAGATGAAAAGAATCATATCACCTGAGCAGCAATACACGGCCATTTGGATACCGACCAGGAGATAGAGGTTGCCTTTACATGCAAGTGTAATAAAAAAGCAGTCAGGGGCTCTTCAAACCAACATTTTTCAACTTATGATAAGTCTTTGTCAAGGTAAAAGTGCCACTGGTACAGACCTTTACCACCTTCTGGCCATGTGGTACTTCCTGTCCTGGAGGTACTTCCTGTTTTTTGGGTGGTTTCTGCCAACCAGCCATCCATGGAAAGCAGTTATGGGTACAAGATCTATGTGATACATCTCTAACAAAAGATGTAGGCTTTAGAATTGTTTTGTTGCCAAGAATTAAGAACTAGTGAAATACAAGGCAGCAGAGCTGTAACTAGACTACTTGGTGCCCTGTGCCAGAAAGTGAATTTGCACAACCGCCCACACCCATTTTTTAAAAGCGGCATAAGGTATATGCCCTCATCGGGAAGAGGCATGACAAAACTGATCCCAGAAAAAGCCCATACACATACAATCCCTTGCAACAACTATTACATGGATCTACTCAGCTGCAATGAAGATAATTTTTTCACAAAGTACAAGGTGAGCTTTAAATAGTTAGAATTCTCTAGCTTTCTATGCTAGGGCAGATAGCTCAATGAATAGTGTCTGACTGCAATGCCACAGGCAATGGGTTTAAATCCCGAGAATATCAGCATCTTGAAATGTAATAAAGGACAGTGTGCCTGAATAACAAAGAGCTCTTACATGCATGAATGTTTTATAGGTATTAGAGATTATAAGCTTGCGAGCAGGACCTTCCTACCTCTATGACTGTCTGTTATTACCCAGTACTGTTTTATCACTGTTGTTTCCAATTGTAAAGCTCAATGGATTTGCTGTGCTATATAAGTGACTGTTAATAATGATAATAATAAAAGGGAAGGAGGAAGGAAACAGGGACGTTCAGGAGATGCTGGGCTTTAAAAACTGAAAGTGAAAGTAATTAAAACAGATAATTGACAAGTGCCGCTAAAAGCGCCTCAAACCCTGCAGCGCTGTGTGCGGTGGCACGCCCTGCACAAACCTAGTTAGGGCCCTGCAAGGCAGACATACATAGATTGTGTGACATGACATAACATAGTGATAAAGTGATTTAAAATGCCTGTGTGCATCCCTTATCTTCAAATTATTGTATAGGTATATTAACTAGCAATTTTGTCCTGTTATTTTAATAGTTGCTTAGTCCGAATCTTACAGGTATATGTATTCCTATGCCTGTGCAGCATACAAAAAGTTGCATAAGATACAATAAACATGACAACAACTTATTGATCACATACTTTGGGTATTTCAGGCTGGCAGCTCGTTAGTGATAATATATATCATGTACACCGTTACAGCAGATATGCCAGTGTCTACGGATTTCTGGAGAATGTCAGGGAAATGTGCTCCTATTGTTATGGTAATACAGAAAACAAATCTTTCACATTATTACATTTGGATTGTAGCATTCACTTGCCTCATAGTATTTTTTATTTTTATTTATTTAGATTAAATACAGTTAGAATAGACTGAACACTTGCACTTTATGCAGCTTAAACAAAAGAAACAATAAGAAATAAAATGTCACTGTAACCCAGAAATAGATTATCTGATCGCTAATGTCTGAGTCACTAGTTTCACTAAAAATGTTTTATAAAGAACAAATACAAGAGGATATATACTAGTTCTAAAAAAAAAAACCATGATATAAAAGTTTCAACACTTTTATGTTGCTAAAAACACTTCAAGTTGTTTTTTTCTTGTTTTGTTTAAGATATTGCATAGTGAAGTTGAGTGGAATGGATTCAATGCTGGTTTCTTTTGTGTGATCCCAACTCTATTGTGGCTGTAATGCTTTCATCTAGAGATCAATATGTCTGACTTCACTACGATTGCCTTATGCGGGTGCTTTCTTGTGGAAGGCTGCAGCTGTTTAGAACAGAAATCGTGCAGTGTTCTATGTCATGCTAACTAGAACTGGAGAGGCTTAAACGGTAACACTACTCAAAAATGAGTTTTGCCTAATTAAAATGCTAAATACTGCTACCTACTGGAATAATTCCTGAGACAGAATTTATGACTTTATTTGGCATTTTACAAGTTTAGAATAATTGATCCTCTCAGCAACATCAATAACCATGGAAAAATGTACAGACTGTAAGTTACTCCATTATGTTGTAGTACCCAGCATAGTGATTTTAATTAGGCAACTTTATTTTGCTGCACAGTTAACCTTTAAAGTTCTGTGTGTTACACACTAGTTGTGCACTTTTGTTTATGTCACTTTACGTTAATCTGTTTATCATCATTATTTCTGAAATACCTAAAGGAAGAAAATCAAACCCTAATATTATTTGAATATTAATTTACAATACCACTGTTAATAGGCTTAAGGGGGTGTGTATCGATTGCAGAATGTCAGTAAGTTTTGCTGTGGGATTTAAAGCGACTGTCAAAAATCTCAGATAGACCCTTATCCACTCACTGGTCATCTCCAGACTGGACTACTGTAATCTCCTCCTGACTGGCATTCCTGACACATACCTCTTTCCACTCCAATCTATCCTCAATGCTGCTGCCCGACTCATTTCACTCACCAAGCGCACTACATCCACCTGTCTTCTCTTACAAGACCTTCACTGGCTCCCCTTCCCTTTCAGAATCCATTTCAAGCTTCTCACACTCACTTACAAAGCCCTCACCCACTCCTCTCCCATTTACATCTCTGACCTTACTGTATCACCCTTTACACTCCCACCCGTCCTCTTCGCTCTGCTAATGCACGCCAACTCTCCTGCCTACGGATTACTTCCTCCCACTCCTACCTCCAAGATTTTTCACATGCTGCTCCATTTCTCTGGAATTCCCTACCTCTCCCCCTCAGACTCTCCACATCTCTACAAAACTTCAAACGGGCTCTCAAGACCCACTTCTTCACCAAACCCAGTCAAATCTCATCCCCGTCTGTGTCACCCCTGTCTGTCTACCCTTCCCCTTTAGAATGTAAGCTCTCATGAGTAGGGCCCTCTTTCCTCATGTGCTTATCCTTTTTCTTACTTTAATATTCTTCAACTCCACCAAATCCAGCAGTCTTCTGCCACCTGATACTTATTCCAGTGTCATCTGCTGATGTAGCTATGTTTATTTGCCCTGTACTTTTCCTATATTGTCTTCAACTGTAAGTTACTGTTTTCCTGTTTTGTGGCGCCATATAGATAAAGGATAATAATAATAATAATAATAATAATAATAATAATAATATATGGTAGGATTTGTTAACACCAAGAGCAGAGGCACAGAGGCTAATGTAAGTGGGAACTGGGCACTGGTATGATGTGACAGCGATGGTTTTTAAAAGGCAAAACTAGGCTGGTTTTGCCTTTTTAAAAATTGCCCCTTTAAATCCCAAGGCAAAAATTACTGATTTTGACTAATTGTTGTTTCTTACATTGCCTCTTGGGTCTCTATTGCATTATAAAGGCCACCATCACAATCAAGAAATGGATCCCTGCACTGGACAGAGAGAGCTGGTAAAAAGGAGAGTAAATATCCAACCTGAGATCCTAAGGGACTAATAAATACTTACCAAGTCCTGAAGCCACTGACCATACTGCCTGGAGGAAGCAACATTATCAGGAAAAAGTCCAGTAAGTAGACAGTCTGCTAAATTTTGGGAAGCTTGAATATGAGAAAATTTAAGCTTGTCGATCCCTTTGTGGTGCTGCAGGCAAGCCAATCATGGCTCATGGTGCAAGGGTCAATCAGGTGTACCCAAAGTGAGTTAATCATAGCTCACTGTATCATAGCTCCAGCTCCTATTAGCTGTTCACCAGTAGAAAGGTAGCAGAAAACAGCTCCCACTGATAGAAGAAACGAAGACTCACTAGGGAGAAGAGCCAAAACACCAGGAGGAAGTCAGAAGAGACACTGGAAAGAAGCACAAACATTTCTAGATACCTAGTTCCTGGCAGTGTTGCGGCTACTGTGCAAAAGAGCTAGCATTTGCTACCTTACTGCCCAGGTGAAGCCCAGCAAGAAACCAGTGCAGTCAAGTCATTGCCATGAAGCAATAGAGGATCCGGAGCTTAGCAAGCTGAGGAGTGACATGTACCCCTGCAGAGAAGGTGGTATCTTTCTTTGCCTGTCAAGGTCAGCAGACCAGGTAAAGCCTCAGTGGGCTACCTGTTTATTTTAACCATTAGACAATATTGGCGCTGCCTCTTGACACATCTGGGCACCAGGCCCATATTATAAGGCAAGGTCATAAAGCCCAGGTGCTAAAGAGGGCAATAGCCCCTGTATTATTGCTCCCACTTTCTATATCAGGCACTAGGCCTATGTCTCACAACTCTGAGTATTAGGCCATGATTAGGCATGTTATTCAGTTAGTTGTCAGAGGGTTGACTGCTGTAGAGTAACAAGCAGCTAATGATTAGAAGTAGAGATGTGCAGGTTTGGATTAACTCTGTTCTTAACGCCAAAACAAATGCAAGTTCAGATTTATCTGGATTTTTCTAAATGGCTATCCAAAAAAACGTGACATCCAGAAGCCAATAAGATGCTGTTTTGAGAGGCGGGCAAATCCGGGTAAATCCAAACCCGCACATCTCTAGGTAGAAGTTGCCAAGGTTGCTGGAGGATTGGTTGCAGGGGAAGGCCCGAAATGCTAGAGAATTGGTGATGGAGTCTAATGGAAGATTAACCAAAGCTTACAGTGGATCCCAGAACTCCAAACAGGAGGATGGGCACTCAGAGATGGAGACAGAAGGCCTCCACCATTAAGGAAGAAGTCTCTTGTGGCATCCACTTCCTTTAAAGAGGCCAGAGGAGTCTACCCATCATCAGGTCCAGATCTGGTCCAGGTGGGATGATGAGTCAGGCCAAGTTAGACTATTAGGTCTGAGCTCAGAGCTCCTTGTGTCTCTAAGTGCTCTAGGGAGACATGTATGTCCCAATTCCTGGCAGAAAGCCTCAGGCATGGTCATGTTACAGGCTGTGTTTAAAAAATGACAGGAGCTGATTGGTTGGTACTTTATAACCATTCAATTTATCACTCTCCAGGGCTTGATAAATCTGGGCCATAGTTTCTTAAAGGAGCACCCCCTTTAACGATAGCTGTAGCTGCTCTATGCTGTTGTTTTTCCAGAGTCTTTGTTGTTGTTCTCACAGGCAAGCCTGAAAACCAGAACTGTGTGATACTACAAGGAGAGTGTGTAAGCAGGAGTACTAGTCAAAAGTCGTTATCACTGAGACAGCAATTTATAAGTGGCCATCTGATGGTCATCCTGAAAGATGTACCTAATGAGGTGGTAATGCAAAAAAACTAAAAACTACTTGACTTTCTTGGTATAGACGATGTACAAAGACATCAGGAAGCCACAGGAACATAAAATGCAGCAGGGTGACAGATTCAGACCCACCTGCTGCTGTCAGGCTTCTAACGTGATAACATTTCTAAGTTCGAGTAAGGTGAGATGACGGTTGAACTTTGCAATCCTATGATGTCTACCAGATGACTTACTGGGCTTGTGTGTTTCTATGTGCATCAATAGCCTAAGCTGGCCATACACTGCATAATTATCATGCAAACCAGCCAATCAAGTGACTGGTTTGAACAAGTAAAGTTCAGCACATGGACTTGAATGATAATTGTTCACAGCATGAAAATGGCTGAAAAGAGTATGGATCATGTGGTTTGGTTATCAAACCTGTCTGATCTACCCAACTGTCATTGAGCCAAGTTCATGTTGTAAATCATAGGATAGGATCAGAGTATAGCATAGGACGCCAGGTCTATTAGGACGCTGCAGTGACTAGTATATGAAGTGGCTAGTTATCAAGTGGCAGCTCAAAACAACAGCAGTGTTATACCTGTGTGTCATTAGTTACATCTTCAACTGATATTCAAAATTGACTCCCGTCTCTCCTTCTCGTCAACAGGTAATTATTGCAGACCATTGCTCCTTTTTTAGTAAAGATCTACTTGGTAATTATTGCAGACCATAGCTCCTTTTTTAGTAAAGATCTACTTGGTAATTATTGCAAACCATTGCTCCTTTTTTAGTAAAGATCTACTTGGTAATTATTGCAGACCATTGCTCCTTTTTTAGTAAAGATCTACTTGGTAATTATTGCAGACCATTGCTCCTTTTTTAGTAAAGATCTACTTGGTAATTATTGCAGACCATTGCTCCTTTTTTAGTAAAGATCTACTTGGTAATTATTGCAGACCATTGCTCCTTTTTTAGTAAAGATCTACTTGGTAATTATTGCAGACCATTGCTCCTTTTTTAGTAAAGATCTACTTGGTAATTATTGCAGACCATTGCTCCTTTTTTAGTAAAGATCTACTTGGTAATTATTGCAGACCATTACTCCTTTAAACCGAAGGAAAACAGAAGGTAAACAAACTTACAAATTAACAGAAGGACTGCATTACAACCAAAAAAACTCTGGAACTTTATGTGGCCTCTCCTCGCCTCAAACATGAGAACACCAAAACCAGGCTTACCACCTCTCTGGCTGAGAACATCAAGTCTGCCCCTGGGCCTAACCATCAAGATGAACAGGGAACTGTGGGGGCACAGCACCAGGACCAGGCTCAGCAGGGACATCCCCATTGCTTCTGAGTATGCCCCCCACATTCTCCTACCCACCCGTACTAAGATCTGATCAAAATGTTATCCCAATCCTACTTCTACCACTAGTTACCTGCTATTGTGTGTTTTTTTTTCTATCTTCATTGCTCACTTCCACCCCACCATGTGTTTTTCCTGTAATGATTACCTCCACTGATTGCACACCTTTCCATTGTGCCCTACATGCAGGGTACATCATACTACTACATAAGCATCAGTCTTCCCATATATGAACTTGGCCCTTTTATTGCTCACTTCCCACAGTGTAACCTCCAAAGTGCGCCCAACATGGCTACCCCATATGGTACACTTGTGGATGGGATGAAAAATACATAGGCCTGATGGTTTTGATGGAACCCTACTCTGAACTGTAGGACTCTGAAATCACCCCCATTTTGTGTCATCTCTTCTAGGGGTGGACTATTCCACCCTGGGTAATCCTACGCTGAGCGCCCAAGATGGCTGCCGCACCCCGTACCTTGTGAGGGTGGAATACACAACCCTTGGAAGTTATTACCCAAAATGCCTACACCAATCCTGCATTATGCTTTCTGTGTGCTTAAGGTTTTCTTTTATGTCTGTGTTGCTTGTCTATTGTTGTATTACTCAAATCCTCTGTATCATGTGCATTGTTTTTGATATCTGTAAAGCACCTTGAGTCCTGTTGGAGAAAGAGCGCTATATAAATAAAATTATTATTATTATTATTATTAAATCGAAATCTTCTCAACGCATTATGTGGTGTATGGCAGTGCTTAGAATCATCGGGTCATTCATGTCGGCTGCAATGTGCAGCCTATGGACATGTTTACAGATTATCTTAAAGTATATTAATCAACCAATTGGGCTTCAATTAAATGTAACAAAGACTAGGGTCAAGGACAAGTGAGTATATAATCTTATTGCAAATAAGGTATTTGGAAACAGTTATTTCTGAAGTAGCAGTGTAGTCATTTTACTCTGTTGGGACTAAATGTTACAGTATCTTTAGCAAAGTCAAGTTAAAAAAGCTACTGGTGATACTAATCTCTTCTACCTCCTAATCAGTAGATTCCACAAGAAATGCTTTGTCCCTTGGGAATTAATTAAAAAACAAATTGTACAAATCAATTCTAAGTTCATCATTTTAAGTAACAGGAAAGTGCAGAGTTTTGTGTCAGTGGAAAAGGTCTTTATTTAAATGAATTCAAATTAGACAGAAATTTCATAATGAGTAGATCAGTTCATAACCCCGTACACTATATCAACCAATATGTTGTTTAATGTTAAATTGATAGAAGTATTCCTTCATGTTGGCATATTTGTTATGCTGCTGACGACATCAGTGCTGCATATAACTTTTTCATCTGAATCTCCTTGAATATGTGCAATTAGCAGTGAGTTATTTTAGTTTATGTTCTATTGGGTGATTGCAGTGTTAAGGAGCATTATTGTGAATTCCCTGTATCTATGCATGGAATGGTAATTATTTGTAAACGTTTTTGTTATTAATATTAAAAATATAATCTATGATAAATTGAAGAATAATTTTCTTTATAATAAAAATGTAAATGAAATCTAAATGTGTATTTTGCATTGTATAATATGAATAAATATTTGTCATTTAAGCATTGCCTACTATCGTATTGTATTTGATTCTCTACTCATTTAAATATAAATAAACCTGTTTTGATGAGAAAATATTTTTTCACCATAAACTGCCTGCATTACCATATTTACATTGTATATACATTAGAGCAATTAAATATATATTTTTTTAATATATTGTAATAGAGGGAACATTCTAATGAGCAATTTACAAAACCTTTCTAGTAGCCAAAGTATTCTTATAGTCCATTGAGCATATTAGGGACCACTTTAACAAACACTTAGAACCAGGGCTGGCAACAGAAATCTTGGGGCCCGGTACAGTGATATCTCTGGGGCTCCCTTTAGATTTTATATATTAAAGTGCAATGGAATTTTCTGCCCTATATAAGAAACTGTAAATCAATAAATATATATATTTATCTAAATATATAAATATGTATAACACCGAACACCGCACAGCAGGTTCCATGTGGTCCTGTGACCCCACCAGAATCCTGGCCAGCGGAGCTGCTGCCATGTCCCGTAATTGCCTGCAACAAAGCTGGACCCATAAGAGCATACACCACCTTCAGCTCGCTGCCCTATTTGGACAAAACAGTTTATATCCCTGCCAGGCACTAAGTGGCATATCCTTGGGTCCCCTCTGAAACTTGGACCCAGTACAGGTGTCCCCTTTGACCCCCACCCCCCCTGTCGCCTGCATTGCTTAGAAATTCTGATAACTACACAATGCAGACCCCAAATGTCCAAAAGGGAACACAAATCTCTGACAACTACTGTATGCAGCACAGTTCCTAATATTTATGATGGCTATACTGATCCATAAATCTTTGGGGCTTATCAATGAAGACATCATTGATAAGCAATGCAGACTTCTAAATCCCTAGTGAACATCCTGATCCCCAAATCTCCAATAGCTATGCTAACTTCCATATGTCTGGTCAAAGCAGAATATGATGGCCCAGTAACATTTGTGCGATAAGGAATGGGATGGTATGTACGCACTGAAAGTGGATGTATAAAAAGGAGTTGTAGTCTTGTATCATGGAGGCATAGCCTTGCATCATGCGTGTACCAAGCATTAAGCTCCTGTCCTCGTCATGCACTTCTCTAGCTGTTGGGCTGCCCCCAGTCTCTCTACTATTTGGATGCAGAGCAGCAGGTGAGAGAGAAACCCCCCAACCTTTTCCCATCTGTGGTCCAAAAAGCTGAACTGCCCTACCAAAATTGGCATAGCTGGGAATTCTGTAACATGCTTCCTGGGTGTATGAGGGAGCATAGCATGTACCTTGAGCCTTTTTCCAACATGCACTCACTGTTCAATGAATGTTACAATAACAAGGCAAGGTGTGTCAGACAACCCAATCATGTGTCTGGTATTATGCTGATTTCTAAGTCTTTGGTTGCTTTTCTGCTTTCAGCCATTGTTTTGCTGAAGTAGTAGTAGCAGCCTGTATCATTCATACCGATAGCTATAGTATAGAATGGGAATTGTTCTGACTGTTTACAAGTGTAGAGATGTGCATCGGAAATTTTTCGGGTTTTGTGTTTTGGTTTTGGATTCGGTTCCGTGGCCGAGTTTTGGATTCGGACGCATTTTGGCAAAACCTCCCTGAAAATTTTTTGTCGGATTCGGGTGTGTTTTGGATTCGGGTGTTTTCAAAAACCCCTCAAAAACAGCTTAAATCATAGAATGTGGGGGTAATTTTTATCCTATAGTATTATTAACCTCAATAACCATAATTTCCACTCATTTCCAGTCTATTTTGAACACCTCACACCTCACAATATTATTTTTAGTCCTAAAATTTGCACCGAGGTCGCTGGATGACTAAGCTAAGCGACCCAAGTGGGCACTAACACCTCGCCCATCTAGGATTGGCACTGCAGTGTCAGACAGGATGGCACTTAAAAAAATTGGCCCCAAACATCATATGATGCAAAGATAAATAAAATAAAAAAGAGGTGCAAGATGGAATTGTCCTTTGGCCCTCCCACCCACCTTTATGTTGTATAAACAGGACATGCACACTGTAACAAACCCATCATTTCAGCCACAGGGTCTGCCACACGACTGTGGCTGAAATGACTGTTTGGTTTGGACCCCCACCCAAAAAAGAAGCAATCAATCTCTCCTTGCTCAAACTGGCTCCACAGAGGCAAGATGTCCACCTCATCATCATCCTCCGATTCCTCACCACCCCTTTCACTGTGTACATCCCCCTCCTCACAGAGTATTAATTCGTCCCCATTGGAATCCACCATCTCAGGTCCCTGTGTACTTTCTGGAGGCAATTGATGGTGAATTTCTCCACGGAGGAATTGATTATAATGATTTTTTTATGAACATCATCTTCTCCACATTTTGTGGAAGTAACCTCCACAAAATGTGCACTAAACACTCTTTCGGAGTACACACTGGAGGGGGAGCAACTTAGGTAAAATAAAGCCAGTTTGTGCAAGGGCCTCCATATTGCCTTTTTCCTGCCAGTATACGTACGGACTGTCTGACTTGCCTACTTGGATGCTGTCACTCATATAATCCTCCATCATTCTTTCAATGGTGACAGAATCATATGCAGTGACAGAAGATGACATGTCAGTAATCGTTGGCAGGTCCTTCAGTCCAGACCAGATGTCCTTCACTCCAGACTGCCCTGCATCACCGCCAGCGGGTAGGCTCGGAATTTTTAGCCATTTCCTCGTAGCCCCAATTGCGGGAGAATGTAAAGGAGGAGCTGTTGACGGGTCACGTTCCGCTTGAGTTGACAAGTGTCTCACCAGTAGGTCTTTGAACCTCTGCAAACTTGTGTCTGCCGGAAAAAGAGATACAACGTAGGCTTTAAATCTAGGATCGAGCACGGTGGCCAAAATGTAGTGCTCTGATTTCAACAGATTGACCACCCATGAATCCTGGTTAAGCGAATTAAGGGCTCCATCCACAAGTCCCACATGCCTAGCGGAATAGCTCAGTTTTAGCTCCTCCTTCAATCTCTCCAGCTGCTTCTGCAAAAGCCTGATGAGGGGAATGACCTGACTCAGGCTGGCAGAGTCTGAACTGACTTCACGTGTGGCAAGTTCAAAGGGTTGCAGAACCTTGTACAACGTTGACATCATTCTCCACTGCGCTTGAGTCAGGTGCATTCCCCCTCCTTTGCCTATATCGTAGGTAGATGTATAGGCTTGAATGGCCTTTTGCTGCTCCTCCATCCTCTGAAACATATAGAGGGTTGAATTCCACCTCGTTACCACCTCTTGCTTCAGAGGATGGCGGGGCAGGTTCAGGAGTGTTTGCTGGTGCTCCAGTCTTCGGCATGCTGAATGAAGAAAGTGGCCCGCAATTCTTCGGTCCACCGACAGCATCTTTTGCATGTCGTTTTTAAAAAAATTTTACACCACCAAATTCAATGTATGTGCAAAACATGGAATGTGCTGGAATTTGCCCACATGTAATGCACGCACAATATTGGTGGCGTTGTCCGATGCCACAAATCCCCAGGAAAATCCAATTGGGGTAAGACAATCTGCGATGATGTTCCTCAGTTTCCGTAAGAGGTTGTCAGCTGTGTGCCTCTTATGGAAAGCAGTGATACAAAGCGTAGCCTACCTAGGAACGAGTTGGCGTTTGCAAGATGCTGCTACTGGTGCTACCGCTGCTGTTCTTGCTGCGGGCGGCAATACATCTACCCAGTGGGCTGTCACAGTCATATAGTCCTGAGTCTGCCCTGCTCCACTTGTCCACATGTCCGTGGTTATGTGGACATTGGGTATAACTGCATTTTTTAGGACACTGGTGAGTCTTTTTCTGGCGTCTGTGTACATTCTCGGTATCGCCTGCCTAGAAAAGTGGAACCTATATGGTATTTGGTACCGGGGACACACTACCTCAAGAAATTCTCTAAGTCCGTGTGAACTAACGCCGGATACCGGACGCACGTCTAACACCAACACAGCTGCCAAGGCCTGAGTTATCCGCTTTGCAACAGGATGACTGCTGTGATATTTCATCTTCCTCGCAAAGGACTGTTGGACAGTCAATTGCTTACTGGAAGTAGTACAAGTGGTCTTCCGACTTCCCCTCTGGGATGATGATCGACTCCCAGCAGCAACAACAGCAGCGCCAGCAGCAGTAGGCGTTACACTGAAGGATCCATCGGAGGAATCCCAGTCAGGAGAGGACTCGTCAGACTTGCCAGTGACATGACCTGCAGGACTATTGGCATTCCTGTCTAAGGAGGAAATTGACACTGAGGGAGTTGGTGGTGTGGTTTGCACTGGGAACTTGGGTACAAGAGGAAGAAGGGATTTAGTTGTCAGTGGACTGCTTCCGCTGCCACCCAAAGTTTTTTAACTTGTCAATGACTTCTGATGAATGCGCTCCAGGTGACGTATAAGGGAGTATGTTCCTAGGTGGTTAACGTCCTTACCCCTACTTATTACAGCTTGACAAAGGCAACACATGGCTTAACACCTGTTGTCCGCATTTCTGTTAAAATAATTCCACACCGAAGAGGTGATTTTTTTTGTAATTTGACCAGGCATGTCAATGGCCATATTCATCCCACGGACAACAGGTGTCTCCCCGGGTGCCTGACTTAAACAAACCACCTCACCATCAGAATCCTCCTTGTCAATTTCCTCCTCAGTGCCAGCAACACCCATATCCTCATCCTGGTGTACTTCAACAGTGACATCTTCAATTTGACTATCAGGAACTGGACTGTGGGTGCTGTTATGATTCCAGCACTCTGGTCTGAGGAGATCTTATTGCGAGGACCGGAGCGCTGGAACGTAATGCTGGGGAAGGGATCGGGAATGGAAAATAGCCCCTTGCGCCCTAACTCCGTTGTCTCGCCCGTGCTGTCAGAAATCCCCTGCGAGACTATGGTTGCTTGAGCCCATGGCAGCCGCGTTTGAAGGGCGGATTATGTCTGCCCAACTCCGATGCCCCCTCAGGTCTTAATGGGAGACAAAGGGAAATCCGAGACTGGGTGATAACAAGGGGCCCTCTGACTAAACAACCAGGCCAGGGGCTACAAGAAACTAAAAACTAGAATATGTGCGGAAAAACCGCCAGGGAAAAGGACAAACAAAATATCCACTTGTCCACTCTCCTACCCTGCACCGCCGAGTTCCGGAGAGGACTTGTGGAAGCGGAACCCTCCGCAAATGCTCCGAAACAGAATATAAAGATAAAGCAGCTGAGCCGCAACATACGGCAGAGCCGTAACTCACGAACACCACACGATATTCTCTGGTGATCGTTGAGGACAACAGGGGACCAAACGACTTCTTGGGATGAGATGACAACTCCAAGATACAGAACTTCTGAGGACAGGAGTGACCGGATACAGCAGGACAGGAACAGACGTTCAGCAAACCAAAGCAGCATGCAGGAAGCTATTACCGGCGTCTGTGTGCAGCACTGAGCAGGTATTTAGCAGGGAGTCCTCCAATCAGAAGCTTGGAACCTGATTAACAAGATGCCGTGCAGCTGGCTTGCTGCACGAGCAGAAGACAAATGTGAAAGTTTCAACTGATTAGATTGACCCTGCAACGGGGAGCGCGGTCCGCCCGTGGCGTCCCCGTTGCTAGGGTCCAGGCGGCTCAGTTTTACTAGGGAGCCGGCGGCTAAGCGCGCACGGCGTCCCAGCGTTGCTAGGGACCCGGCGGCTCGCACGCCTGGCGTCACTAGTTGCTAGGCGCCGGGCCGCATGACGTCGCGGACCACGGCGCCTAACAGGTGCTCCTTCCAGCACTTGCAGGGGGCGTGCAAATGGTGGAAGGAGCCACCTCTTCCCGTCCAGTGTTGGGAAGGTCAGGCATCGCAACCAACACAATTGGACTCTCCTTGGGGATTTGTGATTTAGAAGAATGCACAGTTCTTTGCTTTGCTTTTGCCATCTTAACTCTTTTCAGTTTTCTAGCGGTAGGATGAGTGCTTCCATCCTCATGTGAAGCTGAACCACTTGCCATGAACATAGGCCAGGGCCTCAGCCATTCCTTGCCACTCCATGTCGTAAATGGCATATTGGCAAGTTTACGCTTCTCCTCAGACGCTTTTAATTTAGATTTTTGGGTCATTTTACTGAACTTTAGTTTTTTGGATTTTACATGCTCTCTACTATGAAATTGGGCATCGGCCTTGGCAGACGACGTTGATGGCATTGAAACGTCTCTGCCATGACTAGTGGCAGCAGCTTCAGCACTAGGTGGAAGTGGATCTTGTTCTTTCCCTATTTCACCCTTCACATTTTTGTTTTCCATTTTTTAATGTATTGAATTATATGCCAGTAATATTATTATATCAACAGCAATGGCCTACTGTACTGTACAACTATATACTGTTGGTCACCAAAATGCTGCACTGTACTACTATATACTGCTCACAAAAATGCAGCACAGATATGGAATGGATACTTGCAGTGACATAGGACTGCAAGATACAGCAATGGCCTACTGTACAACTATATACTGTTGGTCACCAAAATTCTGCACTATACTACTATATATACTGCTCACAAAAATGTAGCACAGATATGGAATGGATACTTGCAGTGACACGGAGCTGCAAGATACAGCAATGGCCTACTGTACTGTACAACTATATACTGTTGGTCACCAAAATGCTGCACTGTACTACTATATATACTGCTCACAAAAATGCAGCACATATATGGAATGGATACTTGCAGTGACAAAGAGCTGCAAGATACAACAATGGGCTACTGTACCGTACAACTATATATTGTTGGTCACCAAAATGCTGCACTGTACTACTATATATACTGCTCACAAAAATGCAGCACAGATATGGAATGGATACTTGCAGTGACACAGAGCTGCAAGATACAGCAATGGCCTACTGTACTGTACAACTATATACTGTTGGTCACCAAAATGCTGCACTGTACTACTATATATACTGCTCACAAAAATGCAGCACAGATATAGAATGGATACTTGCAGAGACACAGAGCTGCAAGATACAGCAATGGCCTACTGTACTGTACAACTATATACTGTTGGTCACCAAAATGCTGCACTGTACTACTAAATATACTGCTCACAAAAATGCAGCATAGATATGGAATGGATACTTGCAGTGACACAGAGCTGCAAGATACAGCAATGGCCTACTGTACTGTACAACTATATACTGTTGGTCACCAAAATGCTGCACTGTACTACTATATATACTGCTCACAAAAATGCAGCACAGATATGGAATGGATACTTGCAGAGACACAGAGCTGCAAGATACAGCAATGGCCTACTGTACTGTACAACTATATACTGTTGGTCACCAAAATGCTGCACTGTACTACTATATATACTGCTCACAAAAATGCAGCACAGATATGGAATGGATACTTGCAGTGACACAGAGCTGCAAGATACAGCAATGGCCTACTGTACTGTACAACTATATACTGTTGGTCACCAAAATGCTGCACTATACTACTATATATACTGCTCACAAAAATGCAGCACTTATATGGAATGGATATTTGCAGTGACACAGAGCTGCAAGGTACAGCAATGGCCTACTGTACTGTACAACTATATACTGTTGGTCACCAAAATGCTGCACTGTACTACTATATATACTGCTCACAAAAATGCAGCACAGATATGGAATGGATACTTGCAGTGACACAGAGCTGCAAGATACAGCAATGGCCTACTGTACAACTATATACTGTTGGTCACCAAAATTCTGCACTATACTACTATATATACTGCTCACAAAAATGCAGCACAGATATGGAATGGATACTTGCAGTGACACTGAGCTGCAAGATACAGCAATGGCCTACTGTACTGTACAACTATATACTGTTGGTCATCAAAATGCAGCACTGTACTACTATGTATACTGCTCACAAAAATGCAGCACAGATATGGAATGGATACTTGCAGTGACAAAGCTGCAAGATACAGCAATGGCCTACTGTACTGTACAACTATACACTGTTGGTCACCAAAATGCTGCACTGTACTACTATATATACTGCTCACAAAAATGCAGCACAGATATGGAATGGATACTTGCAGTGACACAGAGCTGCAAGATACAGCAATGGCCTACTGTACTGTACAACTATATACTGTTGGTCACCAAAATGCTGCACTGTACTACTATATATACTGCTCACAAAAATGCAGCACAGATATGGAATGGATACTTGCAGTGACACAGAGCTGCAAGGTACAGCAATGGCCTACTGTACTGTACAACTATATACTGTTGGTCACCAAAATGCTGCACTATACTACTATATATACTGCTCACAAAAATGCAGCACTGATATGGAATGGATATTTGCAATGACACAGAGCTGCAAGGTACAGCAATGGCCTACTGTACTGTACAACTATATACTGTTGGTCACCAAAATGCTGCACTGTACTACTATATATACTGCTCACAAAAATGCAGCACAGATATGGAATGGATACTTGCAGTGACACAGAGCTGCAAGATACAGCAATGGCCTACTGTACTGTACTGTACAACTATATACTGTTGGTCACCAAAATGCTGCACTGTACTACTATATATACTGCTCACATAAATGCAGCACAGATATGGAATGGATACTTGCAGTGACACAGAGCTGCAAGATACAGCAATGGCCTACTGTACTGTACAACTATATACTGTTGGTCACCAAAATGCTGCACTGTACTACTATATATACTGCTCACAAAAATGCAGCACAGATATGGAATGGATACTTGCAGTGACACAGAGCTGCAAGATACAGCAATGGCCTACTGTACTGTACAACTATATACTGTTGGTCACCAAAATGCTGCACTATACTACTATATATACTGCTCACAAAAATGCAGCACTGATATGGAATGGATATTTGCAGTGACACAGAGCTGCAAGGTACAGCAATGGCCTACTGTACTGTACAACTATATACTGTTGGTCACCAAAATGCTGCACTGTACTACTATATATACTGCTCACAAAAATGCAGCACAGATATAGAATGGATACTTGCAGTGACATGGAGCTGCAAGATACAGCAATAGCCTACTGTACTATACAACTATATACTGTTGGTCACCAAAATGCTGCACTGTACTACTATATATACTGCTCACAAAAATGCAGCACAGATATGGAATGGATACTTGCAGTGACACGGAGCTGCAAGATACAGCAATGGCCTACTGTACTGTACAACTATATACTGTTGGTCACCAAAATGCAGCACACTGAACACAGATATTTGCAGCACACTGAGCACAGATATGGAGCTTTTCAGGCAGAGAACGTAGATATTTGCAGCACACTGAGCAAAGATATTTGCAGCACACTGATCACAGATATTTGCAGCACACTGAGCACAGATATGGAGCTTTTCAGGCAAAGAACGTAGCCACGCCCTCTCCATTCAATCTCCAATGCACGAGTGAAAATGGCGGCGACGCGCGGCTCTTCATATATAATACGAATCTCGCGAGAATCCGACAGCGGGATGATGACGTTTGGCCGCGTTCGGGTTAATCGAGCAAGGCGGGAAGATCCGAGGCTGTTTCGGACCCGTGTAAAATAGGTGAAGTTCGGGCGGGTTCGGATCTCGACGAACCGAACCCGCTCATCTCTAGTATCTACTTTGTCTCAACTAAAGACACATAGGGCTGCTGTACACTAGTACACTAGTACACTAGTATGTCCTTGTATAAAATCAAATTTGTGCAGCATGGTTGCACAGTGATGTAACTGCTGTCTCACAGACCTGGGATCATTGGTTTAATTCCAGTCAGGGTATTGTCTGTGTACAGTTTGTAATTTCTCCCATATTTGCGTGTGTTTTCTCCATGCGCTCTGATGCTCCAAAGACAAATACTGGGGCAGATGTATTAACCTGGAGAAGGCACAAAGAAGTAATAAACCAGTGATATGTGCAAGGTGATAAAGGCACCAGCCAATCAGATCCTAACTGTTCATTTACATATTGGAGCTGATTGGCTGGTGCCTTTATCACCTTGCACAAATCACTGGTTTATCACTTCCTTATGCCTTCTCCAGGTTAATACATCTGCCCCAAAGATTGAAAGCTCCTTTTTAGGTAGGGACTGATGTGAATAATTAAATACTCAATATAAATAACTGTTGTTAATAATAATGTTAATAAATCCTGATATCCTTTTCTATATATGTATTTATTTATTAGTCTGGCCTTGATTATGCAACTGCAAGTGACTCATAAGTCATCTCCGGGTATGATAACTGTCCTTGAAGCGGAGATTTCAGTAATTATTATTATTATTATCGTTTATTTATATGGCGCCACAAGGGATCAGCAGCACCCAATTACAGAGTACATCAACAAATAAGCAAAAACAAGAAAAACAGTGACTTACAATTCAATATAATATAGGACACATACAGGGTATATAAAGATGGATGCCCCAGCAGACAACACTGAAATAAGTCTCAAGGTGGAAGAAAACCGATGGTTTTGGTTCCATCAAAGGGAGTATTGAAAAGAAGTAGTGATGTGCACCGGAAATTTTTCGGGTTTTGTGTTTTGGTTTTGGATTCGGTTCCGTGGCCGTGTCTTGGATTCGGACGCGTTTTGGCAAAACCTCCCAGAAATTTTTTTGGCGGATTCGGGTGTGTTTTGGATTTGGGTGTTTTTTTTAACAAAAAACCCTCAAAAACAGCTTAAATCATAGAATTTGGGGGTCATTTTGATCCCATAGTATTATTAACCTCAATAACCATAATTTCCACTCATTTCCAGTCTGTTCTGAACACCTCACACCTCACAATATTATTTTTAGTTCTAAAATTTGCACCGAGGTCGCTGGATGACTAAGCTAAGCGACCCAAGTGGCCGACACAAACACCTGGCCCATCTAGGAGTGGCACTGCAGTGTCAGACAGGATGGCACTTCAAAAATAGTCCCCAAACAGCACATGATGCAAAGAAAAAAAGAGGTGCACCAAGGTCGCTTAATGGCTAAGCTAAGCGACCCAAGTGGCCGACACAAACACCTGGCCCATCTAGGAGTGGCACTGCAGTGTCAGACAGGATGGCACTTCAAAAAATAGTCCCCAAAAAGCACATGATGCAAAGATAAATGAAAGAAAAAAGAGGTGCAAGATGGAATTGTCCTTGGGCCCTCCCACCCACCCTTATGTTGTATAAACAGGACATGCACACTTTAACAAACCCATCATTTCAGCGAAAGGGTCTGCCACACGACTGTGACTGAAATTACTGTTTGGTTTGGGCCCCCACCAAAAAAGAAGCAATCAATCTCTCCTTGCTCAAACTGACTCTACAGAGGCAAGATGTCCACCTCCTCCTCATCCTCGGATTCCTCACCCCTTTCACTATGTACATCCTCCTCCTCACAGATTATTAATTCGTCCCCACTGGAATCCACCATCTCAGGTCCCTGTGTACTTTCTGGAGGCAATTGCTGGTGAATGTCTCCACGGAGGAATTGATTATAATTCATTTTGATGAACATCATCTTCTCCACATTTGCTGGAAGTAACCTCGTACGCCGATTGCTGACAAGGTGAGCGGCTGCACTAAACACTCTTTCGGAGTACACACTGGAGGGGGAGCAACTTAAGTAAAATAAAGCCAGTTTGTGCAAGGGCCTCCAAATTACCTCTTTTTCCTGCCAGTATACGTACAGACTGTCTGACGTGCCTACTTGGATGCGGTCACTCATATAATCCTCCACCATTCTTTCTATGGTGACAGAATCATATGCAGTGACAGTAGACGACATGTCAGTAATCGTTGGCAGGTCCTTCAGTCCGGACCAGATGTCAGATCTCGCTCCAGACTGCCCTGCATCACTGCCAGTGGGTGGGCTCGGAATTCTTAGCCTTTTCCTCGCCCCAGTTGCGGGAGAATGTGAAGGAGGAGCTGTTGACGGGTCACGTTCTGCTTGACTTGACAATTTTCTCACCAGCAGGTCTTTGAACCTCTGCAAACTTGTGTCTGCCGGAAAGAGAGATACAAAGTAGGTTTTAAATCTAGGATCGAGCACGGTGGCCAAAATGTAGTGCTCTGATTTCAACAGATTGACCACCCGTGAATCCTGGTTAAGCGTATTAAGGGCTCCATCCACAAGTCCCACATGCCTAGCGGAATCGCTCTGTTTTAGCTCCTCCTTCAATCTCTCCAGCTTCTTCTGCAAAAGCCTGATGAGGGGAATGACCTAACTCAGGCTGGCAGTGTCTGAACTGACTTCACGTGTGGCAAGTTCAAACGGTTGCAGAACCTTGCACAACGTTGAAATCATTTTCCACTGTGCTTGAGTCAGGTGCATTCCCCCTCCTTTGCCTATATCGTAGGTAGCTGTATAGACTTGAATGGCCTTTTGCTGCTCCTCCATCCTCTGAAGAATATAGAGGGTTGAATTCCACCTCGTTACCACCTCTTGCTTCAGATGATCGCGGGGCAGGTTCAGGAGTGTTTGCTGGTGCTCCAGTCTTCGGCACGCGGTGGCTGAATGCCGAAAGTGGCCCGCAATTCTTCGGGCCACCGACAGCATCTCTTGCACGCCCCTGTCATTTAAAAAAAAATCTGCACCACCAAATTCAACGTATGTGCAAAACATGGGACGTGCTGGAATTTGCCCACATATAATCCACGCACAATATTGGTGGCGTTGTCCGATGTCACAAATCCCCAGGAGAGTCCAATTGGGGTAAGCCATTCTGCGATGATGTTCCTCAGTTTCCGTAAGAGGTTGTCAGCTGTGTGCCTCTTATGGAAAGCGGTGATACAAAGCGTAGCCTGCCTATGAACGAGTTGGCATTTGTGATATGCTGCTACTGGTGCCGCCGCTGCTGTTCTTGCTGCGGGAGACAATATATTTACCCAGTGGGCTGTCACAGTCATATAGTCCTGAGTCTGCCTTGCTCCACTTGTCCACATGTCCGTGGTTAAGTGGACATTGGGTACAACTGCATTTTTTAGGACACTGGTGACTCTTTTTCTGACGTCAGTGTACATTCTCGGTATCGCCTGCCTATAAAAATGGAACCTAGATGGTATTTGGAACCGGGGACACAGTACCTCAATCAATTCTCTAGTTCCCTGTGAATTAACGGTGGATACCGGAAACACGTTTAACACCACCCAGGCTGCCAAGGCCTCAGTTATCCGCTTTGCAGCAGGATGACTGCTGTGATATTTCATCTTCCTCGCAAAGGACTGTTGGACAGTCAATTGCTTACTGGAAGTAGTACAAGTGGGCTTACGACTTCCCCTCTGGGATGACCATCGACTCCCAGCAGCAACAACAGCAGCGCCAGCAGCAGTAGGCGTTACACGCAAGGATGCATCGGAGGAATCCCAGGCAGGAGAGGACTCGTCAGAATTGCCAGTGACATGGCCTGCAGGACTATTGGCATTCCTGGGGAAGGAGGAAATTGACACTGAGGGAGTTGGTGGGGTGGTTTGCGTGAGCTTGGTTACAAGAGGAAGGGATTTACTGGTCAGTGGACTGCTTCCGCTGTCGCCCAAAGTTTTTGAACTTGTCACTGACTTATGATGAATGCGCTGCAGGTGACGTATAAGGGAGGATGTTCCGAGGTGGTTAACGTCCTTACCCCTACTTATTACAGCTTGACAAAGGCAACACACGGCTTGACACCTGTTGTCCGCATTTCTGTTGAAATACTTCCACACCGAAGAGCTGTTTTTTTTGGTATTTTCACCAGGCATGTCAGTGGCCATATTCCTCCCACGGACAACAGGTGTCTCCCCGGGTGCCTGACTTAAACAAACCACCTCACCATCAGAATCCTCCTGGTCAATTTCCTCCCCAGCGCCAGCAACACCCATATCCTCCTCATCCTGGTGTACTTCAACACTGACATCTTCAATCTGACTATCAGGAACTGGACTGCGGGTGCTCCTTCCAGCACTTGCAGGGGGCGTGCAAATGGTGGAAGGCGCCACCTCTTACCGTCCAGTGTTGGGAAGGTCAGGCATCGCAACCAACACAATTGGACTCTCCTTGGGGATTTGTGATTTAAAAGAACGCACAGTTCTTTGCTGTGCTTTTGCCAGTTTAAGTCTTTTCATTTTTCTAGCGAGAGGATGAGTGCTTCCATCCTCATGTGAAGCTGAACCACTAGCCATGAACATAGGACAGGGCCTCAGCCGTTCCTTGCCACTCCGTGTCGTAAATGGCATATTGGCAAGTTTACACTTCTCATCAGACGCTTTTAATTTTTTATTTTTGGGTAATTTTGCTGAACTTTTGTTTTACGGATTTTACATGCTCTCTACTATGACATTGGGCATCAGCCTTGGCAGACGATGTTTATGGCATTTCACCGTCTCGGCCATGACTAGTGGCAGCAGCTTCAGCACGAGGTGGAAGTGGATCTTGATCTTTCCCTGTTTTACCCTCCACATTTTTGTTCTCCATTTTTTAATGTGTGGAATTATATGCCAGTAATATATCAATAGCAATGGCCTACTGTACCGTACTGCTATATATTATATACTGGTGGTCAGCAAAATTCTGCACTGTCCTCCTACTGTATATACTGCGCACAACTAAAATGCACCACAGGTATGGATGGATAGTATACTTGATGACACAGAGGTAGGTAGAGCAGTGGACTACTGTACCGTACTGCTATATATTATATACTGGTGGTCAGCAAAATTCTGCACTGTCCTCCTACTATATATACTGCGCACAACTAAAATGCACCACAGGTATGGATGGATAGTATACTTGACGACACAGAGGTAGGTAGAGCAGTGGCCTACTGTACCGTACTGCTTTATATTATATACTGGTGGTCAGCAAAATTCTGCACTGTCCTCCTACTATATATACTGAGCACAACTAAAATGCACCACAGGTATGGATGGATAGTATACTTGACGACACAGAGGTAGGTAAAGCAGTGGACTGCTGTACCGTACTGCAATATATTATATACTGGTCGTCAGCAAAATTCTGCACTGTCCTCCTACTATATTTACTGCGCACAACTTAAATGCACCACAGGTATGGATGGATAGTATACTTGACGACACAGAGGTAGGTAGAGCAGTGGCCTACTGTATCGTACTGCTATATATTATATACTGGTGGTCAGCAAAATTCTGCACTGTCCTCCTACTATATTTACTGCGCACAACTTAAATGCACCACAGGTATGGATGGATAGTATACTTGACGACACAGAGGTAGGTAGAGCAGTAGACTACTGTACCGTACTGCTATATATTATATACTGGTGGTCAGCAAAATTCTGCACTGTCCTCCTACTATATATACTGCGCACAACTAAAATGCACCACAGGTATGGATGGATAGTATACTTGACGACACAGAGGTAGGTAGAGCAGTGGACTACTGTACCGTACTGCTATATAATACTGGTGGTCACTGGACAGCAAAATTCTGCACTGTCCTCCTACTATATACTACAGTGCAGCACAGATATGGAGTGTTTTTCAGGCAGATAACGCAGATATTTTCAGCACACTGAGCACAGATATTTGCAAGCACACTGAGCACAGATATTTGCAGCACACTGAGCACAGATATTTGCAGCACACTGAACACAGAAACTGAGAGAACGCAGCCACGTCCTCTCGCTATCATCTCCAAAGCACAAGTGAAAATGGCGGCGATGCGCGACTCCTTATATAGAATACGAATCTTGCGAGAATCCGACAGCGGGATGATGACGTTCGGGCGCGCTAGGGTTAACCGAGCAAGGCGGGAAGATTCGAGTCTGCCTCGGAACCATGTAAAAGGGGTGAAGTTCGGGGGGGTTCGGATCCCGAGGAACCGAACCCGCTCATCACTAGTTATATTACACATTTTTGTGATGAGACCTACATGCTGCAGTGTGACTTGGTAGCATTGAGTGTCTTTACGTGCAACTTTTTTCATTAAAATGTGTCTTTCTGCAAAATGATGTGTAAAGGATGCACAAGCTACTTTCCTAGAAAACATTGCAACATAGCATTTCATATGCAGATACAGACATAGTCACACACAGAATTAAGACATGCATCATATAATTGTAACCAGCAGAGTCTGCTTGTGCATGTAAGCCACGTAGCGATGCTAATAAGACACATTTTTAGAACACAGCCTTTCCTCCCTCTACGGGTGTCCACGACACCCATAGAGAGAGAATAAATCCTGTGGTGAGCGCAGTGAACCCCCGTGCCCACACCATGGCGAGAGCAGTGAGACTGCAAGGGGCTTGCTAGCACTCGCCGCGCTGCCAGCATACCGGTGGCTGGGATCCCACAGTCGGTACACTGATGGCCGGGATCCTGCTACCAGTTTTACAAACCGCTACCCTGAACCTGAGATAATGCTGCACGGCCTCTCCCTATCATCTCCAATGCATGAGTGAAAATGGCGGCGATGTGCGGCTCCTTATATAGAGTACGAATCTCGCGAGAATCCGACAGCGGGATGATGACGTTTGTGCGCGCTCGGGTTAACCGAGCAAGGCGGGAGCATCCGAGTCTACCTCGGAACCATCTAAAATGGGTGAAGTTCGGGGGGGGTCAGATTCCGAGGAACCGAACCCGCTCATCACTAAAAAGAAGATAGATTAAGGGGTATATTCAATAAGAGTCAGATCCATTCCGACATGCAGTTGTCGGAATGGATCCGACAACCCCTATTAAATGGACGGCCAAATCCGACTGTCGGATTTGGCCGTACACAGGGTCCTGTTAGGCGGATGCGCTGACAGTAGCTGCCAGTGGAGCAGAGATCGACAGACGTGAGCGGGAGGGGCTGGCTGCGGGGGACATGTCTGGAGCGGCGGGGGGAGGCGCTGCAGGAAGAGAGGTGCTGCGGGCAATGGGGGGAGCAGAGATCGGTGGCCGGCGTAAGGGGCTGGCAGCGGGGAAACATGTCAATGGCGGTGGGGGGGAGGCGCTGCAGGGAGAGAGGTGCCTGCTCCCCAAGCCAGCCATTGATCTCAGCTCCCCAGCAGAACCACTCCTCTCCTCACCTCAATCCGACTTGTTTTCAAGTTGGATTGAGTATGTCGGAAAGGGGGCCAAAACCTGTCTGATTTGGCCCCATTTCCAACAGAAGCACGTGGATCAGCGTCTATTCCGCCGATCCACGTGTTCTCCGACAAGTCGTGACTTCCCGATTTGTCAGAAAAAATTCAGCCCCTATTGAATAGGTCGGAACCCCTTCCGACCTATTTCTGTCGGAAGCTGCCGTCTATCCGACAAGACGGCAGCTTCCGACAGTTATTGAATACACCCCTAAGTTAGAGACGTAAAAGCACATGAGGCAAGAAAGCACTGCTTGTGAAATCTTACATTCTAAAGGGGAGGGTCCCAAAGACAGGGGTGACACAAATGGGGTAGAAAGTGCGCATGGACCACAGAGGGCTTAGGATCAGATTTGGGTGGGTTTGGTGAAGAAGTGTGTTTTTAGAGCCCGTTTGAAGTTTTATAGAGAGGTGGAGAGGGGAGAGATAGAGAATTCCAGAGAAAGGGAGCAGTAGGTGCAAAATCTTCGAGGAAGGAGTGGGAGGAAGTAATCAGTAGGCAAGAGAGGCGGTGTGCATTAGCAGAGCGAAAAGGATGGTAAGGAGTGTAAAGGGAGATAAGGTCAAAGATGTAACTGGGAGAGGAGTGGGTGAGGGCTTTGGAAGTGAGTGGAGAAGCCTGAAATGGATTCTGAAGGGGAAGGGTACCCAGTGAAGGGCTTGTAAGAGAGGGCAGGTGGATGCAGTACATTTGGTGAGTAAGATGATCCGGTATTTGTCCAGGGTGCCAGATAGGAGAAGATTACGGTAGTCCAGTCGGGAGATGAACAGTGGGGACTTAGTGATATCCTGGGTGAGAAAGGGTCTGATTCTGGAAATATTTTTGAGATGAAAATTACAGGTTTGGGAGAGGTGCTGAATATGTGGTTTGAAGGAGAGGGAGGAGTCAAGGACTACTCCAAGACAGGGGGCTAGAGGAGATGTTAGTGCTATCAATACATAATAAAATAGTGGGAGGTAAGGTTGTGCGGGAGGGAGGGAAAATGATCAGCTCAGTCCCAGACATGTAAAGTCTAAGAAAGCCCTGGGACATCCAAGAAGAGATAGCAGAGAGACAGTTGGATACATGAGAGAGCGGGGCAGGTGAAAGGTCTGGGGAAGAAAGGTAGATTTGAGTATCATCAGCATAAAGATGATATTTGTAAGTAAAAAGAGCTAATGAGTTCACCTAAAGAGGATGTATAGAGAGAGTTCTGCTGATATACGCACAGACAGGTCAGTGGTAAGCATTATAGACAAACATATTTATTGCCTTAACGCTATTTCTAATTTATTTGTCAGAACTGTTAAATAGTTCTCTCTGGATTCAATAGCAAACTATTTATTTAATCATTAACACATTTTCTCAGCATTTTCTAACCAAGAACAGTTGAAGTCCTAATATAGTCCTAGATGTAAACCAGCTAAGCATAGTAACATAGTAACATTGTATCTAAGGTTGAAAAAGACAATTGTCCATCGGGTTCAACCTATTGGTGGTCTCCTATGCACGATTATTTTGTATACAATTTTGACTGAAGTTGATGACTGCCGTTACGTTTTACCCCTCTTTTTTATAATATCCATAGTGCGTGACTATATCCCCGAATTTAGCTAACCCATTCTTAAAGGTGTTGACTGAGTCGGCCATTACAACTCCCTCAGGCAGGGAATTCCAAACACGTATCGTCCTTACTTTAAAAAAGCCTTTACGCCATATTGTGCAGAATTTCCTCTCCTCTAACCTGAGCGAGTGTCCACGAGTTCTCTGTGTTGATCTAACCAAAAACAGGTACTGCGCAAGATCTGTATATTGTCCCCTTATATATTTGTAAATGTTGATCATATCCCCTCTTAATCTCCTCTTTTCCAGTGTAAACATGCCTAGTCTTGCAAGCCTTTCCTCGTATTCCAGCGTCTCCATACCCTTAATTAGTTTGGTCGCCCGCCTTTGAACCTTTTCTAGCTCCAGGATATCTTTTTTGTAGTAAGGAGCCCAGAATTGTACACGGTATTCAACGTGTGGCCTCACAAGTGATTTATATAACGGGAGTAGAATACTCTCGTCCCTAGCATCAATTCCCCGTTTTATGCATGCTAATATCTTATTAGCCTTCTTTGCTGCAGTCCTACTTTGGGTACTACTGCTTAGTTTACTATCTATGAGGACACCTAAGTCCTTTTCCAGTACAGAATCCCCTAATTTTACCCCATTTAGTAGGTAGGTGTTATTTTTGTTCTTGTTACCACAGTGCATTACCTTACACTTGTCTGTATTGAAGCGCATTCTCCATTTCGCTGCCCAAGCTTCTAATTTAACTAAGTCATTCTGAAGCGACTCAGCATCCCCCTCCGCATTTATAACTTTACACAATTTGGTATCATCTGCAAAAATTGACACCATGCTCTCTAGACCTTCTGTTAGGTCGTTAATGAAAATATTGAACAATAGCGGTCCTAATACTGAGCCTTGCGGCACACCACTTAGCACTTCAGTCCAAGTTGAAAAAGATCCATTAACCACAACGCTCTGCTCCCTATTATCTAACCAGTTTTTGACCCAAGTGCATATTGTGCTTCCTAGCCCTGATTCTTGTAGCTTGTAGATAAGTCTCATGTGTGGTACAGTGTCAAACGCTTTGGCAAAATCTAAAAAGGTTACATCCACCTCTTTACCCTGATCTAGGTTTGCGCTTACTGTTTCATAAAAGCCAAGTAAGTTGGTTTGACAGGATCTGTCCTTCATAAACCCATGTTGTTTCCTTTTAATGACCTTATTGACTTCAAGGAACTTCTGAATACTATCTCTCAGAATACCTTCCAATACTTTCCCCACTATAGATGTAAGACTAACTGGTCTATAATTACCTGGTTCAGCTTTACTTCCCTTTTTGAATATAGGCACTACTTTCACTATACGCCAGTCTTTGGGAACCATACCTGATATTACTGAATCCTTAAAGATCAAAAATAGCGGTTTTGCAAGTTCAGAGTGAAGCTCCATTAGAACCCTTGGGTGAATACTAGAGATGTGCACCGGAAATTTTTTGGGTTTTGTGTTTTGGTTTTGGATTCGGTTCCGCGGCCGTGTTTTGGATTCGGACGCGTTTTGGAAAAACCTCCCTGAAAATTTTTTGTCGGATTCGGGTGTGTTTTGGATTCGGGTGTTTGTTTACAAAAAACCCTCAAAAACAGCTTAATTCATAGAATTTGGGGGTCATTTTGATCCCATAGTATTATTAACCTCAATAACCATAATTTCCACTCATTTCCAGTCTATTCTGAACACCTCACACTATTATTTTTAGTCCTAAAATTTGCACAGAGGTCGCTGGATGACTAAGCTAAGCGACCCAAGTGGCCTACACAAACACCTGGCCCATCTAGGAGTGGCACTGCAGTGTCAGACAGGATGGCAGATTTAAAAAATAGTCCCCAAACAGCACATGATGCAAAGAAAAAAAGAGGTGCAATGAGGTAGTTGTGTGACTAAGCTAAGCGACCCAAGTGGCTGACACAAACACCTGGCCCATCTAGGAGTGGCACTGCAGTGTCAGACAGGATGGAAGATTAAAAAAATTGTCCCCAAACAGCACATGATGCGAAGAAAAAAAGAGGTGCACCAAGGTCGCTGTGTGACTAAGCTAAGCGACCCAAATGGCCGACACAAACACCTGGCCCATCTAGGAGTGGCACTGCAGTGTCAGACAGGATGGCAGATTTAAAAAATTGACCCCAAACAGCACATGATACAAAGATAAATTAAAGAAAAAAGAGGTGCAAGATGGAATTGTCCTTGGGCCCTCCCACCCACCCTTATGTTGTATTAGCAGGACATGCACACTTTAACAAACCCATCATTTCAGCGACAGGGTCTGCCATAAAACTGTGACTGAAATGACTGGTTGGTTTGGGCCCCCACCAAAAAAGAAGCAATCAATCTTTCCTTGCACAAACTGGCTCTACAGAGGCAAGATGTCCACCTCCTCCTCATCGTCCGATTCCTCACCCCTTTCACTGTGTACATCCTCCTCCTCACAGATTATTAATTCGTCCCCACTGGAATCCACCATCTCAGGTCCCTGTGTACTTTCTGGAGGCAATTGCTGTTGGTGAATGTCTCCACGGAGGAATTGATTATAATTCATTTTGATGAACATCATCTTCTCCACATTTTGTGGAAGTAACCTTGTACGCCGATTGCTGACAAGGTAACCGGCTGCACTAAACACTCTTTCGGAGTACACACTGGAGGGGGGGGCAACTTAGGTAAAATAAAGCCAATTTTTGCAAGGGCCTCCAAATTGCCTCTTTTTCCTGCCAGTATATGTACGGACTGTCTGACGTGCCTAATTGGATGCGGTCACTCATATAATCCTCCACCATTCTTTCAATGGTGACAGAATCATATGCAGTGACAGTAGACAACATGTCAGTAATCGTTGGCAGGTCCTTCAGTCCGGACCAGATGTCAGCACTCGCTCCAGACTGCCCTGCATCACTGCCAGCGAATTCTTAGCCTTTTCCTCGCAGCCCCAGTTGCGGGAGAATGTGAAGGAGGAGCTGTTGACGGGTCACATTCCGCTTGACTTGACAATTTTCTCACCAGCAGGTCTCTGAACCTCTGCAGACTTGTGTCTGCCGGAAAGAGAGAAACAACGTAGGTTTTAAATCTAGGATCGAGAACGGTGGCCAAAATGTAGTGCTCTGATTTCAACATATTGACCACCCGTGAATCCTGGTTAAGTGAATTAAGGGCTCCATCCACAAGTCCCACATGCCTAGCGGAATTGCTCCATTTTAGCTCCTCCTTCAATCTCTCCAGCTTCTTCTGCAAAAGCCTGATGAGGAGAATGACCTGACTCAGGCTGGCAGTGTCTAAACTGACTTCACGTGTGGCAAGTTCAAAGGGTTGCAGAACCTTGCACAACGTTGAAATCATTCTCCACTGCGCTTGAGTCAAGTGCATTCCCCCTCCTTTGCCTATATCATAGGTAGCTGTATAGGCTTGAATGGCCTTTTGCTGCTCCTCCATCCTCTGAAGCATATAGAGGGTTGAATTCCACCTCGTTACCACCTCTTGCTTCAGATGATGGCAGGGCAGGTTCAGGAGTGTTTGCTGGTGCTCCAGTCTTCGGCACGCGGTGGCTGAATGCCGAAAGTGGGCCGCAATTCTTCGGGCCACCGACAGCATCTCTTGGACGCCCCTGTCGTTTTTTAAATAATTCTGCACCACCAAATTCAACGTATGTGCAAAACATGGGACGTGCTGGAATTTGCCCAGATGTAATGCACGCACAATATTGGTGGTGTTGTCCGATGTGACAAATCCCCAGGAGAGTCCAATTGGGGTAAGCCATTCTGCGATGATGTTCCTCAGTTTCCGTAAGAGGTTGTCAGCTGTGTGCCTTTTATGGAAAGCGGTGATACAAAGCATAGCCTGCCTAGGAACGAGTTGGCGTTTGCGAGATGCTGCTACTGGTGCCGCCGCTGCTGTGGGATGCAATACATCTACCCAGTGGGCTGTCACAGTCATATAGTCCTGAGTCTGCCCTGGTCCACTTGTCCACATGTTCGTGGTTAAGTGGAAATTGGGTACAACTGCATTTTTTAGGACACTGGTGACTCTTTTTCTGATGTCTGTGTACATTTTCGGTATCGCCTGCCTGGAGAAATGGAACCTAGATGGTATTTGGTACCGGGGACACAGTACCTCAATCAATTCTCTAGTTCCCTGTGAATTAACGCTGGATACCAGAAACACGTTTCTCACCACCCAGGCTGCCAAGACATGAGTTATCCACTTTGCAGCAGGATGACTGCTGTGATATTTCATCTTCCTCGCAAAGGACTGTTGGACAGTCAATTGCTTACTGGAAGTAGTACAAAGGGTCTTCCGACTTCCCCTCTGGGATGACGATCGACTCCCAGCAGCAACAACAGCAGCGCCAGCAGCAGTAGGCATTACACTCAAGGATGCATCGGAGGAATCCCAGGCAGGAGAGGACTCGTCAGACTTGACAGTGACATGAGAAAGAAGGAGAAAGGGTACGAAATGCCCTATGGTGGTGCACACAATCTTATATTAAAATGTAACTTTTATTATGATATGTATTAAAATCAGCGAATATTAAGAAGAAAATAGTGTAAATAGAAAGGAAATGGTGATTAAAAATGAAAATGCTGCGCACTAGATGTCACCGGATTAGCTCATATGTTATATCAAAATTTGTAGATAGTCAAGAATGTATTAGGAGTATATAGTTCCTGTATATCTGTAGTTCGCATTTTTACTACTTAAGGGACTCCTAAAATAAACGTCCAAAAATTTTCTAATCCCTCCCAGGATTTACAGTATAGGATCGTTGAGGCAAAATTCCAGATGTCATCATATGTACTGTGATAATACTAGTACTCTAATGACTTGCTGTGTGTAATATTGAAATATTTCCCAATAAAGTAATATAACAATAAATGTGTATTGTGCTTTCACTATATCTCAGAGTTAGTGTATAAACTCTATGACAGTGACATCGCCTGCAGGACTATTGGCTTTCCTGTCTAAGGAGGAAATTGACACTGAGGGAGTTGGTGGTGTGGTTTGCAGGAGCTGGGTTACAAGAGGAAGGAATTTAGTTGGCAGTGGACTGCTTTCGCTGTCACCCAAAGTTTTTGAACTTGTCAATGACTTCTGATGAATGCGCTCCAGGTGACGTATAAGGGATGATGTTCCTAGGTGGTCAACGTCCTTACCCCTACTTATTACAGCTTGACAAAGGCAACACACGGCTAGACACCAGTTGTCCGCATTTCTGTTGAAATAATTCCACACCGAAGAGGTGATATTTTTTTTGTATTTTGACCAGGCATGTCAATGGCCATATTCGTCCCACGGACAACAGGTGTCTCCCTGGGTGCCTGTCTTAAACAATCCACCTCACCATCAGAATCCTCCTTGTCAATTTCCTCCCCAGCGCCAGCAACACCCATATCATCATCCTGGTGTACTTCAACAGTGACATCTTCAATTTGACTATCAGGAACTGGACTGCAGGTGCTCCTTCCAGCACTTGCAGGGGGCGTGCAAATGGTGGAAGGCGCCACCTCTTCCCGTCCAGTGTTTGGAAGGTCAGGCATCGCAACCAACACAATTGGACTCTCCTTGGGGATTTGTGATTTAGAAGGGGTGGTCTTCAGTATGCCGGTGGTCGGGCTCCCGGCGACCAGCATACTGGGCCTCCCGGCGCCGGTATGCTGGTCGCCGGGAGGCCGGCCGCCGGCGGATCGTAGTGAACCCATTTAGAAGAACGCACAGTTCTTTGCTGTGCTTTTGCCATCTTAACTCTTTTAAGTTTTCTAGCAGGAGGATGAGTGCTTCAATCCTCATGTGAAGCTGAACCACTAGCCATGAACATAAGCCAGGCCCTCAGCCGTTCCTTGCCACTCCGTGTCGTAAATGGCACATGGGAAGTTACACTTCTCCTCAGACGATTTTGATTTAGATTTTTGGGTCATTTTACTGAGCTTTATTTTTTTGGATTTTACATGCTCTCTGCTATGACATTGGGCATCGGCCTTTGGAGATGATGTTGATGGCATTTCATCGTCTCGGCCATGACTAGTGGCAGCAGCTTCAGCACGAGGTGGAAGTGGATGTTGATCTTTCCCTATTTTACCCTCCACATTTTTGTTCTCCATTTTTTAATGTGTGGAATTATATGCCAGTAATATATCAATAGCAATGGCCTACTACTATATATACTGCGCACAACGGAAATGCACCACAGGTATGGATGAATAGTATACTTGATGACACAGAGGTAGGTAGAGCAGTGGCCTACTGTACTGTACTGCTATATATTATATACTGGTGGTCAGCAAAATTATGTACTGTCCTCCTACTATATATATACTGCGCACAACTGAAATGCACCACAGGTATGGATGGATAGTATACTTGATGACACAGAGGTAGGTAGGGCAGTGGCCTACTGTACCGTACTGCTATATATTATATATACTTGTGGTCAGCAAACTGTGCAAAACTGAAAAGCACCACAGGTATGGATGGATAGTAGACTTGACGACACAGAGGTAGGTAGAGAAGTGGCCTACTGTACCGTACTGCTACATATTATATATACTGGTGGTCAGCAAACTGTGCAAAACTGAAATGCACCACAGGTATGGATGGATAGTATACTTGACGACACAGAGGTAGGCAGAGCAGTGGCCTACTGTACCGTACTGCTATATATTATATACTGGTGGTCAGCAAACTGTGCAAAACTGAAATGCACCACAGGTATGGATGGATAGTATACTTGACGACACAGAGGTAGGTAGAGCAGTGGCCTACTGTACCGTACTGCTATATATTATATACTGGTGGTCAGCAAACTGTGCAAAACTGAAATGCACCACAGATATGGATGGATAGTATACTTGACGACACAGAGGTAGGTAGAGCAGTGGCCTTCTGTACCGTACTGCTATATATTATATACTGGTGGTCAGCAAACTGTGCAAAACTGAAATGCACCACAGGTATGGATGGATAGTATACTTGACGACACAGAGGTAGGTAGAGCAGTGGCCTACTGTACCGTACTGTTTTATATTATATACTGGTGGTCAGCAAACTGTGTAAAACTGAAATGCACCACAGGTATGGATGGATAGTACACTTGACGACACAGAGGTAGGTAGAGCAGTGGCCTACTGTACCGTACTGCTATATATTATATATACTGGTGGTCAGCAAACTGTGCAAAACTGAAATGCACCACAGGTATGGATGGATAGTATACTTGACGACATAGAGGTAGTTAGAGCAGTGGCCTACTGTACCGTACTGCTATATATTATATATACTGGTGGTCAGCAAACTGTGCAAAACTGAAATGCACCACAGGTATGGATGGATAGTATACTTGACGACACAGAGGTAGGTAGAGCAGTGGCCTTCTGTACCGTACTGCTATAAATTATATACTGGTGGTCAGCAAACTGTGCAAAACTGAAATGCACCACAGGTATGGATGGATAGTATACTTGACGACACAGAGGTTGGTAGAGCAGTGGCCTACTGTACCGTACTGTTTTATATTATATACTGGTGGTCAGCAAACTGTGCAAAACTGAAATGCACCACAGGTATGGATGGATAGTATACTTGACGACACAGAGGTAGGTAGAGCAGTAGCCTACTGTACCGTACTGCTATATATTATATATACTGGTGGTCAGCAAACTATGCAAAACTGAAATGCACAACAGGCATGGATGGATAGTATACTTGACGACACAGAGGTTGGTAGAGCAGTGGCCTACTGTACCGTACTGCTATATATTATATACTGGTGGTCAGCAAACTGTGCAAAACTGAAATGCACCACAGGTATGGATGGATAGTATACTTGACGACACAGAGGTAGGTAGAGCAGTGGCCTACTGTACCGTACTGCTATATATTATATACTGGTGGTCAGCAAACTGTGGAAAACTGAAATGCACCACAGGTATGGATGGATAGTACACTTGACGACACAGATGTAGGTAGAGAAGTGGCCTACTGTACCGTACTGCTATATATTATATACTGGTGGTCAGCAAACTGTGCAAAACTGAAATGCACCACAGGTATGGATGGATAGTATACTTGACGACACAGAGGTAGTTAGAGCAGTGGCCTACTGTACCGTACTGCTATATATTATATATACTGGTGGTCAGCAAACTGTGCAAAACTGAAATGCACCACAGGTATGGATGGATAGTATACTTGACGACACAGAGGTAGGTAGAGCAGTGGCCTTCTGTACCGTACTGCTATATATTATATACTGGTGGTCAGCAAACTGTGCAAAACTGAAATGCACCACAGGTATGGATGGATAGTATACTTGACGACACAGAGATAGGTAGAGCAGTGGCCTACTGTACCGTACTGTTTTATATTATATACTGGTGGTCAGCAAACTGTGGAAAACTGAAAAGCACCACAGGTATGGATGGATAGTATACTTGACGACACAGAGGTAGGTAGAGAAGTGGCCTACTGTACCGTACTGCTACATATTATATATACTGGTGGTCAGCAAACTGTGCAAAACTGAAATGCACCACAGGTATGGATGGATAGTATACTTGACGACACAGAGGTAGGTAGAGCAGTGGCCTACTGTACCGTACTGCTATATATTATATACTGGTGGTCAGCAAACTGTGCAAAACTGAAATGCACCACAGGTATGGATGGATAGTATACTTGACGACACAGAGGTAGGTAGAGCAGTGGCCTACTGTACCGTACTGTTTTATATTATATACTGGTGGTCAGCAAACTGTGCAAAACTGAAATGCACCACAGGTATGGATGGATAGTATACTTGACGACACAGAGGTAGTTAGAGCAGTGGCCTACTGTACCGTACTGCTATATATTATATATACTGGTGGTCAGCAAACTGTGCAAAACTGAAATGCACCACAGGTATGGATGGATAGTATACTTGACGACACAGAGGTAGGTAGAGCAGTGGCCTTCTGTACCGTACTGCTATATATTATATACTGGTGGTCAGCAAACTGTGCAAAACTGAAATGCACCACAGGTATGGATGGATAGTATACTTGACGACACAGAGGTAGGTAGAGCAGTGGCCTTTTGTACCGTACTGCTAAATATTCTATACTGGTGGTCAGCAAACTGTGCAAAACTGAAAAGCACCACAGGTATGGATGGATAGTATACTTGACGACACAGAGGTAGGTAGAGAAGTGGCCTACTGTACCGTACTGCTACATATTATATATACTGGTGGTCAGCAAACTGTGCAAAACTGAAATGCACCACAGGTATGGATGGATAGTATACTTGACGACACAGAGGTAGGTAGAGCAGTGGCCTACTGTACCGTACTGCTATATATTATATACTGGTGGTCAGCAAACTGTGCAAAACTGAAATGCACCACAGGTATGGATGGATAGTATACTTGACGACACAGAGGTAGTTAGAGCAGTGGCCTACTGTACCGTACTGCTATATATTATATATACTGGTGGTCAGCAAACTATGCAAAACTGAAATGCACCACAGGCATGGATGGATAGTATACTTGACGACACAGAGGTTGGTAGAGCAGTGGCCTACTGTACCGTACTGCTATATATTATATACTGGTGGTCAGCAAACTGTGCAAAACTGAAATGCACCACAGGTATGGATGGATAGTATACTTGACGACACAGAGGTAGGTAGAGCAGTGGCCTACTGTACCGTACTGCTATATATTATATACTGGTGGTCAGCAAACTGTGGAAAACTGAAATGCACCACAGGTATGGATGGATAGTACACTTGACGACACAGATGTAGGTAGAGAAGTGGCCTACTGTACCGTACTGCTATATATTATATACTGGTGGTCAGCAAACTGTGCAAAACTGAAATGCACCACAGGTATGGATGGATAGTATACTTGACGACACAGAGGTAGTTAGAGCAGTGGCCTACTGTACCGTACTGCTATATATTATATATACTGGTGGTCAGCAAACTGTGCAAAACTGAAATGCACCACAGGTATGGATGGATAGTATACTTGACGACACAGAGGTAGGTAGAGCAGTGGCCTTCTGTACCGTACTGCTATATATTATATACTGGTGGTCAGCAAACTGTGCAAAACTGAAATGCACCACAGGTATGGATGGATAGTATACTTGACGACACAGAGATAGGTAGAGCAGTAGCCTACTGTACCGTACTGTTTTATATTATATACTGGTGGTCAGCAAACTGTGGAAAACTGAAAAGCACCACAGGTATGGATGGATAGTATACTTGACGACACAGAGGTAGGTAGAGAAGTGGCCTACTGTACCGTACTGCTACATATTATATATACTGGTGGTCAGCAAACTGTGCAAAACTGAAATGCACCACAGGTATGGATGGATAGTATACTTGACGACACAGAGGTAGGTAGAGCAGTGGCCTACTGTACCGTACTGCTATATATTATATACTGGTGGTCAGCAAACTGTGCAAAACTGAAATGCACCACAGGTATGGATGGATAGTATACTTGACGACACAGAGGTAGGTAGAGCAGTGGCCTACTGTACCGTACTGTTTTATATTATATACTGGTGGTCAGCAAACTGTGCAAAACTGAAATGCACCACAGGTATGGATGGATAGTATACTTGACGACACAGAGGTAGTTAGAGCAGTGGCCTACTGTACCGTACTGCTATATATTATATATACTGGTGGTCAGCAAACTGTGCAAAACTGAAATGCACCACAGGTATGGATGGATAGTATACTTGACGACACAGAGGTAGGTAGAGCAGTGGCCTTCTGTACCGTACTGCTATATATTATATACTGGTGGTCAGCAAACTGTGCAAAACTGAAATGCACCACAGGTATGGATGTGTCAGATTGTGTTTAGGTTGTGTCCCCGGAGGGGGCGCTAGTGGGTCAGTGGAGGTAGATGGGAGAAAACGAGGAGGCTGGATAACGTTCCTGCGCATGAGCGCAATGATATTTATTAACAGATGATAATAACAGAGTGGTAGCAGAAATAATAATAACAACGGAAATGTCAATCACTCAGCATGATAGCTGAAAGTCTATGGCACTGGATGACAGATGACTTGAAGAAATAATAACCGGTAATATAATAAACAGAAGAACAGGTGCTTGTGAAATGGTTCTGGTTTGGAAACCAGTGCAGGTTTTAAAACAGGAAACTTTAGGCAGCAAGGTGTAGAATGGCAAACCTGAGCAGAAGCAGGAGTCTGACTTCACAGTGCAGGTGATGAGGCACTGGCAGCAGCAAGCTGTATTCACAGGTGGAGGAATGGAACACACCTGGAGTCAGTCTCAACTGCAGGCTGAAGCACACAAGGTGGTGATGAGTGTGAAGCCTGGTTGGAAGTTGCAGGTATTGCTGGGCCTTGAAGTTCCACGGAGCTGTGCAGATAACCAGGAGTACAAGTCTTTAGACAGAGAGCCAGGAACACGGGAGCAACAGGAACAGATCCTTTCACATGGGTCGCAGGAGTGACACAAAGTCCAGGATGCCTGCAGACTGGACCTGCAGCTACATATATACCCCTTGGTTCACAGGGATTGGATGAGTGAGGAAAAGTGGGTGCGGCCAAGCACCGGATTGGCCGCTGTATACTGGCTGTTTGCAAACTGTCATGGCGGCGCCCACGCCGCGGCCCAGCGGGAACGCGGCGCGCTACACGCCCGCTGTCACAGGAGCGCTCCTAGGCCCGCGATGATGTCCCATGACAGGGACACAGATGACAGGTGACCGCAGGGAGCCAGGACGGAGTCCGCAGCGGCGGACAGATGTCAGCCTGGTAAGTCGATTCCTGACAGTACCCCCTCCTTTAGGGGTGGACACCGAACACCCACGTGGCTTGGAGGGATGAGTGCTGTGGAAGACACGGACCAACCTTGGAGCATGGACATCGGACGAATTCACCCAACTTCTCTCCTCTGGGCCATAACCGGACCAATCGACCAGGTACTGGAGACGTCCATACCGGCAACGGGAGTCCAGAATCTTGTTGATCTCGAATTCCACGCCCCGCTGAGTTCGAACTTTGGGGCCAACTGGAAGAGCATTCTGAAAACGGTTTAGGACTAAAGGTCTGAGGAGAGAAACATGAAAAGCGTTAGGTATTTGAAGGGAAGGTGGTAACTTCAATTTGTAGGCCACTGGGTTGATGACTCTTTCTATAGGGAAAGGACCAATGAAGCGTGGTGCAAACTTCATGGACGGGACCCTGAGACGGAGGTTACGGGTTGACAGCCAAACCTTGTCCCCAGGTTTCAGATCAGGAACCGCACGTCTCTTGCGGTCGGCAAAGAATTTGTACCGGCTGGAGGCCTTTTTGAGAGAAACGTGAATTTTTCTCCAAATGGATGAGAACTGAGACAGAGCAGTAGTGGCAGCAGGAACATCCATATGAGGGAGTTCTTGGAAATCCGGGACACGGGGATGTTGCCCATATACTGCAAAGAATGGTGTTGTTTCAGTAGCAGTATGGTATCGGAAGTTGTGGGCAAACTCAGCCCATGGGAGCAGATCGAACCAATCATCCTGGGAAGACGAAACATATAATCTCAAAAACGTCTCAAGTTCTTGATTAACCCTCTCTGTCTGCCCATTCGTCTGAGGATGGTATGATGACGAAAACTACAGTTTGACCTGCATGGCAGAACAGAGGGCCCTCCAAAACCTCGCTACAAACTGTACCCCCCGGTCAGATATTATTTCTGAGGGTAAACCATGTAAGCGAAAAATCTCCCGTAGGAAGATTTGGGCAAGTTTCGGGGCAGAAGGGAGACCCTGGAGAGGAACAAAATGAGCCATCTTGGTGAATCTGTCCACTACAACCCAAATGGTATTGTGTCCTTGAGAAGGAGGAAGGTCGGTGATAAAATCCATGGACAGGTGTGACCAGGGACGACTAGGGACAGACAATGGTTGTAACTGACCTGCTGGAGACTGACGAGGAGTCTTGTGCTGCACACACTTAGGACAGGATGCCACGAAATCCTTGATGTCCATTTTCATCTTTGGCCACCAGTATGTCGCAGAAAGGAACTTGAAGGTCTTCAGGACACCAGGATGACCGGTGAACTTGGATTGATGAGCCCAAGATAGCAACTTGGGACGGAGTTCTGGGGAAACAAAAGTCTTACCAGGAGGAGGAGCTGGGGAGACTTGAGATGCCGCGAATACCACTGGACTCAGGATGGAATGTGGCACCGAGTCAGGCGTTTCCTCTTCAGATTCCATGGATCGGGATAAAGCGTCGGCTTTCACATTCTGCGAACCTGGGCGGAAATGAAGCTTGAAATTAAAACGTGAGAAAAACATAGCCCACCTGGACTGGCGAGGGTTAAGGCACTGAGCTGCCTTTAAATATAGCAGGTTTTTATGATCCGTGTAGATGTTAAACGGATGTTTGGCCCCTTCTAGGAGATATCTCCATTCCTCGAGGGCCAGCTTGATCGCCAGTAGTTCTTGATCTCCCACGGAGTAGTTAGCTTCTGCAGGAAGAAACTTGCGGGAATAAAATCCACAAGGGTGGACTTTCCCATCGGGTCCCTTCTGGGAGAGGACAGCTCCAACCCCAACTGTAGAGGCATCTACCTCCAACTCGAACGGTCTGTTGACATCTGGCTGAGACAGAACTGGAGCAGACATAAAGGCCAGCTTGATCTTCTGGAAGGCTGCTAAGGCTTCTTCTGGCCAGTTGGAATGGTTTGCCCCTTTCCGAGTCAGGTTGGTAATAGGAGCGATGAGAGTGGAGAATCCCCGAATAAATTTTCTATAGTAGTTGGCGAAACCCAGGAACCGCTGGATAGACTTGAGAGAATTTGGAATGGACCAATTGGCAATAGCTTCCAATTTTGTCGGGTCCATCTGAAGATCCGATCCGGAAATTACATAACCCAGGAAGGGTATAGAGGGAACTTCAAAGGTGCATTTAGATAGTTTCCCGTAGAGCCGGTTCTCACGAAGACGTCGGAGGACTTCACGGACTTGTAGACGATGAGATGGAAGGTCTTGGGAGAAGATGAGGATATCATCCAAGTAAACAACGAGGTACTTATACAGGACATCACGAAAGATTTCGTTCACAAAGTGTTGGAACACTGCTGGAGCATTACTCAACCCAAATGGCATTACCAGGTATTCATAATGGCCATCTCGAGTGTTAAAAGCTGTTTTCCACTCGTCACCACTCCGAATTCTGATGAGATTGTAGGCACCGCGAAGATCTAACTTGGTGAAGATGCGGGCTCCTTTAACTCTGTCAAATAATTCAGTAATGAGTGGTAATGGATAACTATTTTTGACGGTAATGTCATTGAGACCTCGGTAGTCAATGCATGGACGCAGACCTCCATCCTTCTTTTTAACAAAGAAGAAACCTGCACCAGCGGGTGATGATGAAGGACGGATGAATCCTTTCTGTAAATTCTCCCTGATGTAATCGCTCATCGCCTCAGTTTCAGGAACAGACAACGGGTAGGTGCGCCCCCTAGGTGGCTTCTTGCCAGGGAGGAGATCGATGGGACAATCCCATTCCCTATGGGGCGGTAGGACATCAGCAGCCTTCTCACTGAAGACATCTGAAAAGTCTTGATAAGCTGCTGGGAGACTCGACTGTGTCTTTACTTCGGTAGACTTTATGGGACACACTTGGGCTAAACAGGACTGATGACAATGTGAACCCCATGAAGTAAGCTGCAACGTTGACCAGTCAAACTGTGGATTATGAAGCTGGAGCCAGGGCATGCCCAAGACGATCTCCTGGGTGGCTTGAGGGATGACCAGGAACTTGATCAGTTCAGAGTGTAGAAATCCAACTCCCAGGACCACTGGGGCAGTTTGATGAGAAATGTTCCCCTTGGAGATTCGACTACCATCCACAGCAGTAATATAAACTGGACAGGAAAGTTCACATGTAGGTAGGCAAAATTTATTTACTGCAGCTTGGGTGATAAAGTTTCCTGCAGCACCGCAGTCCACTAATGCTGACGCAGACTGGAGCCCAACTGAAGTCTCTAACGTCACTGGAAGGATGAGGTCTTGATTGGAAGGAGCTTGACTGAAAGATCCTAACTTGACTCCTCCTTTACAAGTCAGGATCTGGCGTTTCCCGAACGCACTGTGCAGGAGTTAATTTGGTGGCCCGCAGCCGCACAGTACAGGCAGAGTCTCTCACGCATTCTTCTTGCCCGCTCTTCAGGAGTTAGGCGGGACCTATTTATCTGCATAGGCTCGTCAGAAGAGGGAGACTGGAACTGTACAGAAGGTATTAACCTTGATCTGCGTGGCTCACTCCGAGCGCGTTCATTATTGCGTTCGCGGATACGAGAGTCCAGCTTAATGCACAGGGAGATCAAATCAGACAATAGAACAGGAAGGTCACGGGTCGCCAGTTCATCCTTGATCCGATCCGAGAGTCCATGCCAGAAAGCTGCTACTAGAGCTTGGTTGTTCCACTGAATCTCTGCAGCCAACGTCTGGAACTGGATGACATATTGTCCCATGCTTCGGGTACCTTGACGAAGTTGGATCAGGTCTGCCGAAGCTGATGTTGCACGACCAGGCTCGTCAAAGATCCGTCTGAAGGTTGACACGAAGTCTGTGTAGTTGTTAATCAGAGGGTCAGCACGTTCCCACAGAGGAGACACCCAGCTCAGAGCAGATCCAGAGAGTAAGGAGATGATGTAGGCAACCTTGGATCTTGGCGTGGGGAAATTATATGGCAACAACTCAAACTGAATTTCACATTGGTTGAGAAACCCGCGACATAACTTTGGACTGCCATCATACTTGCTCGGCACGGGCAGGTGCAGACGTGACACTGGAGCTGATGCAGCCGGCACAGAGGAACTCACAGCACTGGCAGGTGCTGGAGTAACAGGAACAGTAGAAGTGAGTACACTAGGCAGGGATTGCTGTAGTGTATCTAACCGGGAGGACATCCCTTGCAGGAATTGAAACATCTGCTGCTGCGCAGCCTCTTGACCATCCAGACGGGAGACCAGGTTTTGCAAGGCCTCTGACCCCACACTCCGTCCACCATCCGAGTCCATCGATCCTGGACTTACTGTCAGATTGTGTTTAGGTTGTGTCCCCGGAGGGGGCGCTAGTGGGTCAGTGGAGGTAGATGGGAGAAAACGAGGAGGCTGGATAACGTTCCTGCGCATGAGCGCAATGATATTTATTAACAGATGATAATAACAGAGTGGTAGCAGAAATAATAATAACAACGGAAATGTCAATCACTCAGCATGATAGCTGAAAGTCTATGGCACTGGATGACAGATGACTTGAAGAAATAATAACCGGTAATATAATAAACAGAAGAACAGGTGCTTGTGAAATGGTTCTGGTTTGGAAACCAGTGCAGGTTTTAAAACAGGAAACTTTAGGCAGCAAGGTGTAGAATGGCAAACCTGAGCAGAAGCAGGAGTCTGACTTCACAGTGCAGGTGATGAGGCACTGGCAGCAGCAAGCTGTATTCACAGGTGGAGGAATGGAACACACCTGGAGTCAGTCTCAACTGCAGGCTGAAGCACACAAGGTGGTGATGAGTGTGAAGCCTGGTTGGAAGTTGCAGGTATTGCTGGGCCTTGAAGTTCCACGGAGCTGTGCAGATAACCAGGAGTACAAGTCTTTAGACAGAGAGCCAGGAACACGGGAGCAACAGGAACAGATCCTTTCACATGGGTCGCAGGAGTGACACAAAGTCCAGGATGCCTGCAGACTGGACCTGCAGCTACATATATACCCCTTGGTTCACAGGGATTGGATGAGTGAGGAAAAGTGGGTGCGGCCAAGCACCGGATTGGCCGCTGTATACTGGCTGTTTGCAAACTGTCATGGCGGCGCCCACGCCGCGGCCCAGCGGGAACGCGGCGCGCTACACGCCCGCTGTCACAGGAGCGCTCCTAGGCCCGCGATGATGTCCCATGACAGGGACACAGATGACAGGTGACCGCAGGGAGCCAGGACGGAGTCCGCAGCGGCGGACAGATGTCAGCCTGGTAAGTCGATTCCTGACAGGATGGATAGTATACTTGACGACACAGAGGTAGGTAGAGCAGTGGCCTTTTGTACCGTACTGCTAAATATTCTATACTGGTGGTCAGCAAACTGTGCAAAACTGAAAAGCACCACAGGTATGGATGGATAGTATACTTGACGACACAGAGGTAGGTAGAGAAGTGGCCTACTGTACCGTACTGCTACATATTATATATACTGGTGGTCAGCAAACTGTGCAAAACTGAAATGCACCACAGGTATGGATGGATAGTATACTTGACGACACAGAGGTAGGTAGAGCAGTGGCCTACTGTACCGTACTGCTATATATTATATACTGGTGGTCAGCAAACTGTGCAAAACTGAAATGCACCACAGGTATGGATGGATAGTATACTTGACGACACAGAGGTAGGTAGAGCAGTGGCCTACTGTACCGTACTGCTATATATTATATACTGGTGGTCAGCAAACTGTGCAAAACTGAAATGCACCACAGGTATGGATGGATAGTATACTTGACGACACAGAGGTAGTTAGAGCAGTGGCCTACTGTACCGTACTGCTATATATTATATATACTGGTGGTCAGCAAACTGTGCAAAACTGAAATGCACCACAGGTATGGATGGATAGTATACTTGACGACACAGAGGTAGGTAGAGCAGTGGCCTTCTGTACCGTACTGCTATATATTATATACTGGTGGTCAGCAAACTGTGCAAAACTGAAATGCACCACAGGTATGGATGGATAGTATACTTGACGACACAGAGGTAGGTAGAGCAGTGGCCTACTGTACCGTACGGTTTTATATTATATACTGGTGGTCAGCCAACTGTGTAAAACTGAAATGCACCACAGGTATGGATGGATAGTATACTTGACGACACAGAGGTAGGTAGAGCAGTGGCCTTCTGTACCGTACTGCTATATATTATATATACTGGTGGTCAGCAAACTGTGCAAAACTGAAATGCACCACAGGTATGGATGGATAGTATACTTGATGACATAGAGGTAGTTAGAGCAGTGGCCTACTGTACCGTACTGCTATATATTATATATACTGGTGGTCAGCAAACTGTGCAAAACTGAAATGCACCACAGGTATGGATGGATAGTATACTTGACGACACAGAGGTAGGTAGAGCAGTGGCCTTCTGTACCGTACTGCTATATATTATATACTGGTGGTCAGCAAACTGTGCAAAACTGTAATGCACCACAGGTATGGATGGATAGTATACTTGACGACACAGAGGTTGGTAAAGCAGTGGCCTACTGTACCGTACTGTTTTATATTATATACTGGTGGTCAGCAAACTGTGCAAAACTGAAATGCACCACAGGTATGGATGGATAGTATACTTGACGACACAGAGGTAGGTAGAGCAGTGGCCTACTGTACCGTACTGCTATATATTATATATACTGGTGGTCAGCAAAAAATGCAAAACTGAAATGCACCACAGGTATGGATGGATAGTATACTTGACGACCCAGAGGTAGGTAGAGCAGTGGCCTACTGTACCGTACTGCTATATATTATATACTGGTGGTCAGCAAACTGTGCAAAACTGAAATGCACCACAGGTATGGATGGATAGTATACTTGACGACACAGAGGTAGGTAGAGCAGTGGCCTACTGTACCGTACTGCTATATATTATATATACTGGTGGTCAGCAAACTGTGCAAAACTGAAATGCACCACAGGTATGGATGGATAGTATACTTGACGACACAGAGGTAGGTAGAGCAGTGGCCTTTTGTACCGTACTGCTATATATTCTATACTGGTGGTCAGCAAACTGTGCAAAACTGAAATGCACCACAGGCATGGATGGATAGTATACTTGACGACACAGAGGTTGGTAGAGCAGTGGCCTACTGTACCGTACTGCTATATATTATATACTGGTGGTCAGCAAACTGTGCAAAACTGAAATGCACCACAGGTATGGATGGATAGTATACTTGACGACACAGAGGTAGGTAGAGCAGTGGCCTACTGTACCGTACTGCTATATATTATATACTGGTGGTCAGCAAACTGTGGAAAACTGAAATGCACCACAGGTATGGATTGATAGTACACTTGACGACACAGAGGTAGGTAGAGAAGTGGCCTACTGTACCGTACTGCTATATATTATATACTGGTGGTCAGCAAACTGTGCAAAACTGAAATGCACCACAGGTATGGATGGATAGTATACTTGACGACACAGAGGTAGTTAGAGCAGTGGCCTACTGTACCGTACTGCTATATATTATATATACTGGTGGTCAGCAAACTGTGCAAAACTGAAATGCACCACAGGTATGGATGGATAGTATACTTGACGACACAGAGGTAGGTAGAGCAGTGGCCTTCTGTACCGTACTGCTATATATTATATACTGGTGGTCAGCAAACTGTGCAAAACTGAAATGCACCACAGGTATGGATGGATAGTATACTTGACGACACAGAGATAGGTAGAGCAGTGGCCTACTGTACCGTACTGTTTTATATTATATACTGGTGGTCAGCAAACTGTGCAAAACTGAAATGCACCACAGGTATGGATGGATAGTATACTTGACGACACAGAGGTAGGTAGAGCAGTGGCCTACTGTACCGTACTGCTATATATTATATATACTGGTGGTCAGCAAACTGTGCAAAACTGAAATGCACCACAGGTATGGATGGATAGTATACTTGACGACACAGAGGTAGTTAGAGCAGTGGCCTACTGTACCGTACTGCTATATATTATATATACTGGTGGTCAGCAAACTGTGCAAAACTGAAATGCACCACAGGTATGGATGGATAGTATACTTGACGACACAGAGGTAGGTAAAGCAGTGGCCTTCTGTACCGTACTGCTATATATTATATACTGGTGGTCAGCAAACTGTGCAAAACTGAAATGCACCACAGGTATGGATGGATAGTATACTTGACGACACAGAGGTTGGTAGAGCAGTGGCCTACTGTACCGTACTGTTTTATATTATATACTGGTGGTCAACAAACTGTGCAAAACTGAAATGCACCACAGGTATGGATGGATAGTATACTTGACGACACAGAGGTAGGTAGAGCAGTGGCCTACTGTACCATACTGCTATATATTATATATACTGGTGGTCAGCAAACTATGCAAAACTGAAATGCACCACAGGTATGGATGGATAGTATACTTGACGACCCAGAGGTAGGTAGAGCAGTGGCCTACTGTACCGTACTGCTATATTTTATATACTGGTGGTCAGCAAACTGTGCAAAACTGAAATGCACCACAGGTATGGATGGATAGTATACTTGACGACACAGAGGTAGGTAGAGCAGTGGCCTACTGTACCGTACTGCTATATATTATATATACTGGTGGTCAGCAAACTGTGCAAAACTGAAATGCACCACAGGTATGGATGGATAGTATACTTGACGACACAGAGGTAGGTAGAGCAGTGGCCTTTTGTACCGTACTGCTAAATATTCTATACTGGTGGTCAGCAAACTGTGCAAAACTGAAATGCACCACAGGTATGGATGGATAGTATACTTGACGACACAGAGGTTGGTAGAGCAGTGGCCTACTGTACCGTACTGCTATATATTATATACTGGTGGTCAGCAAACTGTGCAAAACTGAAATGCACCACAGGTATGGATGGATAGTATACTTGACGACACAGAGGTAGGTAGAGCAGTGGCCTACTGTACCGTACTGCTATATATTATATACTGGTGGTCAGCAAACTGTGGAAAACTGAAATGCACCACAGGTATGGATGGATAGTACACTTGATGACACAGAGGTAGGTAGAGAAGTGGCCTACTGTACCGTACTGCTATATTTTATATATACTGGTGGTCAGCAAACTGTGCAAAACTGAAATGCACCACAGGTATGGATGGATAGTATACTTGACGACACAGAGGTAGGTAGAGCAGTGGCCTACTGTACCGTACTGCTATATATTATATACTGGTGGTCAGCAAACTGTGCAAAACTGAAATGCACCACAGGTATGGATGGATAGTATACTTGACAACACAGAGGTAGGTAGAGCAGTGGCCTACTGTACCTTACTGCTATATATTATATACTGGTGGTCAGCAAACTGTGCAAAACTGAAATGCACCACAGGTATGGATGGATAGTATACTTGACGACACAGAGGTAGGTAGAGCAGTGGCCTACTGTACCGTACTGCTATATATTATATATACTGGTGGTCAGCAAACTGTGCAAAACTGAAATGCACCACAGGTATGGATGGATAGTATACTTGACGACACAGAGGTAGGTAGAGCAGTGGCCTACTGTACCGTACTGCTACATATGATATATACTGGTGGTCAGCAAACTGTGCAAAACTGAAATGCACCTCAGGTATGGATGGATAGTATACTTGACGACACAGAGGTAGGTAGAGCAGTGGCCTACTGTACCGTACTGCTATATATTATATACTGGTGGTCAGCAAACTGTGCAAAACTGAAATGCACCACAGGTATGGATGGATAGTATACTTGACGACACAGAGATAGGTAGAGCAGTGGCCTACTGTACCGTACTGTTTTATATTATATACTGGTGGTCAGCAAACTGTGGAAAACTGAAAAGCACCACAGGTATGGATGGATAGTATACTTGACGACACAGAGGTAGGTAGAGAAGTGGCCTACTGTACCGTACTGCTACATATTATATATACTGGTGGTCAGCAAACTGTGCAAAACTGAAATGCACCACAGGTATGGATGGATAGTATACTTGACGACACAGAGGTAGGTAGAGCAGTGGCCTACTGTACCGTACTGCTATATATTATATACTGGTGGTCAGCAAACTGTGCAAAACTGAAATGCACCACAGGTATGGATGGATAGTATACTTGACGACATAGAGGTAGGTAGAGCAGTGGCCTACTGTACTATACTGCTATATATTATATACTGGTGGTCAGCAAACTGTGCAAAACTGAAATGCACCACAGGTATGGATGGATAGTATACTTGATGACACAGAGGTAGGTAGAGCAGTGGCCTACTATACCGTACTGCTATATATTATATATACTGGTGGTCACCAAACTGTGCAAAATTGAAATGCATCACAGGTATGGGTGGATAGTATACTTGACGAAACAGAGGTACTTAGAGCAGTGGACTACTGTACCGTACTGCTATATATTATATACTGGTGGTCAGCAAAATTCTGCACTGTCCTCCTACTATATACTACAATGCAGCACAGATATGGAGCGTTTTTCAGGCAGAGAACGTATAATACTGGTGGTCACTGGTCAGCAAAACTCTGCACTGTCCTCCTACTATATAATACGGCTGGTCCCCAGTCCCCACAATAAAGCAATTAGCACACTGAGCACAGATATTTGCAGCACACTGAGCACAAATATGGAGCGTTTTTCAGGTAGAGAACGTAGATATTTGCACTTGCAGCACACTGAGCACAGATATTTGCAGCACACTGAGCACAGATATTTGCAGCACACTGAGCACAGATATTTACAGCACACTGAGCACAGATATTTGCAGCACACTGAACATAGAAACTGAGAGGAGGCCAGCCACATCCTCTCACGATCATCTCCAATGCACGAGTGAAAAATGGCGGCGACGCGCTGCTACTTATATAGAATACGAATCTCGCGAGAATCCGACCGCGGGATGATGACGTTCGTGCGCGCTCGGGTTAACCGAGGAAGGCGGGAGGATCCGAGTCTGCTCGGAACCGTGTAAAAAAGGTGAAGTTCGGGGGGGTTCGGATTCCGACGTACCGAACCCGCTCATCACTAATTAGGAGGCGACTGATATGTCCCCCCTGTGACACATGACACTTGTAAGTTGAGCTGTGAAGACCCACAACCCCTTCTAACAGACATTACGAGCGTGTCCGCAGAGATAGACACCCAAAGTCCTCCCACAGATGTAGATCATAGTAGCTGCCTTCACAGGGTATGTGCTTCACAATAGCTTCTTACACCTTACGTGGCCACTGGTTTGTGGTGCCTTCATGCCACCAACTAGTCAGGGTGGAAATAATGATAAAACCAGCAAACTGTAACGACATGTGCCGAACCACCAAACCACCAGACCCGGAAACAAATAGAGAAAGCCACCACATTGGTCTGCTTATGAGCCCTATCCAAGGCAACAGGGCCTCAAGAACCCCGCCACCCATGCTGAGGGACAATCTCTGACCAGACCACTGGCACCTCTGGCCACTGAGTCCATAGAGTGGACAAATCAGCCATCACCTGCAAGAACAAATCAATGCCCCTCAACTGCCAAACATCTACTAGTCAAGCTATTAGCTCCTTGCAATAGAAAAAAGAACTCAGAAACGTCAGTTAGGAACCAAAAGAAATTAAAGCAGGAATGGCAACCAAAAGAAGGAGAAGTTAGTGCAAACCCAAGTGAAGGAGAAAATGTAAAAAAAACCTCCCCTGGTCCATGAGAACTATTAGCCAATTGAACTAAGGCCCCCTCGGAGCAAAAGTGTAAAAAATCCCTTCACACCCTCAGTTGTCGAATGAGAGCTATTCAAAAACTGACTGGTAAACAACATTTTTGGACATGAAAAACACAACTTTAAAGCTTCACATCTAACATACAAAACAGTGGGCCTCATTCAGCATGGATGGCAACTGCAAAGCTGCTCGCAGCAGCTTTGCAAATGCAATCAACAGCAATGCGAATGCAGGGGGAGGTGCATGCCACCTCCTACTGTACCTGCAGTTGCGATAGCAATATTGTGATGCGACCACAGTGTGGGATGAACATTGCGATCAATGGTCTCGATGTTCATCTGCGACTGCAGGCTGAGTAAGCATGAGCTCACTCAGACTACCTGTCGCAGGGTGGCTTGCAAGGCCAAGAAACTGGGTACACGTCACCCCTGGAAAAACAGGGGGACATGCCCCCATTTCTGAAAATGCCAGCCACCCCTCCTTCCGAATGCCTTTGTTAATCATGCAGAGGCGTTCGCGTGTCAGAGATGCGATAGCAGGACCTGTTCTGCACATGTGTGGAAAATAGGTCCAGCGCAGCGTCTGACCATTGGGAAACTGTGCATTGAATCGCACAAGCGATCCAACGTGAATCAGGCCCACTAAGCAGATGACCTCCACTGACCAATAGCTGAAATGACAGACAGAAGCATCCCGACACCGAAAGAATCAGTGTCAAACAAAACAGTAGATATCGCATACTCACCACCAGACTACCCTAGAACTACCTCACCATCTGGCAGGAAGAAAAGGGAGAAAACAAAAGACTAAGGGGGACATTTACTAATCAGTGATAAGAGCGGAGAAGTGAGCCAGTGGAGAAGTTGTCCCATCAACCAATCAGCAGCTCTGTAGCATTTTATAGTATGCAAATTATAGATGTTACTTCAGTGCTGATTGGTTGCCATGGGCAACTTCTCCACTGGCTCACTTCTCTGCTCTTATCACTGCTTAGTAAATGTCCCCCTTAGTGGTCTATTCATAAAGCAGTTAAAAGTGTGGAGACGTGAGCCAGTGGAGAAGTTGCCCATGGTAAACAATCAGCATTGAAGTAACATTTAGAAATTGCATACTGTACAATTGTACGGAGCAGCTGATTGGTTGCCATGGGCAACTTCTCTACAGGCTCACTTCTCCACACTATTCACATGAATAGACCCCAAAATTACAGAGAAGGCATCCAGGACAAACACCATCCTGTAAGATGAATGCCAAGCTCACCATCAGTCTTGTGAACACACATATAGCCAATCCTTAAGGTTCCCTGAGAGGCCAGTCCTGACCACTCACAAAATTCCCCAAACCTAATCTACCTAGCAAAGTTGACAAATTCTAAACCGAAAACAAAAACTAAGGACTCTTATAGAGCCTTGCGCTTATTCAGATCTTGTCTTATTGTATCCAAAAACCTATACAAACTTCACATCATGCACCCACCCAGGAGCAACAATATGCAATTACCTATTTTGGCATATATGTCTAAAGAACAGCGCTGGAAGCAAAAACAAAGTTACTGTACATGAGACAGCATGAGCAAAAGACAGGTTTGCTGCACTGAGGGGCAGAATCTATTAGCTGCAAAACAAGGTCACACAAGTTCTTTTGCTGTTCAATTACAAATCCATGTCAAATTAACACAGGTCGCAGTGGAAAAAATTGTGGATTTTGCATAGTGAATCCAGAAAAAAGTATTTTTTTAATGTAAAAAATGATGCACAGGTGTACGGAGATCACACAGCCGCTGCACCTATGCGATAATATGCCAAAGCCTGTTGGCTTCTCTGATCTGCTGCTGCGTCTGTAAAGTAAAAGCCTCTGAAACTATACCATCTGAACACAAACTGGCTAACTCTGTGTGACTGATATGAAGGCCAGCCCCCAGCCTTGTGGTTTAATCCATCTCTGGCATAATCTGCCCTGAGTCAGTATCATGCCCTGTTCTACAAAGTACGAAGAGTTTTATCAATATAATTCAAAACAACCTAATGAAATTACATTTATGGATTAGACATCAACAGCAAATAAAAGCTATAATATCAGTGTAGACTATAAATACATGTTGTCAGGATCCCATTATCTCACTGAATTGCGGTAACGGTATGAAAAGAGAAGTCTGAAAAGCCTTCTCTCATCCCTTTATTACATAACTTGCCATGATGCCATTATCTCATAAACAGGCTTTAGATGTCTGGGAACAGATTTCTTCATGATAAAAGTGGTGTGTGCTAAAATTATTGTGGTCCGTATGACTAAATCAGTGTAATTTCTGCTTTAGTGAATAAATACGTACTACCGCTCATGGGGGGTAATTCCAAGTTGATCGCAGCAGGAATTTTGTTAGCAATTGGGCAAAACCATGTGCACTGCAGGGGAGGCAGATACAGTATAACATGTGCAGAGAGAGTTAGATTTGGGTGGGTTATTTTATTTCTGTGCAGGGTAAATACTGGCTGCTTTATTTTTACACTGCAAATTAGATTGCAGATTGAACACACCACACCCAAATCTAACTCTCTCTGCACATGTTAAATCTGCCTCCCCTGCAGTGCACGTGGTTTTGCCCAGCTGCTAACAAATCAACTTGGAATTACCCCCATGGTAACTCATTTTTAAACCAAAAATATTGTGGCCCCTCAACATCTGAGGTTCTTAAATTAAATACTAAATTATGCAAACATAAAAGCAGCCTCTGTTAAGCTTTATTAGTGAGCTGCTGGCAATATTTTTGCACTACAGCAGGGATGGGGAACCTTCGGCCCTCCAGCTGTTGTTGAACTACACATACCAGCATGCCTTGCTACAGTTTTGCTATTTGGCCATGTTAAAACTGTTGCAAGGCATGCTGGGATATGTAGTTCAACAGCAGCTGGAGGGCCGAAGGTTCCCCATCCCTGCACTACAGAGAAAATGAAACTAAATTTCCCAGTAACCTCTGGGGACACAGGAGGATGGAGAGGAGAAGTAGCTGAGGTTAAGTAGGTGGTGGGCAAAAGGAGCACCAATTCTCCCTCTGATGTTTGTGGTCCTAAGTAGTCCTCAGAAGAAGGGATCACATTTAAAGTTTACACAACACCACTCACACTGAAGACCAGGGCAAAAGAGTGTTACTTAGAGTATGCATGGTAATGCTTGCCCAAGAAATAAGAATTTTGTTTCACTATAGTGTCCACTGAAATATTTGTAGAAGTTTCTATGAATCCATTAGCAGTTTTTTACCCAGAGCTGACACTTGCAAAATTAGTCTGACATCTGACAGGGTGACCGAAGACTAAGTTTTGGGTCCGCACTCACTACACATGTAAATATAATAAACAAACCAATATAAGAACTGTTGAGAGCAATATATAACAGTATTTCATTGGTGGTGCTCCCAAAGGTGTTTGTAGACTTGGGGCAATATTCAATTAGTGACTAAATTTTCGAGAGGGTGGAAAGCCAGCACTTTCCGACGATAATCGGCACTTTTCGACACTTCACTAGTGAATTGAAGTGCCGGTTTTCCGCCCTTTTCGAAAATGCAAAAATGTTGAAAAACACAAGGATGAGTGGAATCTCAGCTCATCCATGTGTTTTTGACCCTCGCCACAGTTGAAAACGGGTCCGATTTCGACCATTTATTTTCACCCATAAAATGAATGGTCGGAATCATCGAGGATCCAAGACTAATTGAATACCCCCTTCTACTACGATGGTAATGAGATAAAAAGAAAAAAATACTTTTTTTGGTAGCAATCTTCTTAGATAATGAATAAAAAATAAAAATTAAGTAATAATGGTGAGAAAAAGTGAATAATTTAAAACCACTTTTATTCTGTACATATATTAACATATATCAATGTTTCTTTAACCAATATGGGTTTTGAGATTATAAAAAAATCTTGATTTACTGTACCTGGTAACAAATAAAGGTTCAAGATAGAATAAATGGTGAAAACGTAATTGTAGGGTATAAGATTCCTGAATTAATTCAGGTTATCACTGATTGAGTATGATGCTAGTCAGTATGCTCTGTGATGTCTAGATTAAACTGTAATTATAGAAGAATCATATTAATCTATTCCAATTTATTTTATCATTTAAGCCCCGGGTTTGGTGGTGCCCAGACGCAGGATCCACTTGGATTCTTTTATTAAGAGCTGCTTTGCCCTATCCTTTCCTCTCAAATCTACAGGTACATGGTCGATGATAAAATATTTGACTGATTCCTTGAAATGTCTGGCCACCGGTTGATCAATATCTTTTCCCCCTAGGGTCAGTCGGATAGTAGATCTGTGCGCTTTCATTCTTTCTTTGAACTTCCGAGTTGTTTGGCTTGCATAGTAAAGATTGCAGGAACAGGTAATAATAATATATACTACATGTAGTATGTCCTGTTGATGGGGCTATGGCCCCGAAAATGTTTGAATCTATCACACTGAATTTTGTAAGTTTTGTTGCCTCTGAGTGCCATCATTTATTGGAGATATATACATACATAGTTGCAAGAAAAAGTATGTGAACCCTTTGGAATTTCCTGGATTTGTGCATAAATTGGTCATAAAATGTGTTCTGATCTTCATCTAAGTCACAACAATAGACAAACACAGTCTGCTGAAACTAATAGCACACAAACAATTACATGTTCTCATGTTTTTATTGAACACACCATGTAAACATTCACAGTGCATGGTGGATAAAGTATGTGAACCCCTAAGCTAATGACTTCTCCAAGAGCTAATTTGAGTCACGAGTCAGCCAACCTGGAGTCCAGTCAATGAGACGAGATTGGAAGTGTTGGTTAAAGCTGCCCTGCCCTATAAAAAACACACACCAGTTTTGAGTTTGCAATTCTCAAGAAGCATTGCCTGATGTGAACCATGCCTCGCAGACGTTAACACAGTCATGCTGATTGAGTTAGAATAACAGAAGCTTTAAAAGGAGGGTGGTGCTTAAAATCATTGTTCTTCTTCTGTCAATCATTGCTTTGCACAAAAAGGCCTTCTCAGGCAAGGATATTGCTGCTAGTAAGATTGCACCTAAATCAGCCATTTATCAGATCATCAAGAATTTCAAGGATAGTTGAAGTTGTGAAGAAGGCTTCGGGTCACCCAAGAACATCCAGCAAGCATCAGGACCGTCTCCTAAAGTTGATTCAGCTGCGGGATCAGGGCACCACCAGTGCAGAGCTTGCTCAGGAATGGCAGAAGGCAGGTGTAAGTGCATCTGCAACCACAATGAGGCAAAGATTTTTGGAGGATTGCATGGTGTCAAGAAGGGCAGCAAAGAAGCCACTTCTCTACAGGAAAAATATAAGGGACAGACCGATATTCTGCAAAAGGTATAGGGATTGGACTGCTGAGGACTGGGGTAAAGTAATTTTCTCTGATAACTAAGTGGCTCGGGGAACAAAACACCAACATTTTGGGTCCATGGCCAGGAACTCCCCAGACCTTAATCCCATTGAGAACTTTTGGTCAGTCCTCAAGAGGCGGGTGGACAAACTCCAAACATTGATTAGGTAAGAATGGGTGGCCAACAGTCAGTATATGGTCCAGAAGTTGATTGACAGCATACCAGAGCAAATTGCAAAGGTCTTATAAAAGAATGGGTGCAATGGGTGTGGTGCACATGGGCCCCTGAGTCCAGGGGGGGCCCACACAGCACCCATAGCACCCATTTTAATACTTACCTTTCCGGAGTCCAGCGCCGGAGCTGCCATCGCAGTGGAAATCTCAGCCAAAATGGCCGCCGCACATGCACGGTAGCCAAATTGGTCTCCGGATCATGGCGGGCACCATGTTTCCGGAGACCTGTGCATGCGCAGTAGACTCCGGCACAATGCCGGAGTCTACAGCGCCGTCCAGAGGAGGGGGCCCACCCGGAGGTGCACATGGGCCCCCTCCTCTGTAGAAACGCCCCTGACATAAACATAATGTAATTGTCAATAAAAGCCTTTGACATTTATGAAACCCTTGTATTTTTACTTCAGTGTGACATAGTAATATCTGACAAAAAGGTCTAAAAATACTGAAGCAGCAAACTTTGTGATAACCAATACTTGTGTCATTCTCAAAACTTTTGGCCATGGCTGTAACTCATATGGGTCAAATTAATTAGACACAACTTATAGGTATGGATATATGCCACACTTGTGGTATCGCCAGACTCGCAGATTTTTGTACGCAACCTCAAAGGGCTGTACATTTGTGTAAGCAGGACTGTCTCTCTTTTGTCTTTTCTATATAATAATGATAATAATAATAATAATGATAAATAATATCTTTAATTATGTATCTATGTGAAATAATTATATAGTCTATGTTAGTATGTACTGTGCTAGACTCACCTATTTTCAATAGACAATTGTAAGATTGCAAAGTGAAAGGTGGGAAAATACCCACATCACAAAAAAAAAGTCTAGGATAGTGGTTACCAAACTTTTTTGATTCACATTGCCATAGAGTACGAGAATTTTTTTCATGCCACCACTAGGCCAAAAGTTTCTTATTCAGAAATTTAGACAGAAATATTAAATAAAGTAACTTGTGTTTATATGTTATCCTTAGGTTCATTTATGTGGTGAGGGACAGGATTTGCTTCTGTTTGTCCACATATTTTATGATTGACACCCACCAGCACTTGTTCCACATATTACTTTGACAATAAAAAATTTGAATTGGTCCTGGACCACCAATCCAAGGCACCCCTGCAGGTGCCCTGAGGTACCCCAGGGTGCCTAGGCACAGAGTTTGAGAACCACTGGTCTGAAACATACTATATTGTGGAACAAAAGCTTGCTCTATACATTCACTTACACAATAAACACATGTCTATACACACATACCTCAACTACAACATCTATTCTGTCTATATATATATATCCACAAGCCAAAAGTTCCCATTTTTCAACATTTCCTCCCTTCATCTGACTCCTCTCCTTTGAGCTCTCTATGCTGAACATTTCCTGCTATACACTGGACTCAGCTTTTCCACTCCAACAAACTTTATATTTGTAATACCCCATAATCACTGGGGACCACTGCATGTGAAAATCAGTGGGCAATCTATAAGGGGCCCAGCAGTGGCATTGGAGAAACACAAGGGACACAAAAGTCGGGAGCTGTGACTAAATGCAGGGAGTAGTGACCGCCACATAACCCCAGTGGCCAGCCTGGAACAAAGCCCGCCAGCATGCTTGAATATTCAACACCTGCTCCATAGAGACAGAGATACAAGTGACTTCTTCATTAATGCTGGACCCTTTAGTTGTCCATACAGAATTTGAATTTCTGTGGCTCTGTGAGGGGATACAATCAGAACATTGAACTCATTTATGACTTAAATTCCCTTAAATCTCCAAGTAATAGGGTATTTTGGTAGGTGTTAAGGTCTTTGACCTCTCGTAAGAACTGTCACTGTTGGTTGTTTGCTGATCACTATCCATCATGTCTGAATGAGACTTGCTGTATCCTGTTTGTCATGCCAAGTTTTATACATGTAATACCCCATGTATAATCAATCAGTCATCCTGTAATCGGTATAACTTGTGGCTTTGATGTGGGTACTTACACAAGCAAGGCTAAAGGTATGAACTCAACTGGACACACAGTGAAGGGTTTTCAGAAAACCAAGGTATTTGGTGCCATTGAAGGGAGTATGGAGTAGAAGATGGTTTAAGTAAGAGAAGGAAAAGTACATGAGGGAAGAGTGCCCTGCTCATTAGCGCTTATATTATAAAGGGGAGTGGCAGACAGACAGGGATAACATATATGGGTAGACAGTGAGCGTGGAACAGAGGGTTAGGATGAGAGTTGGCTGGGTTTGGTGAAGAAGTAGATCTTAATGTAATTTTATAAATAATCTAGGGTAAACTTTCTATAAATGCACACTTTTATTTACCAATCCCTGGACAGCAAGACTCCCTGGACACTCCCAAGCTGATAGTGATTTGTTGTTTCCTTACCAGCTGCAAGTTTGCTTGTGACTTCACAGTAACATACAGCTAGCAGAGATCCAGTGCAGTGTCCATCTGAAGCACTGGTGCAATCCCAGTATCCGCTGCTACATCGGTTCCTGTATCGCTGGTGCCATCCCAGTGTCAACCACAGCATTGAATCCTGTATCACTGGTGCAATCCCAGTATCTGCTGCAACATCGGTTCCTGAATCGCTGGTGCCATGCCAGTGTCAACTGCAGTATTAAATCCTGTATTACTGGTGCAATCCCCATATCCGTTGCAAAATTAGTTCCTGTATCGCTGGTGCCATCCCAGTGTTAACCACAGCATCTAATCCTGTATTGCTGGTGCCATGCCAGTATCTGCAGTAACATTGATTCTAGCATTGCTGGATCTATAGTACTCCTGTGTCAGCTCACACATCAGTTCCAGTATTGTTTTGGATCACCTATAGTGCCATTCGTGCCATGCCAGTATCTGCAGTAACATTGATTCTAGCATTGCTGGATCTATAGTACTCCTGTGTTAGCTCACACATCAGTTCCAGTATTGTTTTGGATCACCTATAGTGCCATTCATGCCATTCAGTCTATTTGATGCATCGGTAGTACTCTAATACAGAGCTATCTAGTCTGTGTATTCACTTTAGTTCGGACGTCTTCTTACCCCTCTTCAGTCTGCATGAAGAACAGTCTCATTAGACCCACAAGTTTCTTCCCAAGGCCATCTGATCCTAATCCTGCTACTCCACCTAGTCTGGATTCACATCCTAACACATCCGTGACAAACACAATAAAATATGTTGCAGTATCTCTGCAGAAGCAGCCTAAAACTTGTTGGGCACTTTCTGCTTCCTCCCAGGGGCAAGGGGGCATGTTGCCCACAGGAGGATAGTGGGTCAGCCATGTGCCCCCCTTGCCCAGCCTCAGCAGACCCTCACCAGCACGTTTTCCTGAATGTTAGCCAACTTGATCATCAGCTTTGCCTTCATGTTGTCTGTTCCAGATTAGGTGCTGGGGAACATCCTGTATAATGTAGGTCACCTGACAATGCATCAAGCCACGCACCCCTCAGTGAGGCAGATCTGATAGCTGCCTCCCCTTGTGCTGTGTTTTGCTGCATTATTGTCCACAGTGTGGCCCTCCAGCCCCAGGCACCTTCTAACTGTCACAGAGGGGAGAAACCAGTGGTGAGCTCATAGCAGCCTCACCACTGTTTTCTTTTACATATTATTGTGCTGTCTTGTCTTCTTCCATTTGGCAGGACAGTCATTGCTGACAATTTGTGGTCTCCGTTTGTTTCCTCTTACTTTACTCTTAGTGTCAGTAGTGTGAGTGGGTTTAGGCAAAATCTGCTGACTGTGAACAACATTTAATGCAGAATGCTGCTTGAGATAGAGATATCTACCCTTACATACCAACAGTCTGAAAAAAGGAGTATGGAAAAACAGGATGTTTGGGGCATGATAGTGTGCATGCTTAGCATTTCTGTAAAGCTAGGCCACCACAAACATACCTTCCTTTCTCCTACAACACCCTTAAATTGTCAGTCTCAGGGACCAGTTTCCACTGTGTGTGGCATAAATTCACTATAGAGATGCCTCCTAACCTCCTGCAAACTGACATGTTAAATCTGACTGCAGAATATTCCATTCAAATCATGACTATCCTACTAAAATTGGGACGCTTGAGAGGCCTGATTAAATAAGAAGCAAAGCGCTTAGCTGACAGATAACACTATCAGCACATTGCACCTATTGTAAGCTAGACCTGACAGTGTATATGTCACCTGGGGATTCAGCCAGCATACCGGCATTTGGGATGCTAGCAGTTGAATCTCGACACTGGAATCCTGACACTAGACAGAACACAGACGCCAGAATCCTGACTGTCTGCATCCCGAATGTAAGCATGGTTAGGGTTAGGCTGCGTTGGGAGGGGGGGATAGAATTAGGTTTAGGCAATATAGGGGAGGTTTGGGTCAGGCTGTGGTGGGGGGGGTCATGGTTAGGCTGTGGGGAGAAACATTTAGGATTAGGCATTAAGTGGAGGGGGGTAAGGGTAAGGCTGTGGTGAATGAGGGATAGGGGGGTAGAAGGGGAGGGTTAAAAAGCTCATCTAGCTGGTGTTGGGATTCTGCCCACCGGTACGCAGCTAAGAGTATTCTGACCACTGGCATCCCAAGCGCCGGGATCCCACTACCATCCTGTCAACTGTTTTGTCTGAAGGACAATAATTGAAGGCTGTGGTGCTCCCAAAGTTCAGTGTTTTGTTATTCTGGGGCCTTGAGTGTCAGTGCATCTCTTATTTTGGATCCTGAAACAGGAAGTTTAAAGTAGAATGTTTCACATACGGTACCATATCTAGAGGGTCAGATGCCCCTTGCAACATGAATAACATGATTACCTAAATTATTATTATTATTATCCTTTATTTATATGGCGCCACAAGTGTTCCGCAGCGCCCAATTACAGAGTACATAAACAAATAATCAAACAGGAAAACAGCAACTTACAGTTGATGACAGTATAGGACAAGTACAGGGTAAATAAACATAGCTACATCAGCAGATGACACTGGAATAAGTATCAGGTGACAGAAGACTGCTGGATTTGGTGCAGTTGAAGATTATTAAAGTAAGAAAAAGGATAAGCACATGAGGGAAGAGGGCTCTGATCGTGAGAGCTTACATTCTAAAGGGGAGGGGTAGACAGACAGGGGTGACACAGATGGGGTACATAGAGAGCGTGGAACAGAGGGTTAGGATGAGATTTGGGTGGGTTTGGTGAAGAAGTGGGTCTTGAGAGCCCGTTTGAAGTTTTATAGAGAGGTGGAGAGTCTGAGGGGGAGAGGTAGGGAATTCCAGAGAAGTGGTGCAGCACGTGAAAAATCTTGGAGGCAGGAGTGGGAGGAAGTAATCCGTAGGCAGATGAGTCGGCGTGCATTAGTAGAGCGAAGAGGATGGGTGGGAGTGTAAAGGGAGATAAGGTCAGAGATGTAGATGGGAGAGGAGTGGGTGAGGGCTTTGTAAGTGAGAAGTTTGAAATGGATTTTGAAAGGAAGGGGAGCCAGTGAAGGTCTTGTAAGAGAGGATAGGTGGATGTAGTGCATTTGGTGAGGAAATTGAGCCAGGCAGCAGCACTGAGGATAGATTGGAGTGGAGAGAGGTATTTGTCAGGAATGCCAGTCAGGAGGAGATTACAGTAGTCCAGTCTGGAGATGACCAGTGAGTGGATAAGAGTCTTAGTAGCATCCTGAGTCAGAAAGGGTCTGATCCTGGAAATATTTTTTAGATGAAAACGGCAGGTTTGGGAGAGGTGTTGAATGTGTGGTTTGAAGGAGAGGGAGGAGTCAAGGATTACTCCAAGACAGCGCACTTGGGGGCTAGAGGAGATAGTAATGCCATCAATAGATAATGAGATTGTAGGAGGTTAGGTTATGCGGGACAGTTGGAGATACGAGTGAGGAGAGCAGGGGAGAAGTCTGGAGAGGAAAGATAGATTTGGGTGTCATCAGCATAGAGATGATTTTGGAAACCAAAAGAACTAATGAGTTTACCTAGTGAGGACGTATAGAGAAAAGCAGAGGACCAAGGACAGAACCTTGGGGTATACCTACAGTTAGTGGAAGTGAGGGGGAGGTGGAGTCATGAGAGGAGACAGAGAATGAACGGTCAGAGAGGTAGGAAGACAGCCAAGAGAGGGCAGTGTCACGCAGACCAATGGAGTGAAGGATTTGCAGTAGGAGAGGATAGTCCACAGTGTCAAAAGCAGCTGAGAGATCAAGTAGAATAAGTAGAGAGTAATGTCCCTTAGATTTAGCAGCATGGAGGTCATTGCATACTTTTGTAAGGGCAGTTTTAGTGGAGTGGAGAGAATAAAAGCCAGACTGGAATGGGTCAAGAAGTGAGTGAAAGGCAAGAAAGGAAGTAAGGCGGTTGTAGACAATACGCTCAAGGAGTTTGGAGGCAAAAGGGAGGAGAGAGATGGGTCGGTAGTTGGTGAGAGCATTTGGATCAAGGGTAGGTTTTTAAATCTTCTATTCAACTGCATTGCATGCTGCACTTCTAGGCCACAACATCATGGAGGCACCACGCTCCATTGGCACCACTGCCGAATGCCATCCTGGTTAACTGGTAGACCTGGTTACCTATTTGACAAGGAGAAGTCTGCAAAAAAAGATTCTGCATTCCTATTTGTCCCCTAACCTACAGTTTATGCACCTCTGTACGCATGTAGTGGAACAATAGGCTAGAATGAGGAGATTAGCAGAATGGAGTGGTAGTTCAATATGTAAATCTATCCATAATCTGCTTCAAGCATAGTATAGGATTGTGAGAGACTGAAGTGATTGATGGTGCAGCAGTGAAGACTGGAATATACATAAAAGATATCCAGAAGGTAAGCTGCAACACTTACCAATCCTGATTCTTATAGTTATAAGGTCAGCAAGGTTTCTTGACAATGTTGCTTGAGGGAGGCTAGGAGAAAAAAGATACCTTCACTATGCTTGACCAAAACATATCGACTAGGGTGACAGTAATCTTCACCCTGTGGCCCTGTGGGTGAATGATCATCATTGGCTCCAGAGCATCAGTCACACAGCAAAAGTGGAATGTATGCTTTCTGCTTGAGTGTGCAGCAAGTATTTCACCTCGCTCATGGAAAAAGAGAGGAAAAATGCAGATTGGTTGCTCACCATTCCAGTTCTTGTCAGCTTGCTGAACAATCTCGGCTCCACCAGGAAATACACCATCCCACATTACTACCTATACCGGGGACGTGCAGTGAGCTAAATGGCTCAGGAGGCACTGGCTGACACAAGAGCCAGATTTACACACAATATATGAGCCAAAGGGTACATCTGGGCATTATACACAGGTGCAGCAGTATAAACTCCTGGAAATTTGGTGAGTTTTGATCAGAGATGTGTGGAAAAGATAGCCAGGGGAGGCAATGCCTCCCCTGCCATAGACTTTTTACTCCAGAGTTTGGGCTATAAAAATGATTGGAATAATGCAAAGAAGATATTTCAAATTCTTTGTATTTTTCATATACTTTATACAATCAAAACTCTGGCACAAACGTTAGTATGACAGGAAAGGCTCTGCCTCACCTGCCTCACCTCACCACACATCACTGACCTATACTATAGGAATGCCAATCTAAAACACAACTAGGTGGCTAATTATATACACAGGCCCTAACTAGCACTAACCTAGTTATTTTAACTCAGATTAACTACAAAGTAGCTGTGGAACGGGTTCTGTATGGATTACCGGCGGCCAGGATGCCGGCTGTAAAAATCCCGACAGTGGCATCCCACCTGCCAGAATGCCGCCAGTGGGGCGAGCGCCAAGAGTCCCTTTGCGGGTTCGCTGCGCTTGCCATGCTGCGCTCGCGACAAGATCTATTCCCGCTCTATGGGTGTCATAGATTCCGGCTGGCAGCATTGCCGGCTGTTGGAATTACTGCGTCAGTATCCTGACTGCCGGGATCCCGACAGCCATAAATGTAAACGCATCCCTTTGGAACAAGTGGAACTGCATAGAAGCTTCGAACACACAACAGCAATGCTATCCTGAGCAACAAGCATATACAAATATACCTGAGCATCAATATATATACATTTATATTAGAGACATGTGCTGACCCGCGTTTTTTTGTTTTGGATCTGTATTAGCTTGTGTTTTGGTCAATGTTATGGTTTTGGTTTTCCCCCCAAAACTGATAAAAACAGCTAAAATCACATAATTTGTTGTACCTTTTTGGTGTTCCTACAGTATAATGAACCTCAAAAACATTAATTTTTAGTAATTTCCAATGAATTTTGACTACCTCACAGCTCACAATATTGTTCACCAACATAGGCCAGTTATTTCTGTTTAAAAATGTTTTGCAAATTAGTAATGAATTAGTAATAACCAATTGAACCAACACGTGAGTACTATAACTAGGAAACAATACAACACAGAAATTTACTAAGAATCTTCTGTGGAATGTCAATGCTCAAAAATAGAAATAGTTAAACAGTAAAGAAAAACGTAAACGAGTGCACTTGGCCCCTATTCTCCGTGCCCAATCTGTACTTCCATCCTGGGGGCCCTGGGTCACTGATTACTGGCACTTTATGCCCATGTAAAGTCCTGAAAACTTTTTGTTGAGCAGCTCACAAAAATCTCCCCAACCACAAAAACTGTGTTCTGTTCCTGTGGAGTACAGTGCGGAATACTTTGGGACACACAGTTTAATAATGAGCGGATTACAGTGCAGGACACACAGTGCAGGTCAGATACAGTGTGGGTCGTGTACAGTGCTGGTTACAGTGCAGGTTGGATACACTGTGGGTTGGATACAGTGTGGGTTACAGTGTGGGGTGGATACAGTGTGGGACTGATACAGTGTGGGTTACAGTGCGGGTCGGATACAGTGAGAGTTGGATACAGTGCAGGTTGCAGTGTGGGTCGGATACTGTGTGGGTCAGATACAGTGCGGGTTACAGTGCAGGTTGGATACAGTGCGAGTTGGATACAGTGTGGATCTGATACAGTGCAAGTTACAGTGTGGGTCAGATACAGTGCATATTAGACACAGTGCAGGTCAGATACAGTGTGGGATACAGTGCAGGTCGGTTACACCAATAATTCACTTACTGTGACAGGGGGTGCTGATGGTGCCCTCAATGTGGGGGTGCTAGCGGTATCCTCAGTGCAGGGGTGCTGGCAGTGTCCTCAGTGTGGGGGTGTCGGCGATGTACTCACTGTGGAGGTGATGGCGGTGTACTCAGTGTGGAGGTCCCGGCAGTGTCCTTTGTGCGGAGGTATTAGCAGTGTGGGGGTGCCGGCGGTGTCCTCAATGCTGGGGTGCCAGCAGTGCGTGGGTGCTGGTAGGTTCAGCAGTGCGGGGGTGCCGATAGTGTAGACAGTGTGGGGGTACCAATGGTGTCCTCAGTGTGAGAGTTTCGGCGGTGTCCTCATTGCAGTGGTACTGGCAGTGTCAGCAGTGCAGAGGTTCTGGTGGTGTCAGCAGTGCGGGGATGGCCAACATCTTGTCTTGACGGGGTGGCCGACATTCTGCCCTGCTGTGCCATTGAAGTCAATGGGGAAGCTCTTATTGGCTGAGACCCATGATTGATGGCGCTGTCAGCCAATCAGCAGTCACTCCATTGATTTCAATGGGATCGGGGCCCAAATCCAAAACCTGCAAGATCTGCAGGAGGATGACGTTTTGCCTTGAATTAAGATCAAGGTAGGCTGGCAGATCCAAGTCCCACCTTGGATCCCCTCGGATTCCTGATGTTCGGGTTGGCTAACCATGTCAAGGCTGGACTTTTATTAAATAAGGGCATAGTGCCTAGCAATCCCCCAGAACTAGTGCCCACATACCACGTCCAGTTGCCGTACTTATAATATAAGGGCCTAGTGCCCTGCTACCTAACAGACAGTTGAATGCTGATACAGCCCTGGTGCTCTGGTGTGTATAAAGCAATGTCCCCACCTCTCCTGTATCTTCAGGTAAACTGGTGTCTTGTTTCTTTGGGAGTTTGCTCTGGCTCCTTGTCCAACTGCTCCACCACCACCTCATGGTGGCTAATATCAACTGGCTTGAGGGGGTGGGGCTGTGATGTTACAAGCCAATCAGGGATTCTGTTTATGGGCCCACGCAAGCCATAATTTTATTGCTGGTGGCACTGTTTTTAAAATTCTTTTTGCTGATTATTAAAGCCTGATTGCATTAGGATTGAAGCCTGTCAGAGTCAGAGCAGCGTGGCCAAGTAGCCCCATCACCATCGTCCCCCTACACAACAATGGCTACTAAAGGACATGTGTATACTGCCATTTAATTTTAAATATTTCTTATGATTCTGATATGTTTAAACAAAATATTTTTTATATGGGTTGAAAATGTAATGTCAATAGTCATATTGTTAACATTCATCATGTTGAAATAAAAATGTAAACTTGTTCATAATGTAGACAGTGATGAAATATCAACATGTTACAATGTCGATATTTCATCCTAGCTGTCCAGTGGTGACTTACCTTCTCCTGGCTGTTGTTGTGAGTCCAGTGTCATTTTTCGTGCCCTAGTAGTCATAAGGTATGACCGTCACATCTGGGTCAGACCTCCAATCCTCTGGCATTTTGGTAAGTATTTGACTGCTATCCCTAATCCTAATCCCTACCTCTTACCCTAGCATCCCCTCTAGTACTTAACCTTTATCTCCTCTCCACCCACAGCCTAACGTTGGCCTCACCTTGCAGCATATACCTAACCCCTTCAAACCACAACCTAGCACTAACCCTCCCACCTGCAGCCTAATCCTAATGTAGACATTTCATCTGTCAACATTCTGAGAATGTCAACATGTTCCCTGTTGACATTTTATATACATTGAGCAATAAAGCAATACTAATTTGGGATTACTGGTTTTGACATCTATTGTAAAGTATACCCATTAAAATTGTGTGGCCTATGTACTAAGCCTTGGTGAGAGTTAGAGTGGATGGAGATAAAGTACCAGCCAATCAGCTCCTAACTGCCATGTTACAGGCTGTGTTTGAAAAATGCCAGAAGCTGATTGGCTGGTACTTTATCTCTGTCCACTTTATCTCTTTCCGAGTACATAGACCCAATAGTTGTATATATTTTTTGTTATTAGGGGACATAAGTACACCCTATGTAAACAGACTTCTTGTTCTCCTCTTCTATATAAGACATTTTAACAATGTTGATATCATAACTTTCGACATTGTGGTGTCAACATTATGAATGTTGACCTTTTGACTCTATCCTTTTTATATCCATATAATCAGTGTCGGACTGGGGCATGAAGGGCCCACCAGGGGAAATGCTGTTGCAGGGGCCCATGCTTAAGGGTGTGGCCAGGCTCCACTGGGGCGTGGCCAGCCACTACAGAGGTTTGGATAACCATTACAGAGTACATGTTCTGTCTCCCTTGGTAAATATATAATAAACCATATTCTTGTAAAGTATAATGTAACATAAGTATAATGCATCATTTAAGTGCACTAGGTTAGAGTGTGGAACCTGACCCCTAGAGGAGGAGGAGGGCCCACAGGCAGTGGGGCCCACCGGTGGTTTCCCCTGTTCCCCTGTGGGCCAGTTCGACCCTGCATATAATTTACATAATGCCAAAAGTTCAATAATAAATACAGTAATAAAATTGTTTGCAATGATAACTGAAAAATACAAATTTTGCTATTTATAGACCCCTTCATTTCCTTCTCTGCCTCCTGCTGATACAGAAATAACAACTTCATCAAAATGTTCCCTGTTCATCGAATAAGTGAAATTACCTAGTACATAAATAGAAGTGTTAGCAAACTGCTCTTAGATTGTAATCTCGTTTGAATGGACCTACTGCCAGCTTCTTCACAATATGGTGTATAAAACGTATAACAGTGTCTGTAACATGATTCCCTATTGTACAGAACTGATTAATTTATCCATAGCTAAAAGTAAATTATAGGAAAGTATTGCCTGCGTTGTATATTATATTGATAATGTAAGACATTGAGGTATCCCTTATCTGTATTATGTATATTTATTCAGTGAACAAACCTCTGAGGTGTAATATCCTTATGATTCTAGGCAGTAAAGGAGAGGCGTTTTGTCACAGAACTAACGTCGTAGGATTCAAATATTTCAAAATAAGGATTACAGGGTTAAATAGCTTACATCTAACATTAGCATCCAATCAGACACTTGCTTTTATAGTCTAAATTGCCCAAGATAAAAGCTAATTGCTCATCGGTTGCTGTGGTTTTGCACAACATTAAATGAAATGTTCTTAAATGAGCCTTAGGAAATTATATTAAGAAGGGATTTAAAACATATTAACCACTTAACTGGCTATTATTTTTTCCAAACATGCTCAAGAATTGTCATTTTGTTATGATTGAATTTGGTCAAGAACATCTAATTAATACTTATTCAACTTAATTTTATTATTATTTTTTTGTGAAACAGTATATGCATATCGATGATCGGTACACAGTAGGGTCAGAGGCACTGCTATATTTGCTCTATGTCCCAGACAGCTGCTCCTCAGCCGTCTCGTATATAATATACACTGGGATCAGAGCGCTCTGGCATTTATACTGTATTTCCCTGGTGCTTGCTCCTCTCTACAGCTGCCTGGTATATACACCGGGGTCAGTGCACTCCGTTATTTATAATTCCCTGGTGCTCGCTCCTCTCTGCAGCCGCTGATTATACACTGGGGTCAGCACACTCTGGCTTGTACATTTCCCTGCTGGCTACTCCTCTCTGCAGCCACCAGGTATACACTGGGATCAGAGTATTCAGGCATTTACATTTCCCTGATGACTGCTCCTCTCTGCAGCCACTGAGTGTGCACTTGGGTTAGCACACTCCGTCATTTACATTTCCCTGGTGCTTGCTCCCCTCTGCAGCCACCGAAAATACACTGGAGTCAGCGCACTCTAGCATTTACATTTCCCCGGTGGCAGCACCTCTCTGCAGCCACTGAGTATACACTGGGGTCAGCACACTCCAGCTTTTACATTTCCCTGGTGGCTGCTCTTCTCTGCAGCCACCAGGTATACACCTGGATCACAGTGTTCTGACATTTACATTTCCCTGGAGCTTGCTCTTCTCTGCAGCTGTCTGGTATATACACTGAGGCTCAGCGCACTCTAGCATTTACATTTCCCTGGTGCTTGCTCCTCTCTGCAGCCACCGAGAATACACTGGAATCAGCGCACTCTAGCATTTACATTTCCCTAATGGCTTCTCCTCCTGGTATATACACTGGGGTCAGCGCGCTCTGGCTTTTACTTTTCCATGGTGTTTTCTCCTCTCTGCAGCCACCAGGTATATACTGGGATCAGAGTATTCAGGCATTTACATTTCTCTGACGACTGCTCCTCTCTGCAGCCACAGAGAATACACTGGGGTCAGCGCACTCTAGCATTTACATTTCCCCGGTGGCAGCACCTCTCTGCAGCCGCTGAGTATACACTGGGGTCAGCACACTCCAGCTTTTACATTTCCCTGGTGGCTGCTCTTCTCTGCAGCCACCAGGTATACACCTGGATCACAGTGTTCTGACATTTACATTTCCCTGGAGCTTGCTCTTCTCTGCAGCTGTCTGGTATATACACTGAGGCTCAGCGCACTCTAGCATTTACATTTCCCTGGTGCTTGCTCCTCTCTGCAGCCACCGAGAATACACTGGAGTCAGCGCACTCTAGCATTTACATTTCCCTAATGGCTTCTCCTCTCTGCAGCTGCCTGGTATATACACTGGGGTCAGCGCGCTCTGGCTTTTACTTTTCCATGGTGTTTTCTCCTCTCTGCAGCCACCAGGTATATACTGGGATCAGAGTATTCAGGCATTTACATTTCTCTGACGACTGCTCCTCTCTGCAGCCACAGAGAATACACTGGGGTCAGCGCACTCTAGCATTTACATTTCCCCGGTGGCAGCACCTCTCTGCAGCCGCTGAGTATACACTGGGGTCAGCACACTCCAGCTTTTACATTTCCCTGGTGGCTGCTCTTCTCTGCAGCCACCAGGTATACACCTGGATCACAGTGTTCTGACATTTACATTTCCCTGGAGCTTGCTCTTCTCTGCAGCTGTCTGGTATATACACTGGGGCTCAGCGCACTCTGGCATTTACATTTCCCTGGTGGCTTCTCCTCTCTGCGGCTGCCTGGTATATACACTGGGGTCAGCGCACTCTGGCATTTACATTTCCCTGGAGCTTGCTCTTCTCTGCAGCTGCCTGGTATATACACTGGGGCTCAGCGCACTCTGGCATTTACATTTCCCTGGTGGCTTCTCCTCTCTGCGGCTGCCTGGTATATACACTGGGGTCAGCGCACTCTGGCTTTTACTTTTCCATGGTGTTTTCTCCTCTCTGCAGCCACCAGGTATATACTGGGATCAGAGTATTCAGGCATTTACATTTCCCTGGTGGCAGCTCCTCTCTGCATCCGCTGAGTATACACTGGGGTCTGCACACTCCAGCATTAATATTTCCCTGGCAGCTGCTCCTCTCCGCAGCCGCTGAATATACACTGGGGACAGCACACTCCGGCATTTATATTTCCCTGGCAGCTGCTCTTCTCTGCAGCTGCCATATGGGGGATTGTGATCAGCACATGCTTGGGGAGGATCCAAGGGTGCAGAGGGGCTGTGAGGTCCCTCCGAAATTGGTAGCTGCTGGAAGTTTATCTTCAGGCAGCCTCCCAATGGGTGTTTCTGACTGGTCGCATGAACTGCGATCATGTTAATGGATGACCAGCCTGGTGTGGTCTCATCTGATGGGAGGTGGTTAAAAGTAGTGATGCAAGATTGTGCTGAGGGAATTTACCAAAGGCAAAAAATACTTTGCAATAGTAACAAAGCACTGTGGAAAGACCCTGGAAGTAAGGAAGGTAGCTGCTCTTCATAAGTTATTTTGTAAAGAACATACTTACACATATATTCTAATGTTACAGTAATATTTCTGAAGAGATACAATAAAAGACAGTGCATCCCTCCCAACAGCAAAATAAATCCTGCGCTTAATCCACTTAGCTTAAACTCCGCCTGATCCATCCAAACCCACAGATATATATACCCAGAAACTCCCACTACTGGATGAAATTCTACCCCTTCCAAGGTCCATAAATTGAGACTATCTCACCATAATAGGAACATCTGGATGGTTAGCACGATGTAGAGCTGTCTTTCAAGGCAAAACTAACCTAGCAGGGGTGTAGCCAGAACTCTGTGAACTGTATACCAACATTTTGTAAAGGCCACATAGTAGTGCCCTAGTTAATTGTATGCCCCATTGTAGTACCCTAGTTCACTTTACTGTACTGTACTGTATGCATGTTTTGAGGTAAATAATACAGTTCACATATATGTAATTGTATGTACATTGATGTAAATGTAGTGGTGAATACAATTAAGGCTTATTTTATGGTTTCACAGTGTATCTAAAGGGTTAATGTCCTTGTGCTCCTAACTGTCAATCACCTAGTGGGGTGATTGCCAGTGGGCGGGGCATCACCTCAGAGTGGGTCATGTGACTACTAGAGAGGGGTGGGGAGGTACTGTGAGTATAGCTGAGGGAGAGACTGCATATCCCTTGGTGAGAGGACATAGTTTTTTGCTGCTCCGGCCGTCGCCCGCATTAGAGCTGAGCGGTACACATTGCGGCGGCCGGAGGGGGCTTAGTGTGTGTAGCCAAAACAGGGCTTCCTTACTGTAAAGGTGGTGACAGCAGCATTGAGACTCAGCACTGTTCATAGAACCCGGCATCAGCGCTAGTCAACTCACCCAGCAGTATTGGAAAGGCGCACCTATGACAGGGAGGCAGAGAGGGTTCCTTCCTACCTATTACCGGCACAGACTCTGACAGCCACAACAAAGAAGCCAGGACCAGCAGCAGAGGCTCCATTCTGTGTGGCTGTAAGTGTAAGGGAGGAGTAGGGGGAGCAGCCTGCAGCAGCATCACTAGATCGTAGAAGTGTGAGTGTATAATCCAGCCATTTATATTACCCCTACACTAAGCACAGCAAGCCATAGGTGACTATGGTACATAGTCAATTTCATATTGGGACTAAGGACTCCAGGGCTAGGCCGCAATAATGGCTATTAAGCAGGAGGACAGTAATGGGTCACAGTAGTCAGAGTGACCTATAATTACAGTTCCATGTATGGCTTAATCATAGTGCTAAGGAGAAGGTAGAAAGCACTGGGTATATATATGTAACAGGAGGAGTGGAGTGAAACTTGAACTGTTTAATGCTTCATAAATACAGTTTTAAAGCTCCCCCATATATCAGCATCACATCAGTCAAAGGAGAGCCAGAGACATTGTTCCGCAGCGCTAAATAGAAAGTAACACCCAAAAGCTGCCACCTAATGTGTGTATTTATGCCCCTGAATTAGCAGAATTAGAGTCAAGGACATTAAAGGTAGCCATACTACAGTGACATTGGATGAATGTTAAAGCCTCTTAGCCACAAAGGATTAGAATATCATCCCGATTCAAGGACTAGCTTGTGGCACTTTAATACAACTGTGTTATATGTATATTCGTGAACCCGTAAGAAGGACTGACACGTAAGAGACTATTAGTTTTAAAATTAAAGGATTTGAGCTCGCTGTGACTATGATAAGAGAAACCATCTCTTGCAGATATATTTAATATAGACTCATCCTAAGAGACAACAATAATTTGAGGCATACAGGAATCGAAAAGCTATATATGCTCTGAAATATAGAAAGCATCAGCTACTTCGAATGGACACAAGGACACAGCATAACAAAGGTTTATCATACCAGCTTCTTAGGAGTTTAGTTTAATACTGGACAACTACGGTAACATTTTTACTGAGGAAAGGATACAGATTCCTTGGTAATCAACTGTTGATGTTACTATCTATGAGCTAAATAGGTACTTTCTCTGACGTCCTAAGTGGATGCTGGGGACTCCGTCAGGACCATGGGGAATAGCGGCTCCGCAGGAGACAGGGCACAAAAGTAAAAGCTTTAGGATCAGGTGGTGTGCACTGGCCCCTCCCCCTATGACCCTCCTCCAAGCCTCAGTTAGATTTTTGTGCCCGGCCGAGAAGGGTGCAATCTAGGTGGCTCTCCTAAAGAGCTGCTTAGAGTAAAAGTTTTGTTAGGTTTTTTTATTTTCAGTGAGTCCTGCTGGCAACAGGCTCACTGCATCGAGGGACTTAGGGGAGAGAAGTGAACTCACCTGCGTGCAGGATGGATTGGCTTCTTAGGCTACTGGACACCATTAGCTCCAGAGGGAGTCGGAACACAGGTCTCACCCTGGGGTTCGTCCCGGAGCCGCGCCGCCGACCCCCTTGCAGATGCCGAAAAGTGAAGAGGTCCAGAAACCGGCGGCAGAAGACTTTTCAGTCTTCATAAGGTAGCGCACAGCACTGCAGCTGTGCGCCATTGTTGTCAGCACACTTCATAGCAGCGGTCACTGAGGGTGCAGGGCGCTGGGGGGGGCGCCCTGGGCAGCAATGATAGTACCTTATTCTGGCTAAAAAAATACATCACATATAGCCCCTGGGGGCTATATGGATGTATTTAACCCCTGCCAGGTCTCAGAAAAACGGGAGAAGAAGCCCGCCGAAAAGGGGGCGGGGCCTATTCTCCTCAGCACACAGCGCCATTTTCCCTCACAGAAATGCTGGTGGGAAGGCTCCCAGGCTCTCCCCTGCACTGCACTACAGAAACAGGGTTAAAACAGAGAGGGGGGGCACTTATTTGGCGATATGACTATATATATTAAAATGCTATAAGGGAAAAACACTTATATAAAGGTTGTCCCTGTATAATTATAGCGTTTTTGGTGTGTGCTGGCAAACTCTCCCTCTGTCTCCCCAAAGGGCTAGTGGGGTCCTGTCCTCTATCAGAGCATTCCCTGTGTGTGTGCTGTGTGTCGGTACGTGTGTGTCGACATGTATGAGGACGATGTTGGTGAGGAGGCGGAGTAATTGCCTGTAATGGTGATGTCACTCTCTAGGGAGTCGACACCGGAATGGATGGCTTATTTAAGGAATTACGTGATAATGTCAACACGCTGCAAGGTCGGTTGACGACATGAGACGGCCGGCAAACCAATTAGTACCTGTCCAGGCGTCTCAAACACCGTCAGGGGCGTTAAAACGTCCTTTTACCTCAGTCGGTCGACACAGACACAGACACGGACACTGACTCCAGTGTCGACGGTGAAGAAACAAACGTATTTTCCTTTAGGGCCACACGTTACTTGTTAAGGGCAATGAAGGAGATGTTACATATTTCTGATACTACAAGTACCACAAAAAAGGGTATTATGTGGAGTGTGAAAAAACTACATGTGGTTTTTCCTGAATCAGATAAATTAAATGAAGTGTGTGATGATACGTGGGTTTCCCCCGATAGAAAATTATTGGCGGTATACCCTTTCCCGCCAGAAGTTATGGCGCGTTGGGAAAAACCCCTTAGGGTGGATAAGGCGCTCACACGCTTATCAAAACAAGTGGCGTTACCGTCTCCAGATACGGCCGCCCTCAAGGAGCCAACTGATAGGAGGCTGGAAAATATCCTAAAAAGTATATACACACATACTGGTGTTATACTGTGACCAGCGATCGCCTCAGCCTGGATGGGCAGCGCTGGGGTGGCTTGGTCGGATTCCCTGACTGGAAATATTGATACCCTTGACAGGGACAGTATTTTATTGACTATAGAGCATTTAAAGGATGCATTTCTATATATGCGAGATGCACAGAGGGATATTTGCACTCTGGCATCAAGAGTAAGTGCGATGTCCATATCTGCCAGAAGATGTTTATGGACACGACAGTGGTCAGGTGATGCAGATTCCAAACGGCACATGGAAGTATTGCCGTATAAAGGGGAGGAGTTATTTGGGGTCGGTCCATCGGACCTGGTGGCCACGGCAACAGCTGGAAAATCCACCTTTTTTACCCCAAGTCACATCTCAGCAGAAAAAGACATCGTCTTTTCAGCCTCAGTCCTTTCGTCCCCATAAGGGCAGGCGGGCAAAAGGCCAGTCATATCTGCCCAGGGATAGAGGTAAGGGAAGAAGACTGCAGCAGGCAGCCCATTCCCAGGAACAGAAGCCTTCCACCGCTTCTGCCAAGTCCTCAGCATGACGCTGGGGCCGTACAAACAGGTGCGGTGGGGGGTCGTCTCAAGAGTTTCAGCACGCAGTGGGCTCACTCGCAAGTGGACCCCTGGATCCTACAAGTAGTATCCCAGGGGTACAGATTGGAAATTCGAGACGTCTCCCCCTCGCAGGTTCCTGAAGTTTGCTTTACCAACGTCTCCCTCCGACAGGGAGGCAGTATTGGAAACAATTCACAAGCTGTATTCCCAGCAGGTGATAATCAAAGTACCCCTCCTACAACAAGGAAAGGGGTATTATTCCACACTATATTGTGGTACTGAAGCCAGACGGCTCGGTGAGACCTATTCTAAATCTGAAATATTTGAACACTTACATACAAAGGTTTAAATCAAGATGGAGTCACTCAGAGCAGTGATAGTGAACCAGGAAGAAGGGGACTATATGGTGTCCCTGGACATCAAGGATGCTTACCTCCATGTCCTAATTTGCCCTTCTCACCAAGGGTACCTCAGGTTCGTGGTACAAAACTGTCACTATCAGTTTCAGACGCTGCCGTTTGGATTGTCCACGGCACCCCGGGTCTTTACCAAGGTAATGGCCGAAATGATGATTCTTCTTCAAAGAAAAGGCGTCTTAATTATCCCTTACTTGGACGATCTCCTGATAAGGGCAAGGTCCAGAGAACAGTTGGAGGTCGGAGTAGCACTATCTCAAGTAGTTCTACGACAGCACGGGTGGATTCTAAATATTCCAAAATCGCAGCTGTCTCCGACGACACGTCTGCTGTTCCTAGGGATGATTCTGGACACAGTCCAGAATAAGGTGTTTCTCCCGGAGGAGAAAGCCAGGGAGTTATCCGAGCTAGTCAGGAACCTCCTAAAACCAGGAAAAGTGTCAGTGCATCATTGCACAAGGGTCCTGGGAAAAATGGTGGCTTCTTACGAAGCGATTCCATTCGGCAGATTTCACGCAAGAACTTTTCAGTGGGATCTGCTGGAAATAACCCTGTCTCCAAGGACAAGGGTGTCTCTTCTGTGGTGGCTGCAGAGTGCTCATCTACTAAAGGGCCACAGATTCGGCATTCAGGACTGGGTCCTGGTGACCACGGATGCCAGCCTGAAAGGCTGGGGAGCAGTCACACAAGGAAAAAATTTCCAGGGAGTGTGATCAAGTCTGGAGACTTCTCTCCACATAAATATACTGGAGCTAAGAGCAATTTACAATGCTCTAAGCTTAGCAAGACCTCTGCTTCAAGGTCAGCCGGTATTGATCCAGTGGGACAACATCACGGCAGTCGCCCACGTAAACAGACAGGGCGGCACAAGAAGCAGGAGGACAATGGCAGAAACTGCAAGGATTCTTCGCTGGGCGGAAAATCATGTGATAGCACTGTCAGCAGTGTTCATTCCGGGAGTGGACAACTGGGAAGCAGACTTCCTCAGCACGACCTCCACCCGGGAGAGTGGGGACTTCATCGGGAAGTCTTCCACATGATTGTGAACCGTTGGGAAAGACCAAAGGTGGACATGATGGCGTCCCGCCTGAACAAAAAACTGGACAGGTATTGCGCCAGGTCAAGAGACCCTCAGGCAATAGCTGTGGACGTTCTGGTAACACCGTGGGTGTACCAGTCGGTGTATGTGTTCCCTCCTCTGCTTCTCATACCTAAGGTACTGAGAATTATAAGACGTAGAGGAGTAAGAACTATACTCGTGGCTCCGGATTGGCCAAGAAGGACTTGGTACCCGGAACTTCAAGAGATGCTCACAGAGGACTCATGGCCTCTGCCGCTAAGAAGGGACTTGCTTCAGCAAGTACCATGTCTGTTCCAAGACTTACCGCGGCTGCGTTTGACGGCATGGCGGTTGAACGCCGGATCCTAAGGGAAAAAGGCATTCCGGAAGAGGTCATTCCTACCCTGGTCAAAGCCAGGAAGGAGGTGACCGCACAACATTATCACCACATGTGGCGAAAATATGTTGCGTGGTGTGAGGCCAGGAAGGCCCCACGAAGAAATTTCAACTCGGTCGATTCCTGCATTTCCTGCAAACAGGAGTGTCTATGGGCCTCAAATTGGGGTCCATTAAGGTTCAAATTTCGGCCCTGTCGATTTTCTTCCAGAAAGAATTGGCTTCAGTTCCTGAAGTCCAGAAGTTTGTCAAGGGAGTACTGCATATACAACCCCCTTTTGTGCCTCCAGTGGCACTGTGGGATCTCAACGTAGTTCTGGGATTCCTCAAATCACATTGGTTTAAACCGCTCAAATCTGTGGATTTGAAATATCTCACATGGAAAGTGACCATGATGTTGGCCCTGGCCTCGGCCAGGCGAGTGTCAAAATTGATGGCTTTGTCTCACAAAAGCCCATATCTGATTGTCCATTCGGACAGGGCAGAGCTGCGGACTCGTCCCCAGTTTCTCCCTAAGGTGGTGTCAGCGTTTCACCTGAACCAGCTTATTGTGGTACCTGCGGATACTAGGGACTTGGAGGACTCCAAGTTGCTAGATGTTGTCAGGGCCCTGAAAATATAGGTTTCCAGGGCGGCTGGAGTCAGGAAAACTGACTTGCTGTTAACCTGTATGCACCCAACAAACTGGGTGCTCTTGCTTCTAAGCAGACGATTGCTAGTTGGATGTGTAGTACAATTCAGCTTGCACATTCTGTGGCAGGCCTGCCACAGCCAAAATATGTAAATGCCCATTCCACAAGGAAGGTGGGCTCATCTTGGACGGCTGCCCGAGGGGTCTCGGCTTTACAACTTTGCCGAGCTGCTACTTGGTCAGGGGCACACCCTGGCTGAGGAGGACCTGGAGTTCTCTCACTCGGTGCTGCAGAGTCATCCGCACTCTCTCCCGCCCGTTTGGGAGTTTGGTATAATCCCCATGGTCCTGACGGAGTCCCCAGCATCCACTTAGGACGTCAGAGAAAATAAGAATTTACTTACCGATAATTCTATTTCTCGTAGTCCGTAGTGGATGCTGGGCGCCCATCCCAAGTGCGGATTGTCTGCAATACTTGTACATAGTTATTGTTACAAAAATCGGGTTATTATTGTTGTGAGCCATCTTTTCAGAGGCTCCGCTGTTATCATGCTGTTAACTGGGTTCAGATCACAGGTTGTACAGTGTGATTGGTGTGGCTGGTATGAGTCTTACCCGGGATTCAAAATCCTTCCTTATTGTGTACGCTCGTCCGGGCACAGTATCCTAACTGAGGCTTGGAGGAGGGTCATAGGGGGAGGAGCCAGTGCACACCACCTGATCCTAAAGCTTTTACTTTTGTGCCCTGTCTCCTGCGGAGCCGCTATTCCCCATGGTCCTGACGGAGTCCCCAGCATCCACTACGGACTACGAGAAATAGAATTATCGGTAAGTAAATTCTTATTTTCTGTTATCTGCCAAGGAGGAACTATAAGTAACCATTTAGGGGAAAGTAATCGCTACCATAAGTAGACTGAGCCAAACATCTTTCTCTTTAACTGAAGGGAGAACTGATAGTTGATACTAAAACATAGTGTCAGACATTCTGTATTAACTGCTGTTATTTTTAGGAAGTTTATGGGCCCTTATAGTGCACTATCATATTAAGAGTACCCGGGTCACTCTAACACCTAAGGGTGTCTTGAAAAGAAAAAGGATTTGTTGTATTGCATGCAGGTACTGTGTATAGGCCTAATTGACCGGGGGTTAGCATGGATTAATGACTTATAGGGGAATGTGTAATTGATGAAATGTTAATGTATATTTAATCCATTTGGTACTGGTCATTAAAGTGTTATACTTGCCATGTGTGTCTGGTCCGTCTGGGAGTTGATCTGAAGATCCAGGAAGAAAGAGACAGGTATATTAGATAATATATCTATGATATAAGGGAATCATCCCCTAAGGATAGAGATCAGGCTTACTCAAGCAAGCCTTAACGGTAGTTAAATACTACACATAGCTTGAGTGGAGGCACAACTATTAGGTAACCATCCCTTAATAGAATACATAGACAGCTCTCGTTCAAGGTATTGAGGGTAGGGTTACATATGGAGGCACCGCGTGAGATAGAAGTTACACTCAGGCCCTGTTACACCACAAGTGTCAGCTGCCATTAATTATTATTGATAAAGTCCTCACATCCCTAAAAATAAAATACAAATATGGGAAAGAAGCAAAGGAACAGGGAGAAGGTTGGACATAAAGCCATTGCTGTATCAGTTGGGAGAGTTGAAGCCAATAGAGAATGTAAAAGTATGGACAAACAAGAGTACCATAAGGGACCAGGCTTAAAGGAAGAGGTGACATGCAAGTTTGTGGGAACTTTTGTAAATAACCTAGGTGTGAAAAATGAAAAAATATTAGATGTCCCTGTAGAGTTGGAGAAGAGAAAGAAAAAATCAAAGGACAAGAAAGTCAGACTTGATCCCCACCTAAAGGATAGTGAGGGAGGTGTTAGTGACAACCTTGCTCATACTTTGGTCGCTAACATGGATTATGGAATGATAGGAGAAAAGAATGTTCTACCACTGAAAGAGAGAGTTCCAGGGGAAGTGAAGATAGATGTAGGTATACAGAAATTAGAAACTGTGCTAAAGCAAATAGCTGAGGATTATAAGAAACATGGACAATTAGTATTAGCTTTGCCAAAAGATCAACAGAAGGACCTGCTTTCCCTGTTTCCAACTTCCATTGAGGAACCAACAAGAAGAGATAGCCCAGTGGATCTACAGACCCCGATAGAGGTGATAAGACATATAGCACTGGACAGGTCTAAACATATTTATCAGTTGTTGGAGGTTCTAGATGAAACCCGATGGAAGCTAAAAGAAGAACAGATGTTTAACACCAAAATTGATGAGAGGAACAAAGAGCTTGAAAGAGAACTTTGGTTTATACAGAGAGAGATGGAAACCATGGCATCTGATGAAAGACAAACCAGAGTGGATCAGGAGCAACAAAAGTTGATAATGTACCAGCAGCATGAAGACAATATTCATTCTCTGGAATCAAAAATAACTGAGTTGTCTGAATTATTGGAAGTGGGTAAAGAAACTGAAAAGGAGGATCATATTCGTCTGAATGAAATGAAAGAAAGACTGTCTCAGCTAGAATCTGAGAATAAAATACTCAAGGATGCCAACTTCCTAAACAACTGTCCTGAAGACCGTATCCATGAATTTTCTATGCGACCGGATACTAAGGACATAGCATTACAGACTGAGGTAGTGGATGGTATATTGCTGAGACAATCTTCTATGAATAAAGTTGATAGTAAAGGGACACAGTATATGTCTCTTAAAATTACTGGCACAGTAATATGGTTCCATGTGAAGAAAGGCTGTGGCTTCATTAAAAGGCATGACACCGGAGAAGACATATTTGTACATTGGACATCCATAACGAAGAATAACCCCCTAAAACTGTTGTACAGTGTAGGAGATGGAGAGAAAGTAGAATTTGAAGTGTTGGAAGGGGAAAAGGGTGTACATGCAGCAAATGTGACTGGCATAGGTGGAGTACCAGTGAAAGGGAGTCGATTTGCTCCAAACCGACGAGGATCATACAGTTATTGTTATCAACCACGAGAAAAAGCGGTTGATGAAGGAAGTGCATATTCAGAACAAAGGCAAGGGAGAGATCCAGCTCCATGTCATCCTTCTACAACCTTACATTACCGACCTCTCTCGAGATTCAATGGTAGATTAAATCAGTCCCAGGATCAAGAAACGGAAAATTCAGATGCTAAAGACTTGATAACTTTAGAAGCTTCGTCAGAGAAAGAAACTAGTCTCAGTGACAATCGTAGTGAGGTACATGATAACTTTACTCTAGCACAATCTCTTAAATCTTCCATCCGAAGTCCAGTACTAAAAGAAGTCAATAAATCAGGTGTAGAAGAGCAAGGGAAACCAGCACGATCAGAGAACACTATCCCTGGGAGGCATGAAGGCTATGTAGTTCCATCCCTCCCTATTTGGCCAACAGTTAAAATGGTTGAGATGAGGTGGCTTGCTAATGGATGTGAATGAATATATACTATTTTAGCATAGTGAGTAAGGTAGATGGTGCATTGGCACCTAAAGATGTTAAACAGTGACAATGCACCAGGGGGAGAAATGTAACCCTGATTTAGGGTTTAAACAACACTTATACTGAGGTAGTTATAATATGGTGACTAAAATGGAGTATAAGCATATATATTATTCATATAAAAGTTAATGGATGTTGTAATACTGTATGCATGTTTTGAGGTAAATAATACAGTTCACATATATGTAATTGTATGTACATTGATGTAAATGTAGTGGTGAATACAATTAAGGCTTATTTTATGGTTTCACAGTGTATCTAAAGGGTTAATGTCCTTGTGCTCCTAACTGTCAATCACCTAGTGGGGTGATTGCCAGTGGGCGGGGCATCACCTCAGAGTGGGTCATGTGACTACTAGAGAGGGGTGGGGAGGTACTGTGAGTATAGCTGAGGGAGAGACTGCATATCCCTTGGTGAGAGGACATAGTTTTTTGCTGCTCCGGCCGTCGCCCGCATTAGAGCTGAGCGGTACACATTGCGGCGGCCGGAGGGGGCTTAGTGTGTGTAGCCAAAACAGGGCTTCCTTACTGTAAAGGTGGTGACAGCAGCATTGAGACTCAGCACTGTTCATAGAACCCGGCATCAGCGCTAGTCAACTCACCCAGCAGTATTGGAAAGGCGCACCTATGACAGGGAGGCAGAGAGGGTTCCTTCCTACCTATTACCGGCACAGACTCTGACAGCCACAACAAAGAAGCCAGGACCAGCAGCAGAGGCTCCATTCTGTGTGGCTGTAAGTGTAAGGGAGGAGTAGGGGGAGCAGCCTGCAGCAGCATCACTAGATCGTAGAAGTGTGAGTGTATAATCCAGCCATTTATATTACCCCTACACTAAGCACAGCAAGCCATAGGTGACTATGGTACATAGTCAATTTCATATTGGGACTAAGGACTCCAGGGCTAGGCCGCAATAATGGCTATTAAGCAGGAGGACAGTAATGGGTCACAGTAGTCAGAGTGACCTATAATTACAGTTCCATGTATGGCTTAATCATAGTGCTAAGGAGAAGGTAGAAAGCACTGGGTATATATATGTAACAGGAGGAGTGGAGTGAAACTTGAACTGTTTAATGCTTCATAAATACAGTTTTAAAGCTCCCCCATATATCAGCATCACATCAGTCAAAGGAGAGCCAGAGACATTGTTCCGCAGCGCTAAATAGAAAGTAACACCCAAAAGCTGCCACCTAATGTGTGTATTTATGCCCCTGAATTAGCAGAATTAGAGTCAAGGACATTAAAGGTAACCATACTACAGTGACATTGGATGAATGTTAAAGCCTCTTAGCCACAAAGGATTAGAATATCATCCCGATTCAAGGACTAGCTTGTGGCACTTTAATACAACTGTGTTATATGTATATTCGTAAACCCGTAAGAAGGACTGACACGTAAGAGACTATTAGTTTTAAAATTAAAGGATTTGAGCTCGCTGTGACTATGATAAGAGAAACCATCTCTTGCAGATATATTTAATATAGACTCATCCTAAGAGACAACAATAATTTGAGGCATACAGGAATCGAAAAGCTATATATGCTCTGAAATATAGAAAGCATCAGCTACTTCGAATGGACACAAGGATGCAGCATAACAAAGGTTTATCATACCAGCTTCTTAGGAGTTTAGTTTAATACTGGACAACTACGGTAACATTTTTACTGAGGAAAGGATACAGATTCCTTGGTAATCAACTGTTGATGTTACTATCTATGAGCTAAATAGGTACTTTCTGTTATCTGCCAAGGAGGAACTATAAGTAACCTTATAGGAGAAAGTAATCGCTACCATAAGTAGACTGAGCCAAACATCTTTCTCTTTAACTGAAGGGAGAACTGATAGTTGATACTAAAACATAGTGTCAGACATTCTGTATTAACTGCTGTTATTTTTAGGAAGTTTATGGGCCCTTATAGTGCACTATCATATTAAGAGTACCCGGGTCACTCTAACACCTAAGGGTGTCTTGAAAAGAAAAAGGATTTGTTGTATTGCATGCAGGTACTGTGTATAGGCCTAATTGACCGGGGGTTAGCATGGATTAATGACTTATAGGGGAATGTGTAATTGATGAAATGTTAATGTATACTTAATCCATTTGGTACTGGTCATTAAAGTGTTATACTTGCCATGTGTGTCTGGTCCGTCTGGGAGTTGATCTGAAGATCCAGGAAGAAAGAGACAGGTATATTAGATAATATTTCTCTATCGTCCTAAGTGGATGCTGGGGTTCCTGAAAGGACCATGGGGAATAGCGGCTCCGCAGGAGACAGGGCACAAAAAAGTAAAGCTTTACTAGGTCAGGTGGTGTGCACTGGCTCCTCCCCCTATGACCCTCCTCCAGACTCCAGTTAGATTTTGTGCCCGAACGAGAAGGGTGCAATCTAGGTGGCTCTCCTAAAGAGCTGCTTAGAGAAAGTTTAGTTTAGGTTTTTTTTCTTTACAGTGAGTCCTGCTGGCAACAGGATCACTGCAACGTGGGACTTAGGGGGAAAGTAGTAAACTCACCTGCATGCAGAGTGGATTTGCTGCTTGGCTACTGGACACCATTAGCTCCAGAGGGATCGAACACAGGCCCAGCCGTGGAGTCCGGTCCCGGAGCCGCGCCGCCGACCCCCTTGCAGATGCTGAAGCGTGAAGAGGTCCGGAAAACGGCGGCTGAAGACTCCTCAGTCTTCATAAGGTAGCGCACAGCACTGCAGCTGTGCGCCATTTTCCTCTCAGCACACTTCACTGGGCAGTCACTGAGGGTGCAGAGCGCTGGGGGGGGGCGCTCTGAGAGGCAAATATAAACCTTATACAAGGCTAAAAATACCTCACATATAGCCCATAGGGGCTATATGGAGATATTTAACCCCTGCCTGACTGGAAAAATAGCGGGAGAAGAACCCGCCGAAAAAGGGGCGGGGCCTATCTCCTCAGCACACGGCGCCATTTTCTGTCACAGCTCCGCTGGTCAGAACGGCTCCCAGGTCTCTCCCCTGCACTGCACTACAGAAACAGGGTAAAACAGAGAGGGGGGGCACATTAATGGCTATATATATATATATTAAAGCAGCTATAAGGGAGCACTTAATATAAGGATATCCCTTGTATATATAGCGCTTTGTGGTGTGTGCTGGCAGACTCTCCCTCTGTCTCCCCAAAAGGGCTAGTGGGTCCTGTCTTCATTAGAGCATTCCCTGTGAGTTTGCGGTGTGTGTCGGTACGTGGTGTCGACATGTATGAGGACGATATTGGTGTGGAGGCGGAGCAATTGCCAAATATGCAGATGTCACCCCCCAGGGGGTCGACACCAGAATGGATGCCTTTATTTGTGGAATTACGTGATGGTTTATCTTCCCTTAAACAGTCAGTTGAGGACATGAGGCGGCCGGACAATCAATTAATGCCTGTCCAGGCGCCTCAAACACCGTCAGGGGCTGTAAAACGCCCTTTGCCTCAGTCGGTCGACACAGACCCAGACACGGGCACTGATTCCAGTGACGACGGTAGAAATTCAAACGTATTTTCCAGTAGGGCCACACGTTATATGATTTTGGCAATGAAGGAGACGTTACATTTAGCTGATACTACAGATACCGTAAAACAGGGTATTATGTATGGTGTGAAAAAACTACAAACAGTTTTTCCTGAATCAGAAGAATTAAATGACGTGTGTGATGAAGCGTGGGTTGCTCCTGATAAAAAGTTGATAATTTCAAAAAAGTTATTGGCATTATACCCTTTCCCGCCAGAGGTTAGGGCGCGCTGGGAAACACCCCCTAAGGTGGACAAGGCGCTCACACGCTTATCCAAACAAGTGGCGTTACCCTCTCCTGAGACGGCCGCACTTAAGGATCCATCAGATAGAAAGATGGAAGTTATTCAAAAGAATATATACACACATGCAGGTGTTATACTACGACCAGCTATAGCAACTGCCTGGATGTGCAGTGCTGGAGTAGTTTGGTCAGAATCCCTGATTGAAAATATTGATACCCTAGATAGGGACAATGTTTTACTGTCGTTAGAACAAATAAAGGATGCATTTATCTATATGCGTGATGCACAGAGGGATATTTGCACACTGGCATCTCGGGTGAGTGCTATGTCCATTTCAGCCAGAAGAGCCTTATGGACACGACAGTGGACAGGCGATGCGGATTCAAAACGTCACATGGAGGTTTTGCCGTATAAAGGGGAGGAGTTATTTGGAGTTGGTCTATCAGACTTGGTGGCCACGGCTACTGCCGGGAAATTCACTTTTTTACCTCAAGTCACTCCCCAACAGAGAAAGGCACCGACCTTTCAACCGCAGCCTTTTCGCTCCTACAAAAATAAGAGAGCAAAGGGCTTGTCGTACCTGCCACGAGGCAGAGGAAGAGGGAAGAGACACCAACAGGCAGCTCCTTCCCAGGAACAGAAGCCCTCCCCGGCTCCTGCAAAAACCTCAGCATGACGCTGGGGCCTCTCAAGCGGACTCGGGGACAGTGGGGGGCCGTCTCAAAAATTACAGCGCGCAGTGGGCTCACTCGCAGGTAGACCCCTGGATCCTGCAGATAATATCTCAGGGGTACAGGTTGGAATTAGAGACGGATACTCCTCATCGTTTCCTGAAGTCTGCCTTACCAACCGTCTCTTCCGAAAGGGAGAGGGTGTTGGAAGCCATTCACAAGCTGTACGCTCAGCAGGTGATAGTCAAAGTACCCCTATTACAACAAGGAAAGGGGTATTATTCCACTCTATTTGTGGTACCGAAGCCGGATGGCTCGGTAAGGCCTATTCTAAATCTGAAGTCCTTGAACCTCTACATAAAAAAGTTCAAGTTCAAGATGGAGTCACTCAGAGCAGTGATAGCGAACCTGGAAGAAGGGGACTTTATGGTATCCTTGGACATCAAGGATGCGTATCTACACGTTCCGATTTACCCCGCACACCAGGGGTACCTCAGGTTCATTGTTCAAAACTGTCACTATCAGTTTCAGACGCTGCCGTTCGGATTGTCCACGGCGCCTCGGGTCTTTACCAAGGTAATGGCCGAGATGATGATTCTTCTTCGAAGAAAAGGCGTATTAGTTATCCCATACTTGGACGATCTCCTAATAAGGGCAAGGTCCAGAGAACAGCTGGAGACAGCTTTAGCACTATCTCAAGAGGTGCTAAGACAACACGGGTGGATTCTGAATATTCCAAAATCCCATTTAATCCCGACAACTCGTCTGCTGTTCCTAGGAATGATTCTGGACACGGTTCAGAAAAAGGTTTTCCTTCCAGAGGAAAAAGCCAAGGAGTTATCCGATCTGGTCAGGAACCTCCTAAAACCAGGAAAAGTGTCAGTACATCAATGCACAAGAGTCCTGGGAAAAATGGTGGCTTCTTACGAAGCAATTCCATTCGGCAGATTCCATGCAAGAATATTCCAAAGGGATCTGTTGGACAAATGGTCAGGGTCGCATCTGCAGATGCACCTGCGAATAACCCTGTCACCAAAGACAAGGGTGTCACTTCTGTGGTGGTTGCAGAAGGCTCACCTATTAGAAGGCCGCAGATTCGGCATTCAGGATTGGATCCTGGTGACCACGGACGCCAGCCTGAGAGGCTGGGGAGCAGTCACACAAGGAAGAAACTTCCAGGGAGTATGGACGAGTCTGGAAAAGTCTCTTCACATAAACATTCTGGAACTAAGAGCAATCTACAATGCTCTAAGCCAGGCGGAACTTCTCCTGCAAGGAAAGCCGGTGTTGATTCAGTCGGACAACATCACGGCGGTCGCCCATGTAAACAGGCAGGGCGGCACAAGAAGCAGGAGTGCAATGGCAGAAGCTGCCAAGATTCTTCGCTGGGCGGAGAATCACGTGATAGCACTGTCAGCAGTGTTCATCCCGGGCGTGGACAACTGGGAAGCAGACTTCCTCAGCAGACACGATCTTCATCCGGGAGAGTGGGGTCTACATCCAGAAGTCTTCAACATGTTAATAGACCGTTGGGAAAGACCAATTGTAGACATGATGGCGTCTCGCCTCAACAAGAAACTGGACAAATATTGCGCCAGGTCAAGAGATCCACAGGCAATAGCTGTGGACGCACTGGTAACTCCTTGGGTGTACCAGTCAGTGTATGTGTTTCCTCCTCTGCCGCTCATACCAAAGGTATTGAAGATCATACGGCAAAGAAGAGTAAGAACAATACTAGTGGTTCCGGATTGGCCGAGAAGGACTTGGTATCCGGAACTTCAAGAGATGCTCACGGACGAACCGTGGCCTCTACCTCTGAGAAGGGACCTGCTACAGCAGGGTCCCTGTCTTTTTCAAGACTTACCGCGGCTGCGTTTGACGGCATGGCGGTTGAACGCCAGATCCTAAAAGGGAAAGGCATTCCAGAAGAAGTCATTCCTACCTTGATTAAGGCACGGAAGGAAGTCACCGTGAAACATTATCACCGCATTTGGCGAAAATATGTAGCGTGGTGCGAGGATCGGAGGGTTCCGACGGAGGAATTCCAACTGGGTCGTTTCCTACATTTCCTGCAATCAGGATTATCTATGGGTCTCAAATTGGGATCCATTAAGGTTCAAATTTCGGCCCTGTCAATATTCTTCCAAAAAGAATTGGCCTCTGTCCCTGAGGTCCAGACTTTTGTCAAGGGAGTACTGCATATACAGCCTCCTGTGGTGCCTCCGGTGGCACCGTGGGATCTAAATGTAGTTTTAGATTTCCTCAAATCCCATTGGTTTGAACCATTGAAAAAGGTGGATTTGAAATATCTCACATTGAAAGTGACTATGTTACTAGCCCTGGCCTCTGCCAGGAGAGTATCTGAATTGGCGGCTTTATCTTATAAAAGTCCTTATCTAATCTTCCATTCGGATAGGGCAGAACTGCGGACTCGTCCGCATTTTCTCCCTAAAGTGGTATCAGCATTTCATCTGAACCAACCTATTGTGGTGCCTGCGGCCACTAGCGACTTGGAGGACTCCAAGTTGTTGGACGTTGTCAGAGCCTTAAAAATATACATTGCAAGGACGGCTGGAGTCAGAAAATCTGACTCGCTGTTTATATTGTATGCACCCAACAAGTTGGGCGCACCTGCTTCTAAGCAGTCGATTGCTCGTTGGATTTGTAACACAATTCAACTTGCACATTCTGTGGCAGGCCTGCCACAGCCTAAAACTGTAAAAGCCCACTCCACAAGGAAGGTGGGCTCATCTTGGGCGGCTGCCCGAGGGGTCTCGGCATTACAACTCTGCCGAGCAGCTACGTGGTCGGGGGAGAACACGTTTGTAAAATTTTACAAATTTGATACCCTGGCAAAGGAGGACCTGGAGTTCTCTCATTCGGTGCTGCAGAGTCATCCGCACTCTCCCGCCCGTTTGGGAGCTTTGGTATAATCCCCATGGTCCTTTCAGGAACCCCAGCATCCACTTAGGACGATAGAGAAAATAAGAATTTACTTACCGATAATTCTATTTCTCGGAGTCCGTAGTGGATGCTGGGCGCCCATCCCAAGTGCGGATTATCTGCAATACTTGTACATAGTTATTGTTAACTAATTCGGGTTATTGTTAAGGAGCCATCTTTAAGAGGCCCTTTCTGTTGTCATACTGTTAACTGGGTTTAGATCACAAGTTGTACGGTGTGATTGGTGTGGCTGGTATGAGTCTTACCCGGGATTCAAAATGCCTCCCTTATTGTGTATGCTCGTCCGGGCACAGTACCTAACTGGAGTCTGGAGGAGGGTCATAGGGGGAGGAGCCAGTGCACACCACCTGACCTAGTAAAGCTTTACTTTTTTGTGCCCTGTCTCCTGCGGAGCCGCTATTCCCCATGGTCCTTTCAGGAACCCCAGCATCCACTACGGACTCCGAGAAATAGAATTATCGGTAAGTAAATTCTTATTATCTATGATATAAGGGAATCATCCCCTAAGGATAGAGATCAGGCTTACTCAAGCAAGCCTTAACGGTAGTTAAATACTACACATAGCTTGAGTGGAGGCACAACTATTAGGTAACCATCCCTTAATAGAATACATAGACAGCTCTCGTTCAAGGTATTGAGGGTAGGGTTACAATAATAATATTAATAATAATAATAATAATAATAATTTCTCTAACGTCCTAAGTGGATGCTGGGGACTCCGTCAGGACCATGGGGTTTAGCGGCTCCGCAGGAGACAGGGCACAACAATAAAAGCTTTAGGATCAGGTGGTGTGCACTGGCTCCTCCCCCCATGACCCTCCTCCAAGCCTCAGTTAGATTTTTGTGCCCGGCCGAGAAGGGTGCAATCTAGGTGGCTCTCCTGAGCTGCTTAGAATAAAAGTTTAAGTTAGGTTTTTTCTTTCAGTGAGACCTGCTGGCAACAGGCTCACTGCTACGAGGGACTTAGGGGAGAGAAGTAAACTCACCTGCGTGCAGGATGGATTTGCTTCTTAGGCTACTGGACACCATTAGCTCCAGAGGGAGTCGGAACACAGGTCTCACCCTGGGGTTCGTCCCGGAGCCGTGCCGCCGACCCCCCTTGCAGATGCCGAAGTTGAAGAGGTCCAGAGGTCCAGAAACAGGCGGCAGAAGACTTTCAGTCTTCATAAGGTAGCGCACAGCACTGCAGCTGTGCGCCATTGTTGTCAGCACACTTCACCAACAGTCACCAACTGTCACTGAGGGTGCAGGGCGCTGGGGGGGGCGCCCTGGGCAGCAATGTATAATACCTTTTTATGGCTAAAATACATCACATATAGCCCTTGAGGCTATATGGATGTATTTAACCCCTGCCAGATCTCACAAACTCCGGGAGAAGAGCCCGCCGAAAAGGGGGCGGGGCCTATTCTCCTCAGCACACAGCGCCATTTTCCTGCTCAGCTCTGCTGTGAGGAAGGCTCCCAGGCTCTCCCCTGCACTGCACTACAGAAACAGGGTTAAAACAGAGAGGGGGGGCACTTATTTGGCGATATGATTACATATATAAAAATGCTATAAGGGAAAACACTTGTATAAGGGGTTGTCCCTGTATAATTATAGCGTTTTTGGTGTGTGCTGGCAAACTCTCCCTCTGTCTCCCCAAAGGGCTAGTGGGGTCCTGTCCTCTATCAGAGCATTCCCTGTGTGTGTGCTGTGTGTCGGTACGTGTGTGTCGACATGTAGGAGGACGATGTTGGTGAGGAGGCGGAGCAAATTGCCTGTATTGGTGATGTCACTCTCTAGGGAGTCGACACCGGAATGGATGGCTTATTTTGGAATTACGTGATAATGTCAACACGATGCAAGGTCGGTTGACGACATGAGACGGCCGGCAAACAAATTAGTACCTGTCCAGGCGTCTCAGACACCGTCAGGGGCTTGTAAAAACGCCAATTTACCTCAGTTGGTCGACACAGACACAGACACGGACACTGACTTCAGTGTCGACGGTGAAGAAACAAACGTATTTTCCTTTAGGGCCACACGTTACATGTTAAGGGCAATGAAGGAGGTGTTATATATTTCTGATACTACAAGTACCACAAATAAGGGTATTATGTAGGGTGGGAATAATCTACTTGTAGTTTTTCCTGAATCAGATAAATTAAAGTGTGTGATGATACGTGGGTTTCCTCCGATAGAAAATTATTGGAGGTATACCCTTTCCCGCCAGAAGTGAGGGCGAGTTGGGAAACACACCTTAGGGTGGATAAGGCGCTCACACGCTTATAAAAACAAGTGGCGTTACCGTCTCCAGATACGGCCGCCCTCAAGGAGCCAGCTGATAGGAAGCTGAAAAATATCCTAAAAAGTATATACACACATACTGGTGTTATACTACGACCAGCAATCGCCTCAGCCTGGATGTGCAGCGCTGGGGGGGCTTGGTCGGATTTCCTGACTGAAAATATTGATACCCTTGACAGGAACAATATTTTATTGACTATAGAGCATTTTAAGGATGCATTTCTATATATGCGAGATGCGCAGAGGGATATTTGCATTCTGGCATCAAGAGTAGATGTGATGTCCATATCTGCCAGACGATGTTTATAGACACGACAGTGGTCAGGTGATGCAGATTCCAGACGGCACATGGATATTGCCGTATAAAGGGGCGGTCCATCGGACCTGGTGGCCATGGCAACAGCTGGAAAATCCACTTTTGTTACCCCAAGTCACATCTCAGCAGAAAAGGACACAGTCTTTTCAGTCTCAGTCCTTTCGTACCCATAAAGGCAGGCGGGCAAAAGGCCAGTCATATCTGCCCAGGGTTAGAGGAAAGGGAAGAAGACTGCAGCAGGCAGCCCATTCCCAGGAACAGAAGTCCTCCACAGCTTCTGCCAAGTCTGCAGCATGACGCTGGGGCCATACAAGCGGACTCAGGTGCGGTGGGGGGTCATCTCAAGAGTTTCAGCACGCAGTGGGCTCACTCGCAAGTGGACTCCTGGATCCTACACGTAGTATCCCAGGTGTACATTGGAAATTCGAGACGTCTTCCCCTCACAAGTTCCTGAAGTCTGCTTTACCAACGTCTCCCTCCGACAGGGAGGCAGTATTGGGAAAAAATTCACAGGCTGTATTCCCAGCAGGTGATAATCAAAGTACCCCTCCTACAACAAGGGAAGGGGTATTATTCCACACTATATTGTGGTACTGAAGCCAAACGGCTCGGTGAGATCTAAAAGATTTGAACAATTACATACAAGGGTTCAAATCAAGATGGAGTCACTCAGAGCAGTGATAGCGAACCAGGACGATATGGTGTCACTGGATATCAGGGACGCTTACCTACATGTCCAAATTTTGCCCTTCTCACCAAGGGTATCTCAGGTTCGTGGTACAGAACTGTCACTATCAGTTCAGACGCTGCCGTTTGGATTGTCCACGGCACCCCGGGTCTTTACCATGGTAATGGCCGAAATGATGATTCTTCCTAAAAGAAATATGGACGCTTTCCTGATAAGGGCAAGGTCCAGAGAACAGTTGGCGGTCGGAGTAGCACTATCTCAAGTAGTTCTACGACAGCACGAGTGGATTCTAAATATTCCAAAATCGCAGCTTTTTCCGACGACACGTCTAATGTTCCTAAGAATGATTCTGGACACAGTCCAGAAAAGGATGTTTTCTCCCGGAGAAGAAGGCCAGGGAGTTATCCGAGCTAGCCAGGAACCTCCTAAAACCAGGAAAAGTATCAGTGCATCATTGCACAAGGGTCCTGTGAAAAATGGTGGTTTCTTACAAAGCGATCCCATTCGGTAGATTTCACGCAAGAACCTTTCAGTGGAATCTGCTGGGAAAATGGTCCGGATCGCATCTTCAGATGCATCAGCGGATAACCCTGTCTCTAAGGACAAGGGTGTTTTCTTCTGCGGTGGCTGCAGAGTGCTCATCTATGAAAGGGCCGCAGATTCGACATTCAGGACTGGGTCCTGGTGACCACGGATGCCAGCCTGAGTGGCTGGGGAGCAGTCACACAAGGAAAAAAAATTTCCAGGGAGTGTGATCAAGTCTGGAGACTTCTCTCCACATAAATATACTGGAGCTAAGGGCAATTTACAAGGCTCTAAGCTTAGCAAGACCTCTGCTTCAAGGTCAGCCGGTATTGATCCAGTGGGACAACATCACGGCAGTCGCCCACGTAAACAGACAGGGCGGCACATAAAGCAGGAGGGAAATGGCAGAAACTGCAAGGATTCTTCGCTGGGCGAAAAATCATGTGATAACACTCTCAGCAGTGTTAATTCCGGGAGTGGAAAACTGGGAAGCAGACTTCCTCAGCAGGCATAACCTCCACCCGGGAGAGTGGGGACTTCAGCGGGAAGTCTTCCACATGATTGTAAACCGTTGGGAAAAACCAAAGGTGGACATGATGGCGTCCCGCCTGAACAAAAAACTAGACAGATATTGCGCCAGGTCAAGGGACCCTCAGGCAATAGCGGTGGACGCTCTGGTAACACTGTGGGTGTACCAGTCAGGGTATGTGTTCCCTCCTATGCATCTCATACCAAAAGTACTGAGAATCATAAGAAGGAGATGAGTAAGAACGATACTCGTGATTCCGGATGGGTCAAGAAGGACTTGGTACCCGGAACTTCAAGAGATGCTCACGGAAGAACCGTGGCCTCTACCTTTAAGAGAGGACCTGCTCCAGCAGGGGCCTTGTCTGTTCCAAGACTTACTGCGGCTGCGTTTGACGGCATGGCAGTTGAACGCCGGATCCTGAAAGGGCATTCCAGATGAAGTCATCCCTACCCTGGTCGAAGCCAGGAAGGATGTAACCGCAAAACATTTTCACCGCATTTGGCGAAAATATGTTGCGTGGTGTGAGGCCAAGAAGGTCCCTACAGAGGAATTCCAACTGGGTCGTTTCCTACATTTCCTGAAAACAGGACTGTCTATGGGCCTAAAATTAGGGTCCATTAAGGTTCAAATTTCGACCCTGTCGAATTTCTTCCAGAAAGAACTGGCTTCAGTGCCTGAAGTTCAGACGTTTGTAAAAGGGGTACTGCATATACAGCCTCCTTTTGTGCCCCCAGTGGCACCTTGGGATCTCAATGTTGTTTTGAGTTTCCTAAAGTCACATTGGTTTGATCCACTCACCACTGTGGAATTAAAATATTTCACATGGAAGGTGAAGATTCTATTAGCCCTGGCTTCAGCCAGGCGTGTGTCAGAATGGGCGGCTTTATCATATAAAAGCCCTTACTTAATTTTTCATTCTGACAGGGCAGAATTGAGGACTCGTCCTCAATTTCTCCTTAAGGTGTTTTCTGTTTTTCACATGAACCAACCTATTGTGGTACCTGCGGCTACTAGGGACTTGGAGGACTCCAAGTTACTTGACGTTGTCAGGGCCCTGAAAATATATGTTTCCAGGACGACTGGAGTCAGAAAATCTGACTCGCTGTTTAGCCTGTATGCACCCAACAAGATGGGTGTTCCTGCTTCTAAGCAGACGATTGCTCGCTGGATTTGTAGTACAATTCAGCTTGCACATTCTGTGGCAGGCTTGCCACAGCCAAAATCAGTAAAAGCCCATTCCACAAGGAAGTGGGCTCATCTTGGGCGGCTGCCCGAGGGGTCTCGGCTTTACAACTTTGCCGAGCTGCTACTTGGTATGGGGCACACCCTGACTGAGGAGGACCTGGAGTTCTCTCATTCGGTGCTGCAGAGTCATCCGCACTCTCCCGCCCGTTTGGGAGCTTTGGTATAATCCCCATGGTCCTGACGGAGTCCCCAGCATCCACTTAGGACGTTAGAGAAAATAAGAATTTACTTACCGATAATTCTATTTCTCGTAGTCCGTAGTGGATGCTGGGCGCCCATCCCAAGTGCGGATTGTCTGCAATACTTGTACATAGTTATTGTTACAAAAATCGGGTTATTCTTGTTGTGAGCCATCTTTTCAGAGGCTCCTTCGTTGTTATCATACTGTTAACTGGGTTCAGATCACAGGTTGTACGGTGTGATTGGTGTGGCTGGTATGAATCTTACCCGGGATTCAATATCCTTCCTTATTATGCACGCTCGTCCGGGCACAGTGTCCTAACTGAGGCTTGGAGGAGGGTCATGGGGGGAGGAGCCAGTGCACACCACCTGATCCTAAAGCTTTTATTGTTGTGCCCTGTCTCCTGCGGAGCCGCTAAACCCCATGGTCCTGACGGAGTCCCCAGCATCCACTACGGACTACGAGAAATAGAATTATCGGTAAGTAAATTCTTATTTTCATTTATATACAGGTTGAGTATCCCTTATCCAAAATGCTTGGGACCAGAGGTATTTTGGATATGGGATTTTTCCGTATTTTGGAATAATTGCATACCATAAAGAGATATCATGGCGATGGGACCTAAGTCTAAGCACAGAATGTATTTATGTTTCATATACACCTTATACACACAGCCTTATACACACATTTTAGCCAATATTTTTTATAACTTTGTGCATTAAACAAAGTGTGTGTACATTCACACAATTCATTTATGTTTCTTATACACCTTATACACACAGCCTGAAGGTCATTTAATACAATATTTTTAATAACTTTGTGTATTAAACAAGGTTTGTGTACATTGAGCCATCAAAAAACAAAAGTTTCACTATCTCACTCAAAAAAGTCCGTATTTCGGAATATTCCGTATTTCGGATATTTGGATATGGGATACTAAACCTGTAATGCTTTTTCACAGAAGGACTCAAGGCGCTTTACAGAAAATATGAACATAATACAAAGATTTATATTTGTGGGAAATACAGAAACCAGTGAACATAATGCATGTTCAGTGCAGCTTTTTTTGGATAAGAAATTCCAGGAATTATTTATCTTATCCATAAAATACCAGATCAGGCAGCCATCTTGGGTGCACTATATAGGTTACATTGGGTGGAACAGGCAATGCCTGGAAGAGATGACACAATGGGGAAGCTACAGAATATTAAAGTGAGATGCAGGATCCTTACAAAATCATCACATCCATGCAATGTTAACCTACCCACGTGAGTACCAGATGAAGCAACCATCTTGGGCACACTGCTTAGGTTACAATTATTTATTACCAGTTATTTTGCCTTGGAGAGAGATAAAGTGGAGGGAGATAAAGTACCAGCTAATCAGCTCCTAACTGCCACATTAAAGACTGTTGCCCAGATTTATGAATCCTTGGAGAGTGATAAAAAGCAGGGTGATAAAGTACCAACCAATCAGCTCCTACCTGTCATTTTTTTTCAAACACAGTCTGTAACATGGCAGTTAGGAGCTTATTGGCTGGTACTTTAACATTGTGCTATTTATTACTCTCCAAGGCTTGATAAATGGTCCCCTGTGTTTGAAGAATGACAGGAGCTGGTAGGCTGGTACTTTATCTCTGTCCACTTTATCTCTCTCCAATACTAAGTACATAGACCCCAATGTCTCTAACATATGTTCCTTAAATCAGTCTGTACACTCCAACTAATATTTAAGAAAGTGTTACAAATAAATGACAAAACTTAGTTATAAATATAATGTTCATGTTATGCCATTTGTAAACAATCATCGTGGCAACGCATAATTAATCATTGTTATAACGAATCACTTGTCAAAAATGCAGTGAAGTCAACAAATTCAGAAGACCGCAACACTTTTTCGAAGAGATTCATTTCTAGTTTGTCAAAAATAAATTAGTTGGGCTCTGCTAAAACATTGCAAAATAAACAACATCAAAAGCATTCATGATAGATTATTGCCACAATATCCATCACTCATTATTCTGAGTTTAATCTGCGCTGCTCATTTGCAAGACTTTTCCAAGGATTAGAGGCCCATGTTCGTGCTATTTTTTTTGTTCCCTTCCCTTAGTCTGTTCAAACTTTCTTCTGTATCTGCATCAAGGATTGACCTGGAATCTTGACATGCTAAAAACGTATACAACTTAGAGAGTTCTGAAAATCATACTGAAGGCTTTAAATAACTGATGTGCTGAAGTTGCACACATGCTTTTCTCCCACTGTTTGAACAACCTATTATAATTTAAATGTGTGAGACTGAGAGATCCATTTTTTCCGGCTAACTTTCTTTATCACATTATTGAAATTCTGACATTCTCCTTTATTGAGCTTTACACCAGAACATGCTTTAATTGTAATTAAAAAGAGGCTGCTCATTTTTTTCATACTTTAATTTATTACAGTTATTAAAATGCATGGGTAAAATAAACAAACCTGAAACTCTGTCTCACTCCATTAAATTAAATTAAATTGTTTTCATAAAATACATTTGCTGTATAGTGGAAAAATAAGCTTACCTTTACTTATATGGATATACAGTATATCAACTCAGTTTAAAAAAAAATAATAATAAAAAATAATAATAATAGAGTTACTGATCAGTGATAGGCAGTGGTCGAAGTGGGGCGGTATATGCTGGTATGGTATACCGCCACTTCTTCCACTGACCCGGAAATGAGGAAATGAAAGTGCAGCAGGAGGCGAGGGAAGTGGCCATCCTGCGGCACATGTTCAGTATTTTACCTTGTTTTGAGTACCGAGAACTCCCATTTGAAAAATGAGCGGGTCCCTGGGATGCGCTCCACGGCAGCCCGGCTGGACTGGTGTGGTGGCTGAGCACGGAGGGACTGAGTGTTTCTGCAGTGATGGGGGAGTGGTTCCCAGTGTTCCCGTGGCTGGTGCGCAGGGGGGTTTGGAGAGGACGCGAGGCCGGATGCTCATTGCTCGGCTCCTGTGGGGGTAAATGGCATCCTGCTCAGTGTCCCCATGTCTGGTAGGCGGCCGGGGGAACGTGGGTCCGGATGCTCAGTGCTCGGCTTCGGCGGGGGTGAGTTGCAGCTGGCTGTGTGCTCAGTGTCCCTGTGCCTGGGGGGGGGGGCGCGGAGGGAGGGAGAGGAGACGCTCATCACTCTGGTGGGGGTAAGTGGCAGGTGTGCTTATTATTCCCGTGGTGGTGGCGGGTATCTGTGTGCTCTGTGTCCCAGTACTGCCCAATCTGCCATCTACCCTTACCCCCTCCCTACTCTCCAGCACTGCCTGCCCCTAATCCTCTCCTTGCCCTAACTGCCATCTACCCCGACTCCCCAGCACTGCCCATAGTACCAGCTGTCTTTAAGCCCGTCTTTTCCCAAGTACTGCCCCAGTTATATACCCCTACCCCCAAGGCACTTTCCATAGTACTGCCTATCTCCCCTTGCCCCAGCTATCTAATACCCTTCCTACTCTCCCAGTACTGCCTGTCTCAATAAACCTCCTTGCCCCCAATAGTGCCCTAACTACTATCCACCCTTACCATCTCCCTATCACTCAGTGTTACCTGCCTCTAACTCCCTCCTTGCCCTCCAGTACTGCCCCAGCTGCTATCTACCCTTACCCCCACCCTATCCTCAGCACTGCCCCAATATCTGCATGACCCCCTCCCCCCCCCCCGCACACACACACATGCCAATAATATGTTATGGGACCCAGAAATGGTGAAGTGTGACCCCAATTTTCTATAGTGAGGGGTCCCAGGGACCCACAATTTTTTTCGCTCAGCGCGATCACTGATGTTGCTCCCGTCCCTGCTTGGCGGCCGGCGGCTGTGTAGAGCACTGTACTAGCTCACAGCCGCTCGCCGCCACCAGCCGCCCACCGCACGCCGCTCACCACCGCCAGCTGCCAACACAGCTCAACGCCGCCAGCCACCAGCCGCTCACCCGCAACAAATAAGTCAGGTAATGTTCCCCTGCTGTCACCCTCTCTCCCTATCGTTACTGTCCCTGTCCCTACTGTCACTCTCTCTCTCCCTGCTGTCACTGTCATCACTCTCTCTCCCTGCTGTCACTGTCATCACTCTCTCCCTGCTGTCAGTGTCGTCACTCTCGTCACTCTCTCTCTCCCTGATGTCACTGTCATTACTCTCTCTCCCTGTTGTTACTCTCTCTCCCTGTTGTCACTCTCTCTCTCCCTGTCGTCACTCTGGCTGTCCCTGTCGTCACTCTGGCAGTCCCTGTCGTCACTCTGGCTGTCCCTGCTGTCACAATTTCAGCTCATTCAGTGTGCTACAATGTGAATTTCGGCTCATTCGGTGTGCTACAATGTGAATTTCGGCTTATTCATTGTGCTACAATGTGAATTTCGGCTCATTCAGTGTGCTACAATGTGAATTTCGGCTCATTCAGTGTGCTACAATGTGCATTTCGGCTCATTCAGTGTGCTACAATGTGAAATTCAGCTCATTCAGTGTGCTACAATGTGAATTTCGGCTCATTCAGTGTGCTACAAAGTGAATTTCAGCTCATACAGTGTGCTATAATGGGAATTTCGGCTAGTATTGTGTGCTATAATGTGAATTTCAGCACGTACCGTGTGCTATAATGTGAAAGGGGCACCAGTACTAGATAGTATAAGGGGTTCTACTACACTGGACACGCCCCTTTTGGGTGACCACACCCCCTTTTGGGTGACCACGTCCCCTTTTCTGGAACGGATAATTGCGTCCTTGACTCTTGCATGCCCTCACTTCAAAATTTCCACTTCGACCACTTGTGCTAGGCAAACTGATATGGTCTAAGGGTTGCACAGGTGGACCTTCTTAATGTCCGTACATTACCCTTAACCTCAGTGATAAGTTAGATTTAATCAAGCAAAGAGACATCTACCCAGTGGCGGAACTAGCGAGCGGTGGGCCCAGGTGCGACAAAATGCTTTGGGCCCCCCTCCCCCTCATCCCATCCAAGTCCACCCCCTCACCCCTGGAGAGGATCCGGTGAGGGGGGACCTGCTCAAGGCCAGGGAAATGGATACCTAACAACAGTGCCGTAATTTGAAATTTTAGCGCTGTGTGCAAGAAACGGCATCGGGGCCCACCCCTCTATGTAAAACAGGGACAGTGCGCGCCTGTGGCGCACACAAAAGAAATAGGGGCGTGGCTTCGTGGGGCAGGGGTGTGGCCACAAAATATTACCAATTTTTGTAACGGTGCTGTTATGAGCCACGGCTGTGGCTCATTCCTGTTTTGCATTTTGGTTAGGTATTTTATGTTATACTTCTGATTATGTTCCTCGTGGGTGTCATGGGGTGTTCGGAGCTCACCCTTAAGGAGAGGGTACTGTTATGAACCACAGGTAGTGGTTCATTCCTGTTTTCAGTATTTTATGTTTATAGTTCTCTTGCAGGCCAGGATTTCCCTTTGCTCTGGTTTAGAAGATTATTGTGTGCTGTCGGTGGTGAGTCTGTGTAATTGCAGCCTGTTTCCATGTGGTTGGCCTCACCTGTCTGCTAATTGCATCTTGTCAGTTTGGAGTCATGCAACAGGGCAACTGCACAACATAATTAATTAGGGCTCTCTGTTATATTCTGGCTCTGTGCAATACACAGATGCTGGTGATAGTTCTTGAGTTCTGAGCTAGTTCCTGCCAGTTCCTGAGTGTCGGTTCCAGTGTCGGTTCCAGTGTCAGTTCCAGTGTCGGTTCCAGTGTCTGATCCAGTGTTGGTTCCAGTGTCTGATCCCATGTCCTGCCGTGAAGCGTTCCTGTCCAGAAGTCCTGTGGCTTTGTCTGTTCCTGGTCGAGTATCTGGCTTCTTGGTGTCCACCGGTCTATCGTTTGGGATTCTGCCTGTCCTCCGGTTCAGAAAGCCTGTGTCGGCTACATTGGGGGTTCCTGTCCATTTGCCAGTATTTGTACCGGTTCCGTGAGTAGCGGCTTTGCCGCATCCGTCGGCCTAGGCCGCTGTATTCCTTGGTTATATCTGTTACTGGTGTTTTGCAGAGGGTTCTGCATATGCTGTCACCGCCAGTACACAACAGTATAGTGTCGGCGTGTGGACAGCATTTCCTTTGTTGTTCTTTTCCTTTGGCGGTGTGCCGCACATGTATTTAGTTTTAGGGTTGTTAGTAGCCCCTAGCCTTCTGTTTGCTTTAGTTAGAGGTCCCCTTGTTATTATCCTGTCTCGGTTCACGCCTTTTCTCACTCTAAGACCTGGAGGCATCGGAGTTGGGCAGACCTAATCCGCCCTTCAAACGTGGCTGCCGTGGGCCCACGAAAGCATAGTCACGCAGGCGTGAACTGACCACACGGGTGAAACAATGGAGGTAGGCTGCTAGGGGCTATTTCCATACCACACCTTATTTCAGCGTCACGTTCTGGTGCTCTGGACTCACTACGCAACATCTCTCTTGTTCTGAGCACCAGGAACATAACATTATCACCAGCCATACAACAAAAAAGAAACAAAGCTAAATAGTAGTTTTTTCTTTTTTGGCCCAGTCCAGTGTCCTGTCTAGAATCCAGTCCTGTCAAGAATCCAGTCCTGTCTAGAACTCAGTGTGCAGAATCCAGTCCGGTGTTTAGAATCCAGTCCTGTCTAGAATTCAGTGTGCAGAATCCAGTCCGGTATTTAAAAATCCAGTCCAGTCTTGTCTTGTCTTGTTCAAAAATCCAGTCCAGTCTTGTCTTGTCTAGTTTAAAAATCCAGTCCAGTCTTGTCTTGTCTAGAATCTTGTCTAAGAATCTTGTCTAGAATCGTGTCTAGAATCTTGTCTAAGAATCTTGTCTAGAATCTTGTCTTAGAATCGTGTCTAGAATCGTGTCTAGAATCGTGTCTAGTCTTGTCTTGTCTAGTTTGAAATCCTCCTATGCCTACTATGCAAGCCCTGCAAGCATCTCTCTCAGCCCTGAACTCTGCTTTCGGTGCTTTGAAACCTGAGCGGATGGAAGTTTTGCAGCAATCCTTAAAGCAACTGCAAAACCTTCTGACCAAAATTTTGCTTATTTTGCCAGAAGTTGTTGAGAGTTCATCCTCTAAAGAGACTCTTGTTCACAGTATGGTGACAAGTGAATCCTCAGGTTTAATTAAAGAGAAAAGGTTTAAAAGTTTTCCGCGGCCCAGGCTCTCAGAAGAGGAGCGTCTGCGTCGCAGAAACTCAAATTTATGCCTATATTGTGGGGGTTTAGGCCACTATCTGGAGACCTGTGAGTTGCGCAAGCCAAAGTTTGGTGACAAGTCCTGCCCTCTGGCCAAGTGGAGTCAGGATTCAAGACCTACTCCTGTCTCTACTGTGGCAGAGGTACTTGTCACACAACCCACACTAAAAAGCACTCTCTCCTATAATTGGGGTCCTCGGGCTAGGGAGCCCCATTATAGATTCAGGAACCAAAGGAGAATGTTTTTCTCCTATCTTGATTTTCCTGTTGAAGCAGAGTTGCAAACCCCTGGAGCGGTGCCCGATGCCCGGGGTCCTGGAGCAGTACCCGATGCCTGGGGTCCTGGAGCGGTACCCGATGCCCAGGGTCCTGGAGCGGTACCCGATGCCCAGAGTCCTGGAGTGGTACCCGATGCCCAGAGTCCTGGAGAGGTACCCGATGCCCAGAGTCCTGGAGCGGTACCCGATGCCCAGAGTCCTGGAGCGGTACCCGATGCCCAGAGTCCTGGAGCGGTACCCGATGCCCAGAGTCCTGGAGCGGTACCCGATGCCTAGAGTCCTGGAGCGGTACCCGATGCCCAGAGTCCTGGAGCGGTACCCGATGCCCAGAGTTCTGGAGCGGTACCCGATGCCCAGAGTCCTGGAGCGGTACACGATGCTCTGGGTCATAGAGGGACATCGAATATTATAGCTCAGGTGTCAATACCAGAAGGGGTCTCAGAAGCTGTTACCCCAGGTAGGGACTTGAAAAGCGCAATTCCAGAGAAGGTGTCTAAAACCATAGTTCTAGAAGGGAACTCGAGAAGCAAAACCCCAGTAGGGATCTTTGAAGTAATATCCCCAAGTGGGGTCTCGAGAGACACAGCCCTAGAGAAGGGTCTAGAGGTCGCTTCCCCAGGAAAGGACTCAAGAGGCATAGCGTTAGTGGAGGTTCTGAAGGTTATAGCTTCAGCAAAAGTCCCGGAGGTCATAGTCCCGGGAGAAGTTTCGATAATTATCGACTCAGAGAGGGAGGCTGACAGCCCGGTCCCAGAGAGGGAGGCTGACGACCCGGTCCCAGAGAGGGAGGCTGACGGCCCGGTCCCAGAGAGGGAGGCTGACGGCCCGGTCCCAGTAAAAGAATCCGAGGCCACTGCCCCAGCGGGGTTCCCGGAGGCCACTGCCCCAGCGGGGTTCCCGGAGGCCACTGCCCCAGCGGGGTTCCCGAAGGCCACTGCCCCAGCAGGGGTTCCGAGGGCCACTGCCCCAGCGGGGGTTCCGAGGGCCACTGCCCCAGCGGGGGTTCCGAGGGCCACTGCCCCAGAGGGGGTTCCGAGGGTCACTACCCCAGGTGGGATTCCAAGGGCAACTGTCCCAGGTAGGGTTCAGAAAGTCACTGCCCCGGGTGGGGTTCTGAGGGCCACTGCCCCAGGTGGGGTTCCGAGGGCCACTGCCCCAGGTGGGGTTCCGAGGGCCACTGCCCCAGGTGGGGTTCAGAAAGTCACTGCCCCAGGTGGGGTTCAGAAAGTCTCAGCCTCGAGTAAGGTCAGTAGTGACCAGGTCCTAGCAAAGCACTCTAGTCAGTCAGATGGGAAGGAAGCAGATCCTGACTCTGTTGATATCTCAACATCTATAATCTTTGATGGGGACTTAGTCCAATTTCTGGCGCTTTACAAACACTATTACACCATTTTGTTGTCTAGACCATTTCTGGGCATCTCTTCAGAGAACCTTGTGCTCTATCTGATATATTCCTTTAGAGGAGAGCCTTTTGAGTGGGCGTCCAGCTTAATGAAAGCTGAAGATCCCATTCTTCAGGATCCCCCAGCATTCAGTGATGCAGTTATTAAGAGATATGGTTCCAAAGAAATTGGTTCAGGTTCCTCTAGGTCACCCGTCTTATATGCTGAGAGTCCACCGTATACTGTAAACTCGGCACAAAAATCACAGCCTATTACCATTGCTACTGGATGCGCTTTCCTGTCTTCTCCCTACAGGAAATCTTCTAAAGTTTCAGTACCTAGGGGAATGAAACCAATCTATGGTCTGTTCTCAGATTCCGAAACTGATGAGGTTTCTTATATGCCGGGGCACTCTGGTAGGAGACGGAAGAAGCATCTGACTGCTCGACCTATATGTTTTGAAGAATTTTATGAGCCAGAGATTTCTTCCGTTCCTGGTGTCGCCAAGCAAGCACAGGGTAAATCGAAGAAAAAGAAAAAGAAATATTGCTGACTCTTGCCTTGTGGTGTGTATATATATATATATATATATATATATATATTAAAAAAAGTTTTTTTTTTCCTTGTCTTGTGTCCAGTGGCCACCGTCAAGGGGGGGGGGGGCACTGTTACAAGCTTGTTTCTGTTTCTTGTCTTTGTCTGTTTGTTCCAGTGTCAGGTTTATTAATGTACACCTTGTTCTGGAAAACCTGAATTTTGGGGTCCGTTGACCCCTCCTCGGGGGGGGGGGGTACTGTTATGAGCCACGGCTGTGGCTCATTCCTGTTTTGCATTTTTGTTAGGTATTTTATGTTATACTTCTTTTTATGTTCCCCGTGGGTATCATGGGGTGTTTGGAGCTCACCCTTAAGGAGAGGGTACTGTTATGAACCACAGGTAGTGGTTCATTCCTGTTTTCAGTATTTTATGTTTATAGTTCTCTTGCAGGCCGGGATTTCCCTTTGCTCTGGTTTAGAAGATTATTGTTTGCTGTCGGTGGTGAGTCTGTGTAATTGCAGCCTGTTTCCATGTGGTTGGCCTCACCTGTCTGCTAATTGCATCTTGTCAGTTTGGAGTCAAGCAACAGGGCAGCTGCACGACATAATTAATTAGGGCTCTCTGTTACATTCAGGCTCAGTGCAATACACAGACGCTGGTGATAGTTCTTGAGTTCTGAGCTAGTTCCTGCCAGTTCCTGAGTGTCGGTTCCAGTGTCGGTTCCAGTGTCAGTTCCAGTGTCGGTTCCAGTGTCTGATCCAGTGTTGGTTCCCGTGTCTGATCCAGTGTCTGATCCCATGTCCTGCCGTGAAGCGTTCCTGTCCAGAAGTCCTGTGGCTTTGTCTGTTCCTGGTCGAGTATCTGGCTTCTTGGTGTCCACCGGTCTGTCGTTTGGGATTCTGCCTGTCCTCCGGTTCAGAGAGCCTGTGTCAGCTACATTGGGGGTTCCTGTCCGTTTGCCAGTATTTGTACCAGTTCCGTGAGTAGCGGCTTTGCCGCATCCGTCGGCCTAGGCCGCTGTATTCCTTGGTTATATCTGTTACTGGTGTTTTGCAGAGGGTTCTGCATATGCTGTCACCGCCGGTACACAACAGTATAGTGTCGGCGTGTGGACAGCATTTCCTTTGTTCACGTGAAAATAGAGAAGTTAGACCAGATGTGGTGCGCTTATCAAATAACAAATATGCAAATTGTACTTCCCTTAATTGTAAATCTTCTGTCGTAGGGTGTGTAAGTACTTCATAGAAACGGAATCCACATGTGGGCATAAAAAGAAATAATTCAGCATATAGTGTAGTATGTTAAAATCCAAACAAATTTAATATAATCAAGCAATAAAATTTGCCAACGAGGCTGATTTGACATGCACAATTTAAAATGGTATCAGGTGGAGGTTTACCAAAATCAGGTATAATGGAAGCCTTTTAACGGTGTCTTTAAGATGTTAATTGCTGGTGTTAACCTTGTAATACAGACATCTCAGTGCGTAAGAAAATAGGTGGAGGTTTACCAGATTTTCATGAGGTATGTGCCTTTAAGATGTGAAGATGAGGAGATAACAGCTCCGGAAACTGTCCCGAAAAGGTCCACACAACTCCGTCCGTCTGGCAAGTCTCCTTCCAACGATTAGTTTCCTGTCATACAGTGCCGACGCGTTTAGGGATCTCTCCCTTCCTCAAGGCTTTACAAGTGGTGCTTCTACAACCGGTACTGTCACACACCAAACACTTTTTGTCCTTAGCAGCTGCACACCTCCGACAGGGCCCTGCTGATTCCAAAGCACAACCTGGCCCTCTTCTCCCCTGCACTGTCACTTCTCACACCCTGCAGGATTGCTACAGCTGCTCTGCAGGGTGTGAGAAGGAGACTTGCCAGATGGACGGAGTTGTGTGGACCTTTTGGGGACAGTTTCCGGAGCTGTTATCTCCTCATCTTCACATCTTAAAGGCACATACCTCATGAAAATCTGGTAAACCTCCACCTATTTTCTTACGCACTGAGATGTCTGTATTACAAGGTTAACACCAGCAATTAACATCTTAAAGACACCGTTAAAAGGCTCCCATTATACCTGATTTTGGTAAACCTCCACCTGATACCATTTTAAATTGTGCATGTCAAATCAGCCTCGTTGGCAAATTTTATTGCTTGATTATATTAAATTTGTTTGGATTTTAACATACTGCACTATATGCGGAATTATTTCTTTTTATGCCCACATGTGGATTCCGTTTCTCTGAAGTACTTACACACAGGGCCGGTGCAAGGTTTCTCGGCACCCTAGGCAAAACTTCTACCTACTGCCCCTTCCCCCTACCCGCCCTTCAGGTGAAAGACATGCTGCTACTCTCCCCCACCCCCAGTCTGTTGCATGGCTGCTCTCTTCTCATTATCTCCCCAGTCTGTGTGGGTGCCTGCAGCTCTCACCCCCCCCCCCCCCCACTCTGTTAAATGTCTGCTGTTCTATCTCCTCCACATCTGTGTGCGTGCTGCTGCTCATCCCCCCCAGACTGTGTGCATGCCTGCTGCCCCCCCCCCCCCCACCCAGACTGCTGCTCTGCTGCTCTCCCCCTCTTTCCTTATCAAATGCAGAGAATGCACTGTGCAGCCACCTTACCTGCGGGATGCGATGCAGAGTTGGGACTAAGTAGTCTGCAAAAGAGCCTGCAATGAAGAGCAGCGCCACATGTCACCCCCAGCCAGGACTCCAGGAGCTGTCAAAGAAACTTCTTGTGCCGGGTGGAGTCGGAGCTGGAGGCTGCAATACGGGAGCTTGCCAGTTGCGACTACTGTAAGATACGACTGCCGGGGGGATTGCGGCGACTGTGAGGTAGGACCATGCTACCTTTTTCAGGCAGCTCTAGCAGGTCGCCCCCTCAGGATCCGGCGCCCCTAGGCAACTGCCTAAAGCTGCCTAGTGGAAGCTCCGGCCCTGCTTACACACCCTACGACAGAAGATTTACAATTAAGGGAAGTACGATTTGAATATTTGTTATTTGATAAGCGCACCACATCTGGTCTAATTTCTCTATTTTCACGTGTTCTATTTATGGTATTGGGGATACCTTCAGACCAGATTGTTTGCAGCATATCTATATAGGCGCCGGGGCACTTTTCTGCTATCGTTAATACTAGCATTTCCTTTGTTGTTCTTTTCCTTTGGCGGCGTGCCGCACATGTATTTAGTTTTAGGGTTGCACAAAGAAGTTAGATGGGTATTAAGTGTATTGCCCAGGAGCAGATAAGATGGGGTTACTCACTAATCTTAAAAAAAAAGGCACTGCTGGAACTTTGAAAGGTATTTACTACATGATGCATCTATATACAGGTGTCCTCATTTAACTATCATACTGGCTGGATATAATGTATGTGGGATACACACTTGGACAATGTACCGAAGCATCGATTGACCAATTTTGGTAAGCATATACACCTACCAATCAGCAGCACAATATAAAAACCATTTAAATATGGCTTCCCACTTTTGATGTCGTTTGAAATGGTTCTTGCAGCCAACATAATGTGCAATTGTTTGGTCGTGTGTACACTCTGTAAGATGTGAACGATATCTCTCTACTATACTGCACATCGCATCTGTTTTGTGCAGTACGACCAATTTGATATATCTGTGAAAAATGTTGTTCACAGATATATTATGTGTACAAACATGCAGATAGGTACTACTATATATTGTTTGGGTTCAAGTTCAGAACATGGGACCCCCTTGGTTAGCATAACTAAACTGCTTCAGAACATCATTAAACTTGTTCAGAACATTAAAATGTGTACCCTCACTGGCTCGATTCACACACCGCTATACGATCAAGGTGGCTTGCTCAGCACCGATTACTATTCCCAATAGATGTCCACATGGATCGTCTTCTGAGGCAGTTTACTTAGGCTAGCCCAGGGGGTCCCATATTCTGAACTTGAGCCTATCTTTTGTTGGCTGTACGGCAATGTGAAAACATTACAGATAGCAGGAAAGATATATACAAGGTAACTACAAATTTTATTTTCTTGAATCGATCTTTCACCTCCATATACAAAATATTTGGGGTTTAGGATATTCCCAAACAAAATTCCTTTTATCATTAAAGTGTAAAGCAGCACATGTAGTGAGGTGCCGCTTAGGGTGCCCGATTGTCACATCTAACACAGACACAGTCATAAATATGTCTGATATGATTTCTTTACCTTCCTTACAGGAGTTAAATATTTGCTAAATGAAGGTGCTATTAATATCAAGGTTTAGGGAACAATTAGACAAAAAAGTGTGGGCCAATAAAGATGCCAAATATGCCTTCTGCATTCTCCAAAGTTACTCAAACTATAAGGTATAAATTCTTGAGAATTTACTATGTTCTATATAAAGCAAGTTGTATGTTAGGCTTAGAAGTTCTTGTTACCATTATTTTCTATAAGAAAATAAAGCAAATGAATTTACAGACTAGAGTATCTGAATTGTGTTACAAATGTGTCCTAATTAACTATGCTTCTGTCCAGACATTTGGGTACCCTTGTGCGATATGATAGACATCTCATGATAAGGGGTGGTCTTCAGTTTGCCGGCTGTTGGGATCCCGGCGCACAGTATACCGGATCCGGGAGCCCAACCACCGGCATACCATACTACACCTCATGATAAGGTGTCACAAGCTGGTAGTCTACAGAGTTCTAGCTTGTCACACCTTTTCCCGAGTTTTGATATCTGTCATGATTCCTGGTGTGCAAATCCTCCAGATACGCCAATCTGAGAATCGCTGCCCGTGACAACTTTATGGTTACCTCAGGGCGTATGGTAAATCAACACGATCACTGCCACCAGCAGAAGTACCTTTTGGGCAAAGCCCAGGGTGAGCTTCTGCTCTCACCAGCACACACAATTATTAAAACGTAACAATTATCGGTAACATGGGTCACTCGATGCCTTGGTTTAAAAATACAGAAACCAAAACTAGAGTTAGTGTATTTAATCCTAGTAAATATTCAAACCTCATAGTTACAGAAAAATTAAGGTTACAAGAATATAAAAGTTTAAATAGTAACACAAGTAATAACAGTTTGAATTAAATAAAATAGGGAGAAAAACAATGTCCAAGTCACTTGCAGCACCGAACCCTGAGTCAATTTCCCATATTTAAACCTACTGCAGTACACCCCCCCCCCCCCCCCCCCCCGGATTGATTTTTAGCCTTTCCAAAACCAGATTTCATTGGATCACAGCTTACAATTTGGGGTTTCTGATCCATTCTAGCAGGGGTGGATTCCCTTATCTTTAATTGCTTGTTTTAAGTTGGGGAACTGGTCTTGTAATCAGCCTTGACTAGCATTTACAACATACTCCAAGAATACTAAGCAGTACTGTCAACAAACTCCAGAAGTTCCAGGAAGAAAGTTTCACACCTTAACTGACATGGTGTATTACCTGGATTGCATAACCAACAGACCCTGCCCCGACACTTTGATCATGGCTACATAGAGAATTCCAGAGCCATTAACATTTTGTCTCTGGACTCCTGGTATATTTGAGGAAACGCTAGCAAGGCAATTAGCTTTCCAACCATTTGACATGCAAAGACATTTAACTTCTACAATAAATTGATACATCACTCAGAATAATACAAATTTTAACATTGCCCATTCCGATATAAAATTGGAAGTCCCTTACAATATCTATCACAAGATTTGTTTTATTAGCATGTCACTCAAAGCAGCTCTATCTAAGTTGGTGTTTATGTGTGCAGCAGCTGCAAAACCGTCAGTTCTGCATTCAGCACTGATTAGCACCTGGATCCGGCTGCTCCCTTCTGTTGTTCTTGTTTCCTAGCAACTGATCACCTGATCCTCATTACCTGCAACTCCAGCCTGACTATCATGTGATTGGTCTATCTCCCTTTAACTAGGGAGTATCCACATACCACCATGCCAGTGATAGAGTTTCAGTTTCAGATAGTGATGAGCGGGTTCGGTTCCTCGGAATCCGAACCCCCCCGAACTTCAGCCTTTTTACACGGATCCGAGGCAGACTCGGATCTTCCTGCCTTGCTCGGCTAACCCGAGCGCGCCCGAACGTCATCATCCCGCTGTCGGATTCTCGCGAGGCTCGGATTCTATATAAGGAGCCGCACGTCGCCGCCATTTTCACACGTGCATTGAGATTCATAGGGAGAGGACGTGGCTGGCATCCTCTCCATTTAGATTAGAAGAGAGAGAGTGAGAGTGAGACACTTGATTTACTGGAGCTTAGGAGTACTCAGAGAGTGCAGAGTTTACTAGTGACTGACCAGTGACCACCAGTGCAGTTTTATTATATTATTATTTAATATAATCCGTTCTCTGCCTGAAAAAAAACGATACACAGTGAAACAGTAACAGTATACCATATCTGTGCTCAGCCTCAGTGTGCTGCATCATCTATGTATATCTGACTGTGCTGAGTGCTCAGTGCTCACACAGCTTAATTGTGGGGGAGACTGGGGAGCAGTAGCAGGAGTACATATTATTTAACAGTGCACACTTTTGCTGCCAGAGTGCCACTGCCAGTGTGACTGACCAGTGACCACTGTATGACCACCAGTATATTGTGATTGTCTGCCTGAAAAAGTTAAACACTCGTCGTGTGGTGTTTTTATTCTATAAACGCATTCTGCTGACAGTGTCCAGCAGGTCCGTCATTAATTATATAATATATACCTGTCCGGCTGCAGTAGTGATATATATATATATTTTTTATATCATTATCATCCAGTCTATATTAGCAGCAGACGCAGTACGGTAGTCCACGGCTGTAGCTACCTCTGTGTCGGCAGTCGCTCGTCCATCCATAATTGTATACCACCTACCTGTGGTGTTTTTTTTTTTTCTATCTTCTTGATACTACTAGTAGCTTACTTTAGGAGTCTGCAGTGCTGCTGACAGTGTCCAGCAGGTCCGTCATTATATAATATATACCTGTCCGGCTGCAGTAGTGATATATATATATTTTTTATATCATTATCATCCTGTCTATATTAGCAGCAGACGCAGTACGGTAGTCCACGGCTGTAGCTACCTCTGTGTCGGCAGTCGCTCGTCCATCCATAATTGTATGCCACCTACCTGTGGTGTTTTTTTTTTCTATCTTCTTGATACTACTAGTAGCTTACTTTAGGAGTCTGCAGTGCTGCTGACAGTGTCCAGCAGGTCCGTCATTATATAATATATACCTGTCCGGCTGCAGTAGTGATATATATATTTTTTTTATATCATTATCATCCAGTCTATATTAGCAGCAGACGCAGTACGGTAGTCCACGGCTGTAGCTACCTCTGTGTCGGCAGTCGCTCGTCCATCCATAATTGTATACCACCTACCTGTGGTGGGTTTTTTTTTCTATCTTCTTGATACTACTAGTAGCTTACTTTAGGAGTCTGCAGTGCTGCTGACAGTGTCCAGCAGGTCCGTCATTATATAATATATACCTGTCCGGCTGCAGTAGTGATATATATATATTTTTTATATCATTATCATCCAGTCTATATTAGCAGCAGACGCAGTATGGTAGTCCACGGCTGTAGCTACCTCTGTGTCGGCTGTCGCTCGTCCATCCATAAGTATACTAGTATCCATCCATCTCCATTGTTTACCTGAGGTGCCTTTTAGTTGTGCCTATTAAAATATGGAGAACAAAAATGTTGAGGTTCCAAAAATAGGGAAAGATCAAGATCGACTTCCACCTCGTGCTGAAGCTGCTGCCACTAGTCATGGCCGAGACGATGAAATGCCAGCAACGTCGTCTGCCAAGGCCGATGCCCAATGTCATAGTACAGAGCATGTAAAATCCAAAACACCAAATATCAGTAAAAAAAGGACTCAAAAATCTAAAATAAAATTGTCAGAGGAGAAGCGTAAACTTGCCAATATGCCATTTACCACACGGAGTGGCAAGGAACGGCTGAGGCCCTGGCCTATGTTCATGGCTAGTGGTTCAGCTTCACATGAGGATGGAAGCACTCAGCCTCTCGCTAGAAAAATGAAAAGACTCAAGCTGGCAAAAGCACAGCAAAGAACTGTGCGTTCTTCGGAATCACAAATCCACAAGGAGAGTCCAATTGTGTCGTTTGCGATGCCTGACCTTCCCAACACTGGATGTGAAGAGCATGCGCCTTCCACCATTTGCACGCCCCCTGCAAGTGCTGGAAGGAGCACCCGCAGTCCAGTTCCTGATAGTCAGATTGAAGATGTCAGTGTTGAAGTACACCAGGATGAGGATATGGGTGTTGCTGGCGCTGGGGAGGAAATTGACCAGGAGGATTCTGATGGTGAGGTGGTTTGTTTAAGTCAGGCACCCGGGGAGACACCTGTTGTCCGTGGGAGGAATAGGGCCATTGACATGCCTGGTGAAAATACCAAAAAAATCAGCTCTTCGGTGTGGAAGTATTTCAACAGAAATGCGGACAACATTTGTCAAGCCGTGTGTTGCCTTTGTCAAGCTGTAATAAGTAGGGGTAAGGACGTTAACCACCTCGGAACATCCTCCCTTATACGTCACCTGCAGCGCATTCATCATAAGTCAGTGACAAGTTCAAAAACTTTGGGTGACAGTGGAAGCAGTCCACTGACCAGTAAATCCCTTCCTCTTGTAACCAAGCTCACGCAAACCACCCCACCAACTCCCTCAGTGTCAATTTCCTCCTTCCCCAGGAATGCCAATAGTCCTGCAGGCCATGTCACTGGCAATTCTGACGAGTCCTCTCCTGCCTGGGATTCCTCCGATGCATCCTTGCGTGTAACGCCTACTGCTGCTGGCGCTGCTGTTGTTGCTGCTGGGAGTCGATGGTCATCCTAGAGGGGAAGTCGTACTCGTAAGACCACTTTTACTACTTCCACCAAGCAATTGACTGTCCAACAGTCCTTTGCGAGGAAGATGAAATATCACAGCAGTCATCCTGCTGCAAAGCGGATAACTGAGGCCTTGGCATCCTGGGCGGTGAGAAACGTGGTTCCGGTATCCATCATTACTGCAGAGGTAACTAGAGACTTGTTGGAGGTACTGTGTCCCCGGTACCAAATACCATCTAGGTTCCAGTTCTCTAGGCAGGCGATACCGAAAATGTACACAGACCTCAGAAAAAGACTCACCAGTGTCCTAAAAAATGCAGTTGTACCCAATGTCCACTTAACCACGGACATGTGGACAAGTGGAGCAGGGCAGGCTCAGGACTATATGACTGTGACAGCCCACTGGGTAGATGTATGGACTCCCGCCGCAAGAACAGCAGCGGCGGCACCAGTAGCAGCATCTCGCAAATGCCAACTCTTTCCTAGGCAGGCTACGCTTTGTATCACCGCTTTCCAGAATACGCACACAGCTAAAAACCTCTTACGGCAACTGAGGAAGATCATCGCAGAATGGCTTACCCCAATTGGACTCTCCTGTGGATTTGTGGCATCGGACAACGCCAGCAATATTGTGTGTGCATTAAATCTGGGCAAATTCCAGCACGTCCCATGTTTTGCACATACCTTGAATTTGGTGGTGCAGAATTATTTAAAAAACGAGAGGGGCGTGCAAGAGATGCTGTCGGTGGCCAGAAGAATTGCGGGACACTTTCGGCGTACAGGCACCACGTACAGAAGACTGGAGCACCACCAAAAACGCCTGAACCTGCCCTGCCATCATCTGAAGCAAGAAGTGGTAACGAGGTGGAATTCAACCCTCTATATGCTTCAGAGGTTGGAGGAGCAGCAAAAGGCCATTCAAGCCTTTACAACTGAGCACGATATAGGAGGTGGAATGCACCTGTCTCAAGCGCAGTGGAGAATGATTTCAACGTTGTGCAAGGTTCTGCAACCTTTTGAACTTGCCACACGTTAAGTCAGTTCAGACACTGCCAGCCTAAATCAGGTCATTCCCCTCATCAGGCTTTTGCAGAAGAAGCTGGAGACATTGAAGGAGGAGCTAACACAGAGCGATTCCGCTAGGCATGTGGGACTTGTGGATGGAGCCCTTAATTCGCTTAACAAGGATTCACGGGTGGTCAATCTGTTGAAATCAGAGCACTACATTTTGGCCACCGTGCTCGATCCTAGATTTAAAACCTACCTTGGATCTCTCTTTCCGGCAGACACAAGTCTGCTGGGGTTCAAAAAACTGCTGGTGACAAAATTGTCAAGTCAAGCGGAACGCGACCTGTCAACATCTCCTCCTTCACATTCTCCCGCAACTGGGGGTGCGAGGAAAAGGCTCAGAATTCCGAGCCCACCCGCTGGCGGTGATGCAGGGCAGTCTGGAGCGACTGCTGATGCTGACATCTGGTCCGGACTGAAGGACCTGACAACGATTACGGACATGTCGTCTACTGTCACTGCATATGATTCTCTCCCCATTGAAAGAATGGTGGAGGATTATATGAGTGACCGCATCCAAGTAGGCACGTCAGACAGTCCGTACTTATACTGGCAGGAAAAAGAGGCAATTTGGAGGCCCTTGCACAAACTGGCTTTATTCTACCTAAGTTGCCCTCCCACAAGTGTGTACTCCGAAAGAGTGTTTAGTGCCGCCGCTCACCTTGTCAGCAATCGGCGTACGAGGTTACATCCAGAAAATGTGGAGAAGATGATGTTCATTAAAATTAATTATAATCAATTCCTCCGTGGAGACATTGACCAGCAGCAATTGCCTCCACAAAGTACACAGGAAGCTGAGATGGTGGATTCCAGTGGGGACGAATTGATAATCTGTGAGGAGGGGGATGTACACGGTGATATATCGGAGGATGATGATGAGGTGGACATCTTGCCTCTGTAGAGCCAGTTTGTGCAAGGAGAGATTAATTGCTTCTTTTTTGGTGGGGGTCCAAACCAACCCGTCATTTCAGTCACAGTCGTGTGGCAGACCCTGTCACTGAAATGATGGGTTGGTTAAAGTGTGCATGTCCTGTTTATACAACATAAGGGTGGGTGGGAGGGCCCAAGGACAATTCCATCTTGCACCTCTTTTTTCTTTCATTTTTCTTTGCGTCATGTGCTGTTTGGGGGGTGTTTTTTGGAAGGGCCATCCTGCGTGACACTGCAGTGCCACTCCTAGATGGGCCAGGTGTTTGTGTCGGCCACTAGGGTCGCTTAGCTTACTCACACAGCTACCTCATTGTGCCTCTTTTTTTCTTTGCGTCATGTGCTGTTTGGGGAGTGTTTTTTGGAAGGGCCATCCTGCGTGACACTGCAGTGCCACTCCTAGATGGGCCAGGTGTTTGTGTCGGCCACTAGGGTCGCTTATCTTAGTCACACAGCTACCTCATTGCGCCTCTTTTTTTTCTTCTTTGCATCATGTGCTGTTTGGGGAGTGTTTTTTGGAAGGGCCATCCTGCGTGACACTGCAGTGACACTCCTAGATGGGCCAGGTGTTTGTGTCGGCCACTAGGGTCGCTTAGCTTACTCACACAGCTACCTCATTGCGGCTCTTTTTTTCTTTGCGTCATGTGCTGTTTGGGGAGTGTTTTTTGGAAGGGCCATCCTGCGTGACACTGCAGTGCCACTCCTAGATGGGCCAGGTGTTTGTGTCGGCCACTAGGGTCGCTTATCTTAGTCACACAGCTACCTCATTGCGCCTCTTTTTTTCTTTGCGTCATGTGCTGCTGTTTGGGGAGTGTTTTTTGGAAGGGCCATCCTGCGTGACACTGCAGTGCCACTCCTAGATGGGCCAGGTGTTTGTGTCGGCCACTAGGGTCGCTTAGCTTACTCACACAGCTACCTCATTGCGCCTCTTTTTTTCTTTGCGTCATGTGCTGTTTGGGCAGTGTTTTTTGGAAGGGCCATCCTGCGTGACACTGCAGTGCCACTCCTAGATGGGCCAGGTGTTTGTGTCGGCCACTAGGGTTGCTTAGCTTACTCACACAGCTACCTCATTGCGCCTCTTTTTTTCTTTGCGTCATGTGCTGTTTGGGGGGTGTTTTTTGGAAGGGCCATCCTGCGTGACACTGCAGTGCCACTCCTAGATGGGCCAGGTGTTTGTGTCGGCCACTAGGGACGCTTATCTTAGTCACACAGCTACCTCATTGCGCCTCTTTTTTTTCTACTTTGCGTCATGTGCTGCTGTTTGGGGAGTGTTTTTTGGAAGTGCCATCCTGCGTGACACTGCAGTGTCACTCCTAGATGGGCCAGGTGTTTGTGTCGGCCACTAGGGTCGCTTAGCTTACTCACACAGCTACCTCATTGCGGCTCTTTTTTTCTTTGCGTCATGTGCTGTTTGGGGAGTGTTTTTTGGAAGGGCCATCCTGCGTGACACTGCAGTGCCACTCCTAGATGGGCCAGGTGTTTGTGTCGGCCACTTGGGTCGCTTAGCTTACTCACAAAGCTACCTCATTGCGCCTCTTTTTTTCTTTGCGTCATGTGCTGTTTGGGGAGTGTTTTGTGGAAGGGCCATCCTGCGTGACACTGCAGTGCCACTCCTAGATGGGCCAGGTGTTTGTGTCGGCCACTTGGGTCGCTTAGCTTAGCCATCCAGCGACCTCGGTGCAAATTTTAGGACTAAAAATAATATTGTGAGGTGTGAGGTTTTCAGAATAGACTGAAAATGAGTGGAAATTATGGTTATTGAGGTTAATAATACTTTGGGATCAAAATGACCCCCAAATTCTATGATTTAAGCTGTTTTTTAGGGTTTTTTGAAAAAAACACCCGAATCCAAAACACACCCGAATCCGACAAAAAAAATTCGGTGAGGTTTTGCCAAAACGCGTTCGAACCCAAAACACGGCCGCGGAACCGAACCCAAAACCAAAACACAAAACCCGAACAATTTCCGGTGCTCATCACTAGTTTCAGAGAGAGTCAATATCTAGTCTGGACTCCTGAGAGCCTGTTTCTGTGAGCTCAGCATGTGGCCATTGCACGCTGTGCAAGTTCCCAGTCTCCTGTGTCCTGGTAACTGGTCCCAGTATTCCTGCCAGTCCTGCACCCAGTTCATCTTGGACCTGTATCGGAAATTTTATATCCAGTGTGTTCTTCTGCCTTGGAATCCCTGCTTCAAGTTATCAGTGCACCATTCCAGCCAGTATTGCACCTTGCCTCAGTAATCCATCACCTGTCCAGTTTTGCAAACAGCAGTCTAATCACACAGACCTTTCTGCAAGTTCATCTCATTCAGTACCTGTAATTCTGGATCCAGACTCCAAACTCCTGTGAATCATGCCAAATTCCAGCTCTGATATCCAGAACTTACAGCCTGCACGTTTAAGTTTCCCTCTATATTCCAGCTCAGCTCTCATCAAACCTGCCTGTCATTAGCCCTGCTGTGTCAGTCACTTTGCAATTAACCCCTGCCTTTTCAGCTGCAGTTCTCCAGGTAAATTTTTCTGTTACTACCTTGTGGACTCCTGTGCTGATACCAGGTGACCCAGGTAGGGGGCCACGACCTGCACATCGGAGGCAGCGAAGCCCAAATCCCCTTGCAGGGTTCCCTGGTGAAACCCCCCCCGGTGTTTTAGACTCCGTGCCCCTGTTCTGGGTTGCGCCAACCACCTGGTGTCTGCTTCTAGTATACAGGTGTTTCCAAACATTATCACTGGCCATTTGCTGGAGAATAGCAAGAGGGGTCCTGCTCTGGTCCAGGCATATCCACTCTGGTCCAGGCAAATCCACTCCAGTACAGATGAATCCACTCCGGTTCAGGCAAATCTAGTCCGGTCCAGGCAAATTCAAGTCCAGTCATGTCTAATCCGGTCCAGTTTTCCACTTCGATCCAGAATACAGGAAGTGAAACCGGTCAGATTCTGCACAGCAAAGTGAGGGTCTGTGAAGATATGCTTAATCTTTTGTCACAAGCCTTCCTAGGGCTCACAATTCATGTAGATGCTCTGCAGCAACAGATTCCTGCATGCAAAAAAAATTCTATCAACTCAAATCTTTGTCAGTCTTGTGGACAAAGAGTAAAGGGCACCTCTCAAGATGACTGTTCATTACCTCCTCAGTTTGCCAGCAGTGGGAGTCCTGAACAACTGAGTATGTTCCCGTATTTTTCCCAGCAATTGTTTAAACCATGTTCTAAATTAAATTGTTTACTTTGAGAAATGATTGGAAGTTCTTTGGACACCGTGAGAGTCGCTTCCGTACTTAATGAAGCAGAAGAGGTCGCCGACTCTGGTTCCCCTAGTTGCGGGGTGACTCCCCCAGAGATGATGGAAAGGAGATTCCAGAGTTTTAGGTGCCCCAAACTTTCTGAGGCTGAGCACCAGCAACGAAAGGAGCTCCTGCTTTGCATATACTGCAGGAATGCTAGTCATTTCATAAAGGACTGCTCCCTCTGCAGGTCAAGAAAAAGTGACAACTCTCGACTAATTAAAGTCCAGGCCGATAAGTCCTCTCTAATGGTCTTTTCAAACTCCATAACTTCCACTGAAGGTGCCAAAGGTTCCCAAAAGGAGAGTCCAGCCTACAACTGGGGTCCCTTGACCCGAAGCCCCAAGTTAAGACTTGGGAACCAATTGAGGCTTTGTAAATCCCTCTATTCCAGGGTAAACCCTGGTTCTTCAGCACTAGGAAGTGCATCCAACACTCCAGCCCCAGGAGGGGGCTCCTAATGTCCATCCCCAGAAGGGGGCTCCGAGTGTCCAGCCCCAGGAGGGGGCTCTGTGGTTCCAGCCCCAGGTGGGGTCTCTGAGTGTCCAGCCCCAGGAGGGAGCTCTGAGTGTCCAGCCCCAGGAGGGAGCTTTAAGTGTCCAGCCCCAGGAGGGGGCTTTGCATGTCCAGCCCCAGTAGGGGGCTCTGAGTGTCCAGCCCCAGGAGGGGGCTCCAAGTGTCCAGCCCCAGTAGGGGGCTACAAGTGTCCAGCCCCAGGAGGCGGCTCCATGTTTCCAGCCCCAGGAGACGGCTCTGTGTTTCCAGCCCCAGGAGGGGGCTCCCAGTGTCCAGCCCCAGGAGGGGGCTCCCAGTGTCCAGCCCCAGGAGGGGGCTCCCAGCTGAGACCCCAAGAAGGGTGATTCAAGTCAATACCTCTGAAGAAATCATTCCAGCCAAAGTCTATGAAGAGAGAATTCAAATCGAGATGCCTGAAAGGGGAATTCCTGTCTTGACCCTTGAATAGGAAAGTCCTATTGAGACCCCAGGAGAAGAGATTCTTGTTGTAACTCCAGAGGGAGGAACTTCAGCTGTGACCCTGGGGGAAGTTAATCCTATCAAGTCCCTTGAAGGGAAGATTCCAGCCGTGACCCCCAGGAGGGATGGTCCTTGCTTTGTCCTTAGAAAAGACTTCTGAAAAGACTTCTGATCCAACTTCTGAACTGATAAAATTGGAGAAGAAACTCAAACTGCAAAGCTCACAGTCTCCTTCTGAAGACCAAGACCCAGATCTAGTATGCTTCTATGGTGAACTGGAAAAGTTTTACAAGTTAATGTCGCAAACTATGCATATGGCTACACTCTGTTCCTCTCAGGCAGAAGTTGTGCTTGTTCTTCTCATGTCTTTCAGAGGGGAGGCTAGGAGATGGTCTATCCAGTTAATGAAGTCCAGTGATCCAATTCTACAGGACCTGAATGCCTTCTGTCAAGCGGTGTTCAAGAGGTTTAGAGGGTCGGAGTTAGTTTCTTCTGGATCTCCTGAGGGTTCTATGTGTTTGGCCAAGAATTCAGTCTCCAACATGAAAAATCGAGTTCATAAGAACCAAATGTCTACGGATATTCAGATTCAGGTAGATCACAGTAAAATAACTTCTACACCAAGACCAGAAGTCCGGAAATTAACTGTCGGCTGTGCCTCTGTCTCAGTCTTGTGAAGTTATGAATAAGCATGACCCCCAATATCCAGTGTCCAACCAATCTGTCAAGACCCCTACCTATGCTCAGTCTTGCCATACTTCTTCTCCAGTGCCATATGTTACAAAGAAAAAAACTGTAATCCTTCCTTTGGATGTGGACTCCAACTCAAATTACAACTCTGAAGCCAATGAAATTCCTTTGGTTGAAGGTACCTTCGGTGAACCAGGCAGTGGGCCATGACCTGCACATCGGGGGCTGTGAAGCCCAAATCCCCTTGCAGGGTTCCCTGGTAAACACCCCCCGGTGTGTTAGACTCCACGCCCCTGTTCTGGGTCGCGCCAACCACCTGGTGTCTGCTTCTAGTATACAGGTGTTTCCTAACAGTTGGGTGTTGTACATTTTGCTGACATTCATCATGTCAGCACTGAAAGTGTCAACACTGATGAAATGTTGACATGATTACAATATCGACAAAACATTCCTGGTGGTCCAGTGATGATTTATTTCATTCAGCGGGTCAGGCGGCTTCAGTTGTGTATTCAAAGTATGGCAGTCAGCTGATGAAGATTTCCGGCTGTTATCCAGTGACGTTTCCCGTAGTGAGTATCCCATCCGCCTAGAGCCTAACCCTTCCCTCCTGTAGCCTAATCCTAATGTACTCAATAGTGACTAACCCTAACCTCCCATAACCGAACCGTAACCCTCTGCTGCCAAACCCTAACCCTAACCATTTAGTCCCTGCAAAATATTGACTTTTCACATGTTGATATTATGCAGATGCTGACTAAATAGTGGAAAGAAAAAAACTCCTGTGATGGACTTTTATTGTTTCTGTGTTTGTACTGTATTTTAGTTTGAGCTTTTTTTTATCCAAAACATTTTGAATATTCTGGGACTTTAGTGTTAGGAAAGATTTTAGATTACTCACTAGAAATTAAGTATTTTGACTTGCAAATGATGAACCATTTAATTGTTCCAAAATAGCTCTCCATAATTAGGTTACAGTCTTGGAATCCATCATACTCCTATTTAATGAATACGGCATTAATCATGCCTTGACAAATGAGGAAAGCGTATCCCAATAAATCATTTTATTGCCTATAGATTTACAATTTAATTTGTTTATTTTCTAGCCCAGTTTATTTTATTTTTATGCTATGCTATTTTTTCTCAATGCATTATTCACATTTACAATCTGATGTAGTGATCATAAGACAGCAAATGGCCATAATGCAGAAAAAAGTAATATTCTATATAATTCCGCAGGCTGAGGAAAATAAAGATTCTTTGTTCAGAAGTTATTAGATGGCACTATTCATTTGCAACTTATAGTCTAGACTTATTTATTCATATATAATGACCACAAGGAAAATATTTTATTTTGGGGTAATGTTATTATTTTGTGATAGTTTGCCTTTAGCAATAATCTATATTTTGTCAACAATAATATCTTTGAGAACGTATTTCTCAATAAAACTGCAAAAATAAAACAAAACATTAGATGCAATCATTGTCCACTTTATAAAGTTTACCTTTCTAGTACTGGTGCCGAAATTCAACAACCTGCTGAAAATATTCCTGATTCTGATCCATGATATCATTACGCTGGAGCTGCAGAAATGTTGGCTGCATATTACTGCTGTGAATCTACCTTTCCACCACTTCCCAAATATTCTTTTTTGAATCAACATCTGGTAGCCCTGAAGGCCATTGAAATAGAGTGAATGCATTGTAATTCCCTTGGAACCAGCTTAAGATGATGGCCCTCATTCCGAGTTGTTCGCTCGCTAGCTGCTTTTAGCAGCATTGCACACGCTAAGCCGCCGCCCTCTGGGAGTGTATCTTAGCTTAGCAGAATTGCGAACGAAAGATTAGCAGAATTGCGAATAGAAATTTCTTAGCAGTTTCTGAGTAGCTCCAGACTTACTCCTACATTGCGATCAGTTCAGTCAGTTTCGTTCCTGGTTTGACGTCACAAACACACCCAGCGTTCGCCCAGACACTCCCCCGTTTCTTCAGACACTCCCGTGTTTTTCCCAGAAACGCCAGCGTTTTTTCGCACACTCCCAGAAAACGACCAGTTTCCACCCAGAAACACCCATTTCCTGTCAATCAGAGTACGATCACCAGAACGATGAAAAATCCTTGTTATGCCGTGAGTAAAATACCTAACTTTTGTGTAAAATAACTAAGCGCATGCGCTCTGCGAACCTTGCGCATGCGCAGTAAGCGACTAATCGCAATATAGCGAAAATCGGCAACGAGCGAACAACTCGGAATGACCCCCGATATGTGCTGTATGACATGGTGTGTTTTCCTGCTAAAAGTACTGTAGGTAGACTTTTCTTATTTTGACAGGGTGGAACCTATTTTGGTCTTCTGTTGCTGAAGCCCCTCCACTTCAAAGTTCAATGTGCAGTATGTTCAGAGAAGCTCTTCAGCATACCTCTTGCCGTAACACATGATTGAGATAATGTCGCCTTCGTGTTATCTTGAACCAGTCTGCCCATTCTCTTATGATTTCAATAATTAATAAGGTGTTTATGCCTACAGTACTGCCACTCACTGGATGTTTCTTACTTGGGGCACCATTCTCTGTAAATTCTAGAGGCTGTTGTGTGGGAATATCTCTGGAGATCTATTTCTGAGATCTTCAAACCACTCCATTTGTTACCAACTATCATTCTACAGTCAAAGCCTCTTAGATCAACTTTTTATACATTCTACTGTTTGTTCTGAACAACAACTGAACATCTTGACCATGTTTGCATACTTTATACAGTACATTAAGTTTCTGTGACATGAGGCAGTTTAGATTAAACTGGTATATAGGTGTATCAATAAAGGGGCAACTGGGTTCAGATGAACTAGTTAAAACAAGTATCAGTTAATATTAATGAGTTTCCTACTCATCGTAAATAACTCAATCTTCACCTATTCTTGGATAAAAGTATATAAAGGAATCAGTAATTTATAAGCAAAAACGATTTACGGAAATAATCTGAATGTGCAGAATATAGTTTAAAAAAAGCTTTTCGAAACGGCGAAAACCCTTTTAAACACAAATTGGAATAAGACCCCAAATAGCTATGATATCTTGTAGATGTTTATAAACATGTCCTAATAAAAATTAGTTCATTGGAAAAAAGAGTAACCTTTCATTTTCCTGGTATCTGAGAACCCATGATATGTGCGGAAAAGAGAAATATCTACATTCACCGGAATATATAAAATATTTTGCATCAATCCTTGTGTTTTCCATTTCTCCTGGTCTAATGAGCTACATATGGTAAAAAAAAAAAAAAGTTGTTTTTGCATTGCTGGGTTTTACATTTTTTCATTCCGTATTTGGATTATAGAGATGTCTGACAGATGGTAGGTGAAATGTATCAAGAAACTGCTGCTTAGAAATGATTTGGATTACAAATCTGACTGTGATTTGGCTTGTTAGGAGATGAGTTTCTTTTCAGCTTGAACATATTAGTGAACTGAGTCATTTTGATAAGTAAATTTTAGCGAAGTATGAAACATATCAATGTTTTCACTTTATGTTTCTATAATGTTAGTTTTGGCAAGTTATATATATTGTTGTGACTGCAAATGATATAGTTATGCATTCACATTAAAAATGAGGAACAATAAAACAACTAATATGAATCTGGAAAAAAAAATAGCTAACCCTCTGATATCAGGCATAGGATTTGCCTTATGTTTCTGGTGTCCCAGAGCTTAGGGGAGGAAAGCAGTCATACGAGCCCTTATAAATGGATATGATAGGTTTTTCTAAACATATTGTAACAAATGGAAATGGAAATGGCATAGGAAGCCATTGTTTATGTGTCACAGTATTCATTATCATCCATACAGTACTTGTGGACTGGAACGCTGTGTTGTCATTGTACACTGGACTGTCTTTTCAAATGCTGCCTGCTCTATTGTGAACACTCAGTGCTACAGTAGTTGAATACAGTGAGGTCAATCAGGTGTCCTCCACTGAACTCCACAGAGCCAAGGAAAGCACTCTCTGACTATTGTAGGTCAAACAAATTCATGTTAGTTTGACCAGGGCCAAATTAACAATAGGATGTTAAGGGGCAGTCGTATAGGGCCCCCCAAAAAAGGGGGGCCCCCACACATAGTTATATCACCAGCGTGGAGTGATCTGGAAGTTTTGTGTGGCATATTGTGAACTGGGGGTGTTATAATGTGTGAGTGATAGGTGCCCAATCGGCAATATTCAATTGTTCTGAAGATGCTAGAGAGTGCTGGGGGTCCCTTTACTTATCTCACTTGTTGCACCAAAATGCACCAGGTTTAGACATGCAAAGCAGCTACACCCATATAAAGCATTTAGTACTATGGGAAAATGGCAGTTTGTATGCTCAAAAGCTCGACTTTTTCGTGGATTTCTGATTGCCACCTCAGGAGGGTGCGAGCAGAAATAATTGGCACCCCAGTATTTCCACCCATCATCACAAATGGATTCGATCGACAATGGCATCCCAACCATCAAAATCCTGACAGCCCCCCAGAAAGTACCCTAACCCCCCCCTGCCCCCTACCCTAGCCCTAACCCTCTCTTGTGGGTGCCTAACCCTAACCCTCCCCAGTGGGGCCTAACCTTAACCCTCTGCAGTGGTGCCTATCCCTAACGTTTCCTTCCCCGATAGCTAAACCTAACCCTCCCCGCATGGTGCCTAACTCTAACCTCCCCTTGTAAGTGCCTAATCCTAACCCCCAGTACCTAACCATCCCCTCCCTGTCCCTGCACCCTAACCCCCCTACTAGTGCCTAAACCTATCCTCCCATCCCTCGCAGCAGGACGCGAGCATGTCCCGCTAACAGAACGTTCGGGATCCCAGGCATCAGTATTTTGACCACCGGGATCCAGTCCGGCGGCATTTTAACTACATCCCTCACAAACACTAATATTGCTCCAGTCACTTTAGACAGGAGCTTGAATACTCCCCATAGTGTCAATGTCAAACATCTGTTTTTTAAATATCTTCTGAAATTACAAAAGTGTGCATTAGTGTCTATAAACGGATGGGTGCTAGATGCATTTTCATCTTCTTAATTATGACATGCAAGTGATGTTGTCAGAAAATGAGAATCCAGATTGCATCAAAATTATATTAATCCATTTATACCAGCTTGTGGTCAGACTTGACCAATTCTTCTGTTGCCAACTCCTCACTCACAAAACTTGTGATGCAGAGCCTATTTCTAAGGACATTAGACACACTTTAAAATCCATTTACATTCCTAACAGGCTATCACCTCTTTTAACATTAACTGTTGTTCAAAAGGGAAGAATAATTGTCATCCATGGCTACCCCTAATGGGATTCTCTCTAATATGTTGAAAATCAAGTAAAGCCACTATTTTATAGTAATATAGATACCATGATTCATCATCATCATCATCATCATCATCATCATCATCATCATTCCATTTATATAGCACTTTCTCATATTTGGATGTAAAATACTTTACATTTCAAAAAAGATACAAGCTAGAGAGTTTTTGAAGGATTCTAGAGTGGAGGCTTCTGCAACTGTGCAAGGAGGCGAGATCCATAGAGTCAGAGCCACAGAGCTAAAACTCAACCCCCAAATTAATAAAGGGAGAGTCTAGGTACTGCTAATAGTCATTCATCTATAGATCGCAGTAGGCAAGCGGGGCAATAATGAATCAGATGCTGCTCAGATACCTTGGCCCTGGTTATGTACTTAGGGCTTTGAAAGTCAGTAAGCTAATCTTATTATTTATTTTTATTTCTATAGCATCAACATATTGTGCAGTGTTGTACAGAGAATATTTAATTATACACATCAATATCTGCCCCAGAGGAGCTTTCACTCTACATTCTCTACCACACACACACACTAAGGTAATTTTTGACAAATCCAAGTGACCTTATTTATTTATTATTTATTAACAGTTTCTAATATAGTGCAGCATATTCTGTTACGCTATAGAAAAGTAACTGTAATAGAACAAAACTGGGTAATAACAAAAAGACATATAGGTAGGATCTACCAGTATGCTGTTTGTTTTTGTAGGTGGAAGCAGGATCACCTGTAAGAAACCCACAAACAGTAAATATGGCTATTGAAGGACAAGAGAGCAGATTTACTAAACATCAGATTGTCAGTCACCGATGGTCAGCAGCTTTGACTGATGGGTTTAAAATAGAGATGTGCGGTGGGCACTTTTTCGTGTTTTGGTTTTGGAACTGGATCCTCGCTCGTGTTTTAGATCTGGATTGGTTTTGCCAAAACCACCCTTTCGTGTTTTGGTTTTGGATCTGGATGATTTTTGAAGAAAAAAACCCCCTCAAAAACAGCTAAAATCACAGAATTTGGGGGTAATTTTGATCCTACGGTATTATTAACCTCAATAACACTAATTTCCACTCATTTCCAGTCTATTCTGAACACCTCACAATATTGTTTTTAGGCCAAAGTGCTGCACCGAGGTAGCTGGATGACTTTGCTAAGCGATATATGCAGAATTGATAAGGTTTATCAAAATAGAGCTCAGGATGGAGCTCTATTTTGATAAACCTTATCAATTCTGCATATATCTTTTATCATTGATATCCATAATTTAGGCATGCACAGTGATTTCTTGGATACCCGGGACCTTAAGAAACCATTCGGTATCCTCTACTATCCCTTTGATATTTTCAACTTTTCATTTATCTTGTACCTCATTTGTTAAAAAGGTTAAATAAGATTTCTTTTATACATTAATCACAACAGATACGAGTCCCAACTTCTTGTCCAAAAGTTTCTTTATGCAAGGATTGATTAAAAGTTACGTTTTAAGATTTTTCATTATACATATTATTTCTAATTCAACAAATGAGTGCTCCCAAAAAAAGGGTTTTTTGTCTTTTTCTCCTTCTTTTCCAAATTGTAGTTCACCTACAAAATTCCTGGGAGCACCGCCAATCATTAACAGTTTAAGAATCATTTGTTAACTGTCTGCATACTGGTATATCATTATATAATTATCTCAGTATTTAATATAATTGTTTGACTAGTGCGGATTCCACACAAAATAACTTTCTGACTTTGCTAAGCGACACAAGTGTGCGGCACAAACACCTGGCCCATCTAGGAGTGGCACTGCAGTGTCAGACAGGATTGCACTTTTAAAAAATAGGCCCCCAAAGAGCACATCGTGCAAAGAAAAAAAAGAGGTGCACCAAAGTCTCTGGGTGACTAAGCTAAGCGACAAGTGTGCGGCACAAACACCTGGCCCATCTAGGAGTGGCACTGCAGTGTCAGACAGGATGGCAGATTTAAAAAATAGTCCCCAAACAGCACATCATGCAAAGATGAAAAAGAGGTGCAATGAGGTAGCTGTATAGCTAAGCGACACAAGTGTGCGGCACAAACACCTGGCCCATCTAGGAGTGACATGCAGTGGCTGAATGTCGAAAGTGGCCCGCAATTTTTTGGGCCACGACAGCATCTCCTGCACGCCCCTGTCATTTCTCAAAAAATTCTGCACTACCAAATGAATTGTATGTGCAAAACATGCAACGTGCTGGAATTTGCCCAGACGTAATACATGCACAATATTGGTGGCACAGGAGAGCGTACCCCTAAACCACACACACACAGCAAAGCCTGTAAAAATGATTTGGATAATAATAACCCTTTTATTTGGAGTTATTATAGTAATATGCAGTACAGGCGAGCCTACCCCTACACCACACACGGCAAAGCCTATAAAAATAATTTGGATAATAATAACCTTTTTATTTGGAGTTATAATAATATGCAGCACAGGCAAGCATACCCCTAAACCATACACACAGTGCAAACCCTGAAAAAATAATTTGGATAATAATAACCCTTTTATTTGGAGCTATAATAATAATATGCACCACAGGCGAGCGTACCCCTACACCACACACGGCAAAGCCTGTAAAAATTGTTTGGATAATAATAACCTTTTATTTGGAGTTATTATAATAATATGCAGCACAGGCGAGCGTACCCCTAAACCACACACACAGGGCAAATCCTGTAAAAATTATTTGGATAATAATATAAGTATATAACCCTTTTATTTGGAGTAAATAATATACAGCACAGGACACCACCACTGGACTTATGGCAGTACAAGACACCACCACTGGACTGATGCAGCACAAGACAACACACCTGACCAGACTTACATGGTAGTACCACTGGATTTATGCGGCAGTACCACTGGACTGGACTTATACGGCAGTACCACTGGACTTATACGGCAGTACCCCTGGACTTATACGGAAGTACCCCTGAACTTATACGGCTGCACCACTGGACTGGACTTATATGGCAGTACCCTTGGACTTATATGGCAGTACCCTTGGACTTATATGGCAGTACCCTTAGACTTATATGGCAGTACCCCTGGACTTATACGGCAGTAACCCTGAACTTATTCGGCTGCACCACTGGACTGGACTTATACGGCAGTACCACTGGACTTATACGGCAGTACCCTTGGACTTATACAGCAGTACCCCAGGACTCACACAGTAGCAGCACTGGACTTATGGCAGCACAGGACACCACCACTGGACTTATGGCAGCACAGGACACCACCACTGGACTAATGCACACAACATAGCACCACTGCACTGGACTTAAACAGCAGCAGCACTGGACTTATGGCAGCACAGAACACCACCACTGGACTGATGTAGCACAGGACACCACCACTGTACTATTATTATTATTATTATTATTATTATTATTATTATTATTATCCTTTATTTATATGCTGGATGTGGTACAGTTGAAGATTATTAAAGTAAAACAAAGGATAAGCACATGATGGAAGAGGGCCCTGCTCATGAGAGCTTACAATCTAAAAGGGAGGGATAGACAGACAGGGGTGACACAGATGGGGTACATAGAGAATGTGGAACAGAGGGTTAGGATGAGATTTGGCTGGGTTTGGTGAAGAAGTGGGTCTTGAGAGCCCGTTTGAAGTTTTGTAGAGAGGTGGAGAGTCTGAGGGGGAGAGGTAGGGAATTACAGAGAAGTGGTGCAGCACGTGAAAAATCTTGGAGGTAGGAGTGGGAGGAAGTAATCCGTAGACAACACAACACAGCACCACTGCGCTGGACTTATACAGCAGCACAGGACACCACCACTGGACTGATACAGCACTGGAATGACACAAAAGAGCAGGTCGACACCCCACGCGCCACACCACTTTCCAGCACAGACACTGAGGAGACACTTCCTCTCGCTACACTCTCCAGGACTGGAGTGAAAATGGCGTCAAGGTGCGGCTCCTTATATGGAATCCAAAACCCAATTTTCTTCCCTTGAAAACTGATCTACAAAATTCTAATATTGGTACTCCTATAAATACACACTGGAAAGGGAATACGACAGGGATAAATACTACGTGCATGTACTATATGCTACTTATACCTCCCACTTTCCACATGCCCTCAGATCTCAGAAGTACCTTAAACTCACCCACATGATTTCCTCATGTCTTTATATACTGTACCACTCAGAACAAACCCACATGTCACACAAACCTCCTCACACTACAGTACATGTAGGCTTCAACATGTGTAACACAGGCCTTTCCACTTGTAACACAGGCCTTTCCACATGCAACACTTACAAGCCTTTCCACATGTACAGTAACACACACCTCCCTACATGCACTTTACTACTGTAACTCAATTAAATTAGGCTTGCTCCAGGAGTAAGCACTTATGGCAGCCCTGAACAACACTGATGTTTGTGGCCCCATAGGGCTGTGCACTAACATCCACAAGTTTGGGGTGATATGGGGTAACCTGATGTGCTGTTGTAACATTTGGTGTCTGACTATTATTTTGTTTTATCTTGAATAATTAAGCAATGTGTGTGTGTGTGTGTGTGTGTGTGTGTGTGTGTGTGTTTCTCTGCTTTGCCTCCCCGCACAGCATTGCAATCGCAATCTGAGCCCCCCTCTCTCCATATTTCTCTGCCTCCCCCTTCCCATAGCATTTGTCACTTCCCCCTGAGGCGCCACTCACCAGTCTCTCTGCCTTCCCATGACATATGGTGAGGTCAATGGCAGGGGAGCCACTGGCTAGTATCAGAGCCAGACTGACACACATATGTAAACCCAATGGTTCATGTGGGCATTATACAAAGGTGCAGCAGTATATACTTTGTTAATAAATATATATATATATCAGTAAGAAGCGTCAATCTACAGATTCTTCAGAAGATGACCACACAGACAAGCACCTTCCTGAGATGTATCTATTTGAATGAAAGTTCAACGTTGATGGCACCTGGTGAGCTGTGTGCACTTTTGATGAGGGGTGCCGAGTATCTTCTATTGTTTTATTTGGGTGGTCTTCAGTTTGCCGGCTGTCGGGATCCCGGCGCGCAGTATACCTGCGCCAGAATCCTGACAGCCGGCATACAGACACTTTATCTCCCTCTTGGGGGTCCACGACCCCCATGGAGGGAGAATAAATAGCGCCACCGTGCCCGCAGCATAGCGAGCACAGCAAACCCGCAAGGGGCTCATTTGCATTCACCATGTATCACCGGTAAACCGGCGGTTGGGATTCCGGCGCCGGTATACAATACTACACCCTTTTATATATATATATATATATATATATATATACTCCCCATATGTCTCTGCCTCCCATAGCAGTGTCATCAGCCCCCTGAGACCCCTCACCCCATATGTCTGTCTCCCACCCACCCCCATAGCAGTCCCATCAGCCTCGAGCCCCCACTCCCCATATCTCCCACCCAAAGCAAAGCCATAAGCCCCTGAGCTTCCACTCCCCATATGTCTTTGTTTCCCCCCATAGCAGTTTCATCAGCCACTGGATCCCTCACTCCCTTTATGCCCCCACCCCCAAAAGCACACAGCATCATCATGCCCCTGAGCCTCTATTCCCATATGCTCTTATGTTTATCCTGTATGCCAGACTCTTGTCTGTAGGGTGCTGCTGTAGCTCTGCACACTCTGCCTGCCACCCTCTGCAGCTGCTCAATCCAGTGGTGGAACTAGTGAGTGGTGCAACAAAATGGTTTGGGCTCCCCAACTCCAAATTAGGGACTCTGATTTGATTGGACAATATTCTGCATTGTATGTGAATAATACTGACACCCTTTGTGGAATATGTACTGTGTATGTAGGAAATTAATCGCATGGCACAGCAGAAGTTTAAGTGAGGGGGAAGTGGGAGGGGCAGAGCTTTACTTACCTGGGCCCATGCCAGAACTGCAGTGTGTGGAGGGCAGCTCCTCCTTTCCTTCCTGGGTTTTTTGTGCCTGGGATGGTCACGATATTGTGATGTTATTTCCTCGCTGCCCAGAGCAGGATTTTTTAGAGAGACAGAGAGAAAGAGCTGGATACTTGGAAGGGGGGCTCCTCCTCTTCAGGGGTGAAGCTAGCCTGTTTGTCAACCTGGCAAAAACTTATCATGATGCTCCCCTTTTCAGTGGATAGACGTCACCCTTTACCTACTGTAGATGACCACCATATATAATACAGACAGTGGGGCAAATTCAGCATGAATCGCAAGTAGCGAATCGTACGGAATTTTGCTGAGGGGCCATGGGCGCATGCGCAGCAGGCCCTTCTGCACATGCCCTAGCAATTTGTGCGGGGGGCTGCAGAAATTACGATCGCCTCTGCCTGTCAATCAGGCAGAGGCGGTCGCGGGGCGGGAGGGGGGCGGCAACGCTCCATTTTCTGAGTGGAAACGGAGCGTTGCGGGGGCGTGCCAGCCCAAACGGTGGGCTGGTATGCGCGAACGGGGGCATGTCGGGGGTGTGGCCGCAGCAGCTGCGTGACGTCACATGCAGCCGCTGCGACAACAAAAATGGCGCTGGGACTCCTGCGGCCGCAGCTAAGCTGCGCCGGCAGGGGTCATCCTTAATTTCTGCTAGCAAGCAGAAATTGCGTGCTGTTCGCAATTTCTGCTTGATGCAGGGGGGGGGGGGGAGGCGCCGGTCAGCATGCTGGGCGGCCTTGCCCAGCGCCGGGCGCCCCCAGCATGCGTGCTACTGGTTAGCAAATTCTGCTGAATAGCAGAATTTGCTAACCTTACTGAATTGGCCCCAGTATCAGTAACTGCAATGTACTACAGACAGCATTAGTGACCACTACATACTACACACAGCATTAGTAGAAGTGAACGTGAACACACATGTCCTGTCTGCCTGGGCTGAGCACTGCTGTGTACTACTACAGTCTCCTGATGTCTTTTCCTGGCAGTCTCTGAGATAGCGATTAGTGGAGCCAGGTGAAAGAAAAAGAAAAATTACCAAAAAATAACAGGGTGGGGGCTTGTACCAGTGCCCACCAGTGGTGTATCTATAATGGGTGCACACTGCACCCATTTCTCCTATACTTACCTTTCTGGTGTCCATCGGTGTCCATTTGTGGACCCCCTCCTCTCCTGAGTCCCGTAGCCGGCAGCGCTGTTAAAGCTCTGTGAGAGAGCACTAGAGTGACAGAGTCTACAGTGCATGCACAGATCTCCGAAAAAATGGCCACTGCAACATTTTTTTCTGAGACCTGCACATGCGATGTAGACTCTGGCACTGTGCCAGAGTCTCTAGTGCTCACTCAGAGCGCTAACAGCGCCGCCGCTGCCGGCTACGAGACGGCAGAGGAGGGGGCCCACACACGGAGACTGCACACGGGTCCCTTCCTCTCTAGATATGGCTGTGGTGCCCACCCAGTAACTCTGCACAAGCCTAATTTAGCATTACCTACTATTGCCATTTGGAAAACATCAAGCAGAGCCACTGATCATCTGCAGCTTTGAAAATCCGACTTTTAGTAATTCTGCCTCAAGGAATAAGAAAAATTCCCTGGTCTCAGGATTATGCGGTTCAGATTTACTCGGTTTTACGCAGATCTAAAAAACGGCATCTTATTGGCTATCCGGTTGTCACGTGTTTTGGATAGCCAATAAGAAAAATCCAGATAAATCTGAATTTGCGCTACTTTAAAGTTAAGAATTAAATTAATCCGAACCCGCACATCTTTACTCAGAATCCCTACTTGCCAAGAATTTGGCAAATCAATAGCACCTAAATGTGCAACCCCATCACTGTTTACAAGGCGATAGTATATCATTGAAATTCTCCTGTTCTACTATTGTTGTCTATATTGATCAACTTGAAAAATGTGAGGGTTTATTGTACATTATTTTGCCAATTTTGATTCACTCAGTCACTATATATTTAATCTGACAGTAATTACAATTCTTGAAACCTGTATAATATTTTAACTAAACATCCATATACTCCAATACAAACACTGTCTTTTATAATTTTTTGCATGGTTAAATACATCATGTATCTGTCTAATAACACAATTTACAGCTTAAATACTTGATTACTCAACTAAATGAAAATATAGGCATATTTTTTTCCCACTTATTCCCGCAAAGCTAGGTTCAGTCTCTGCACAGTACAGGGAGTGGTAGAAGGCTTGGCGAGCACGGCACAAACATTCCAGCACAATAAAATAACTAGATGAATACTTTCATGCGAAAGAATAAGCTATGCAGGAATTAGCCATTGTATTTATACCCAGAAGTAATAATTACGTTTCTTTGAATTTTAGATTATAATACCTGAGAGAGTAGTTACTGAATCTCAAGGAGAATTAAGTAATTTTATATATAATACAGTTGTGAAAAATATCACTCTCCCTACTGACCCTTTGCTCCTCTTCTTCACTCCGCTTCTTGGTTTTTATGGAATACTGGTCGGTGGATGTAAAGTGAAAGTAACCACCTTTGCTAATGATTTGTTATTGTTTACATCTAATTCCAAACAATCTTTTCCTTTGTTAACTAATGCCATTTATAGGTTTGCGTCCTTTGCAGGTTTCTCTTAATTTTGTCAAATCTGAGCTTTGGCTATGTTTGGGCATGCAGCCAGGTGCGGTTGGGCATATGGGCACATTTTATATTACATACCTGGGTATCGTACTCCATTCACACCAATCTCCTCTCTATGGGGTATATTTACTAACATTCGTAATTTCCGAAAATAGGTCAAAGTTCAATCACGAATGACATCGAGAGTGTAAAACTGCAACTTTTTGAATTTATTACGATGGATTTACTAAGCTGTCGTATTCGTGTTTTTCTTTTCTTCCGATGTCGATGTCATTCGTTTTTTTTTTCCTAATTTTACGGCAGTGATTAGCAAAACACTGCCGTTTTTTTTTACAATCAATCTCGGCCGGATCTGTGTGATCCGTGCTGGGGTTCTTTTTATTTTTTATTTTTAATTAAACAATGTAAAATCCCCCCAAAAAATGCGTGGGGTCCCCCCTCCTAAGCATAACCAGCCTCGGGCTCTTTGAGCCGATCCTGGTTGCAGAAATATGGGAAAAAAATGACAGGGGTTCCCCCATATTTAAGCAACCAGCATCGGGCTCTGCGCCTGGTCCTGGTCCCAAAAATACGGGGGACAAAAAGAGTAGGGGTCCCCCGTATTTTTAAAACCAGCACCGGGCTCCACTAGCTGGACAGATAATGCCACAGCCGGGGGTCACTTTTATATAGTGCCCTGCGGCCGTGGCATCAAAAATCCAACTAGTCACCCCTGGCCGGGGTACCATGGGGGAGTGGGGACCCCTTCAATCAAGGGGTCCCCCCCCCCCAGCCACCCAAGGGCCAGGGGTGAAGCCCGAGGCTGTCCCCCCCCATCCAATGGGCTGCGGATGGGGGGGCTGATAGCCTTTGTTGTAAAATAAAAGATATTGTTTTTAGTAGCAGTACTACAAGTCCCAGCAAGCCTCCCCCGCATGCTGGTACTTGGAGAACCACAAGTACCAGCATGCGGCGGAAAAACGGGCCCGCTGGTACCTGTAGTACTACCACTAAAAAAATACCCAAAAAAACACAAGACACACACACCGTGAAAGTATAATTTTATTACATACATACACACATACATACATACTTACCTTATGTTCCCACGCAGGTCGGTCCTCTTCTCCAGTAGAATCCAAGGGGTACCTGTTGAATAAATTCTACTCACGAGATCCAGGGGTCCAGGCTCCTCGGCAAATCCAGGGATAATCCACGTACTTGAATAAAACAAAAAAACGGTTGCCCGACCACGAACTGAAAGGTGACCCATGTTTGCACATGGGTCACCTTCCCACGAATGCCAGAAACCCACTTTGCCTTCTGGCTAAGTGGGTTTCTTCAGCCAATCAGGGAGTGCCACGTTGTAGCACTCTCCTGATCAGCTGTGTGCTCCTGTACTGAGTGACAGGCGGCACACGGCAGTGTTACAATGTAGCGCCTATGCGCTACATTGTAACCAATGCTGGGAACTTTCTGCTCAGCGGTGACGTCACTTTAGGTCAACCGCAGGGCAGAAAGTTCCCACCATTGGTTACAATGTAGCGCATAGGCGCTACATTGTAACACTGCCGTGTGCTGCCTGTCAGTGAGGACAAGAGCACACAGCCGATCAGGAGGGTGCTACAACGTGGCACTCCCTGATTGGCTGAAGAAACCCACTTAGCCAGAAGGCAAAGTGGGTTTCTGGCATTCGTGGGAAGGTGACCCATGTGCAAACATGGGTCACCTTTCAGTTCGTGGTCGGGCAACCGTTTTTTTGTTTTATTCAAGTACGTGGATTATCCCTGGATTTGCCGAGGAGCCTGGACCCCTGGATCTCGTGAGTAGAATTTCTTCAACAGGTACCCCTTGGATTCTACTGGAGAAGAGGACCGACCTGCGTGAGAACATAAGGTAAGTATGTATGTATGTGTGTATGTATGTAATAAAATTATACTTTCACGGTGTGTGTGTCTTGTGTTTTTTTGGGTATTTTTTTAGTGGTAGTACTACAGGTACCAGCGGGCCCGTTTTTCCGCCGCATGCTGGTACTTGTGGTTCTCCAAGTACCAGCATGCGGGGGAGGCTTGCTGGGACTTGTAGTACTGCTACTAAAAACAATATCTTTTATTTTACAACAAAGGCTATCAGCCCTCCCATCCGCAGCCCATTGGATGGGGGGGGACAGCCTCGGGCTTCACCCCTGGCCCTTGGGTGGCTGGGGGGGGGGGACCCCTTGATTGAAGGGGTTCCCACTCCCCCAGGGTACCCCGGCCAGGGGTGACTAGTTGGATTTTTGATGCCACGGCCGCAGGGCGCTGTATAAAAGTGACCCCCGGCTGTGGCATTATCTGTCCAGCTAGTGGAGCCCGGTGCTGGTTTTAAAAATACGGGGGACCCCTACTCTTTTTTTCCCCCGTATTTTTGGGACCAGGACCAGGCGCAGAGCCCGATGCTGGTTGCTTAAATATGGGGGAACCCCTGTCATTTTTTTCACCATATTTCTGCAACCAGGATCGGCTCAAAGAGCCCGAGGCTGGTTATGCTTAGGAGGGGGGACCCCACGCAATTTTTTTTGAAAAAATAAGCACTTTCCCACCCCTTCCCACTGATATACATGCACGGATCTCATGGATCCGTGCATGCCTATCCAATCACGAATAAAAAAAAAAGGTCTGTTTTTTTTTAGCACTTTTTTACGAGTTGTAATTTTTCACGGCAGTGTTTGTTCTTTTTTGGCTTTGCACTTCTTAGTAAATGACCGAGATTCATACTTAAACAGCCGCGTTTTGACCGATGGTGTATTCATTCGTAATTTTTTACCAGAACTTGCAAAAAATTACGAATGCCCTCATCACTGCCGTGATTAGTGTTTAGTAAATTACCGAGATTAACCGAGATGACACTTTGAAGAAAAAACGGCATCTCGGTCAAAATCGGGAGCTTAGTAAATATACCCCTATGTTTCTAACCTCGGCCCAGTCCTCCAGCAGATCAGGCGGGAACTTGACCTTTGGCTTCTCCTATGTTTTAACATTTTGGGTCACCGTAATCTTATTAAGATGGCTCGCTTCTCCAAACTTGTGTATATTTTGCAGATGACTCCTCTCCTGCTTAAGGGGGTAATTCCAAGTTGATCGCAGCAGCAAGTTTGTTAGCAGTTGGGCAAAACCATGTGCACTGCAGGGGAGCAGGGCCGGATTAACAATGGGGCGGGTGGAGCTGCAGCTCCAGGCCCTCCCATGAAAATAGGCCCACAGAACCATGGAGAATCCGCCGGAGACAGGAAAAAATATTTTCCTGTCTCACCACCAGCGGCCGTCCGAGGCTCCACTCTGCCCATTCAAACCCGACTGTAAACAACAATCTCCACACCCCAGACATACTTTCAAAGTGCGGCGCAGTGGAAGGCTTCAAATGCCCTCCCTGCGCTGCATAGTGTGCCTCCCCCTTCTCTGCGCCATGTGATGTCGCGCCGCATGACATCACATAGGCGCCACCGCGCAGTGCTCTGAGCGCGGGTGCCGCCGATGACAATGGGGGTGAGCTCAGGAAGTGAGCCGCCAGTGGATCCTCCTGACTGCCGGATGCTGCCTGTTGCTATACGCTGGCAGCACCTGACCTTCCTCCTTTCAGCACCTGGAAGAGGAGCCGAGTCAGGGGAACAGAGAGGAGAGAAGGTACGTAATCGTCAAGGTAGAGACCAAAACACAATCTGTGGGGGGTGGGGGTCATAATAATGGACAGAGGGGAACAATTATATAATAACGGACAGGGGGGGGGGGGATGAGGAGGCACAATAATGGACTGCGGGGGAACTAATAGCAATGGACACAGGAGGGGATGACATAATAATGGACGGGGGGGGGCAAATATTAATGTACATGGAGGGGAGGGTGGGACATAATAATGGACAGAGGGGAACAATGATATAATAGTGGACACGGGGGGGGGGGGGGGAGAGGGGGCATTATAATGGACAGAGGGGGAACAAATAGCAATGGACACAGGATGGGGTGACATAATAATGGACATGGGGGGCATAATAATGGACAGAGGGGGACACTCTGCAAGATAGATTTGGTATATATTTGTCTATTGATAAAATTGATAGGCAACTTCTCTTTATATAAATAAAACAATATTTATTATCCAAAACACATATAAAACCTACACAAAATTCACATAGACATATAAAAAAACACAAACATCAAACCCCTTTTTAGCTAAATTAGCTTATTCATATAGAGTGTAAATGGTTTCATCCGTTGTAGAAAAAATATATTGTAATAACCGTTCATACAAAAAATCCACTTATATATATTGCCGATGAATAATATAGAACAAGTTACCAAACCACGTTTAGTTCATTAGTAGGAGACTCTTAGATGGAAATCGTCTCTTAAAGTTTGCATGTTCAGGTACCGGCCAGCCGCATCAGCACCCGACATGCTTGTGGATTGTTCCCCCGCCAAGCAAATTGGTACTGTAAGTTAATGAGCCAGAGAGGATGAAGATATCCCCACAAATACGTATCTGTTGGAGATCACGAATTCTACTTAAGCTTCCGGAGCACTACCAAACCTGCTTGAAGTGGGGCGCTACTACGGCCGAGGTGTGTGCAAGACAACAATATATATATCCTCATCCTGCACTATCCGTCTCATTAACCGATTTGCTTGACGGGGCAGCAATCCACCAGCGTGCCGGGTGCTGATGCGGCTGGCCAGAACCTGAACTTGCTAACTTAAGAGACGATTTCCATTTAAGAGTCTCCTACTAATGAACTAAACGTGGTCTGGTAACTTATTCTATATTATTCATCTGCAATATATATAAGTGGATTTTTTTGCATGAACTGGTACTATAAGAAATTTTTCCTACAGCGGGTGAAACCATTTACACCCAATATAAATAAGCCAACTTAGCTAAAAAGGGGTTTGATATTTGTATTTTTCTCTGACGTCCTAAGTGGATGCTGGGGACTCCGTCAGGACCATGGGGAATAGCGGCTCCGCAGGAGACAGGGCACAAAATTAAAAGTTTGACCACTAGGTGGTGTGCACTGGCTCCTCCCCCTATGACCCTCCTCCAAGCCTCAGTTAGGTTTTTGTGCCCGGCCGAGAAGGGTGCAATCTAGGTGGCTCTCCTAAAGAGCTGCTTAGAATAAAAGTTTGTTAGGTTTTTTATTTTCAGTGAGTCCTGCTGGCAACAGGCTCACTGCAACGCGGGACTAAGGGGAGAAGAAGCGAACTCACCTGCGTGCAGGATGGATTGGCTTCTTAGGCTACTGGACACTAGCTCCAGAGGGACGATCACAGGTACAGCCTGGATGGGTCACCGGAGCCGCGCCGCCGGCCCCCTTACAGATGCTGAAGAGAGAAGAGGTCCAGAAATCGGCGGCTGAAGACTTCCCAGTCTTCTTAAGGTAGCGCACAGCACTGCAGCTGTGCGCCATTGCTCTCAGCACACTTCACACCGCGGTCACTGAGGGTGCAGGGCGCTGGGGGGGGGGGCGCCCTGGGCAGCAATGTAATTACCTTTACTGGCTAAAAATACATCACATATAGCCCCTGGGCTATATGGATGTATTTAACCCCTGCCAGGATTACAGAAAAAACCGTGAGAAGAGCCCGCCATGAAGGGGGCGGGGCCTATCTCCTCAGCACACAGCGCCATTTTTCCCACACAGACCCGCTGGTGGGAAGGCTCCCAGGCTCTCCCCTGCACTGCACTACAGAAACAGGGTTAAAACAGAGAGGGGGGGCATTTTTTTGGCGATATTATTATATATTAAGCTGCTATAAGGGAAAACACTTACTATAAGGTGGTCCCTGTATAATTATAGCGCTTTGGTGTGTGCTGGCAAACTCTCCCTCTGTCTCCCCAAAGGGCTAGTGGGGTCCTGTCCTCTATCAGAGCATTCCCTGTGTGTGTGCTGTGTGTCGGTACGTGTGTGTCGACAGGTATGAGGACGATGTTGGTGTGGAGGCGGAGCAATTGCCTGTAATGGGATGTCACCCCCTAGGGAGTCGACACCGGAATGGATGGCTTTATTTATGGAATTACGTGATAGTGTCAACACGCTACAAGGTCGGTTGACGATATGAGACGGCCGGCAAACCAATTAGTACCTGTCCAGGCGTCTCAAACACCGTCAGGGGCTTTAAAACGCCCATTACCTCAGTCGGTCGACAGACACAGACACGGACACTGACTCCAGTGTCGACGGTGAAGAAACAAACGTATTTTCCAGTAGGGCCACACGTTACATAATCACGGCAATGAAGGAGGCGTTACATATTTCTGATACTACAAGTACCACAAAAATGGGTATTATGTGGGGTGTGAAAAAACTACCTGTAGTTTTTCCTGAAATCAAATTAATTGATTGAAGTGTGTGATGAAGCGTGGGTTACCCCCGATAGGAAGTTGCTAATTTCAGAGAAGTTATTGGCATTATACCCTTTCCCGCCAGAGGTTAGGGCGCGCTGGGAAACACCCTCTAGGGTAGATAAGGCGCTCACACGCTTATCAAAACAAGTGGCGTTACCGTCTCCTGATACGGCCGCCCTCAAAATCCAGCTGATAGGAGGCTGGAAAATACTCTAAAAAGTATATACACACATACTGATGTTATACTGCGACCAGCAATCGCCCCAGCATGGATGTGCAGTGCTGGGGGGGTTTGGTCGGAATCTCTGACTGGAAATATTGATACCCTGAATAGCGACAATATTTTATTGACTATAGAGCATTTAAAGGATGCATTTTCTTTATATGCGAGATGCACAGAGGGATATTTGCACTCTGGCATCAAGGGTAAGTGCGCTGTCCATTTCTGCCAGAAGAAGTTTATGGACGCGACAGTGGTCAGGTGATGCGGATTCCAAGCGGCATATGGAAGTTTGCCGTATAAAGGGGAGGAATTATTTGGGGTCGGTCTATCGGACTTGGTGGCCACGGCAACAGCCGGAAAATCCACCTTTTTTTACCTCAGGTCACCTCCCAACAGAAAAAGACACCGTCTTTTCAGCCTCAGTCCTTTCGTTCTCATAAGAACAAGCGGGCAAAAGGCCATTCATATCTGCCCGAGGCAAAGGAAAGGGTAAGAGACTGCAGCAAGCAGCTCCTTCCCAGGAGCAGAAGCACTCCCCCGCTTCTGAAAAGTCCTCAGCATGTCGCTGGGGCCTTACAAGCGGACTCAGGTCCGGTGGGGGGGTCGTCTCAAGAATTTCAGCGCGCAGTGGGCTCACTCGCAAGTCGACCCCTGGATCCTGCAGGTAGTATCACAGGGGTACAGATTGGAATTCGAGACGTCTCTTCCTCGCAGATTCCTGAAGTCTGCTTTACCAACATCTCCCTCCGACAGGGAGACGGTGTTGGAAGCTATTCACAAGCTGTATTCCCAGCAAGTAATAGTCAAGGTACCCCTACTACAACAAGGAAAGGGGTATTATTCCAGGCTGTTTGTGGTACCGAAGCCGGACGGCTCGGTGAGACCTATTCTAAGTCTGAAATCTTTTGAACACTTACATACAAAGGTTCAAGTTCAAGATGAAATCACTCAGAGCAGTGATAGCGAATCTGGAAGAAGGGGACTTTATGGTGTCCTTGGACATCAAGGATGCTTACCTCCATGTCCCAATTTGCCCTTCAAACCAAGGGTACCTCAGGTTCGTGGTACAAAACTGTCACTATCAGTTTCAGACGTTGCCGTTTGGATTGTCCACGGCACCCCGGGTCTTTACCAAGGTAATGGCCGAAATTATGATTCTTCTTCGAAGAAAAGGCGTATTAATTATCCCTTACTTGGACGATCTCCTGATAAGGGCAAGATCCAGAGAACAGTTAGAGGCCGGTGTAGCACTAACCCAAGTAGTGCTGCAACAGCACGGGTGGATTCTAAATTTTCCAAAATCCCAGCTGAGCCCGACGACACGTCTGCTGTTCCTAGGGATGATTCTGGACACAGTTCAGAAAAAGGTTTTTCTCCCGGAGGAGAAAGCCAGGGAGTTATCCGAGCTAGTCAGGAACCTCCTAAAACCAGGAAAAGTGTCAGTGCATCAATGCACAAGAGTCCTGGGTAAATGATGGCTTCTTACGAAGCGATTCCATTCGGCAGATTCCACGCAAGAACTTTTCAGTGGAATCTGCTGGACGAATGGTCCGGATCGCATCTTCAGATGCATCAGCGGATAGCCCCGTCTCCAAGGACAAGGGGGTCTCTTCTGTGGTGGTTGCAGAGTGCTCACCTTTTAGGAGGGCCGCAGATTCGGCATTCAGGACTGGGTCCTGGTGACCACGAATGCCAGCCTGAGAGGCTGGGGAGCAGTCACACAGGGAAGAAATTTCCAGGGAGTGTGGTCAAGCCTGGAGACTTCACTTCACATAAATATACTGGAGCTAAGGGCAATTTACAATGCTCTAAGCCTGGCAAGGCCTCTGCTTCAGGGTCAGCCGGTGTTGAACCAGTAGGGCAACACCACGGCAGTCGCCCACGTAAACAGACAGGGCGACACAAGAAGCAGGAGGGCAATGGCAGAAGCTGCAAGGATTTTTCACTGGGCAGAAAATCATGTGATAGCACTGTCAGCAGTGTTCATTCCGGGAGTGGACAACTGGGAAGCAGACTTCCTCAGCAGACACGATCACCACCCGGGAGAGTGGGGACTTCATCCAGAAGTCTTCCACATGATTGTGAACCGTTGGGAAAAACCAAAGGTGGACATGATGGCGTCCCGCCTCAACAAAAAACTGGACAGGTATTGCGCCAGGTCAAGAGACCCTCAGGCAATAGCTGTGGATGCGTTGGTAACACCATGGGTGTACCAGCCAATGTATGTGTTCCCCCCTCTGCCTCTCATACCCAAGGTACTGAGAATTATAAGGCGAAGGGGAGTAAGAACGATACTCGTGGTTCCGGATTTGCCAAGAAAGACTTGGTACCCGGAACTTCAAGAGATGCGCACGGAGGATCCGTGCACTCTACCTCTAGACTTACCGCGGCTGCGTTTGACGGCATGGCGGTTGAACGCCGGATCCTGAAGGAGAGGGCTCCGACGGAGGAATTTCAACTGGGTCGATTCCTACATTTCCTGCAAACAGGATTGTCTATGGGCCTCAAATTGGGGTCCATTAAGGTTCAAATTTTGGCCCTGTTGATTTTCTTCCAGAAAGAATTGGCTTCAGTTCCTGAAGTCCAAGCTTTTGTCAAAGGAGTACTACATATACAGCTCCGGTTGTGCCTCCAGTGGCACCGTGGGATCTCAATGTAGTTTTGGGATTCCTCAAATCCCATTGGTTTGAGCCACTCAAATCGGTGGATTTGAAATATCTTACATGGAAAGTGACCATGCTACTGGCCCTGGCTTCGGCCAGGAGAGTGTCAGAATTGGCGGCTTTTTCGTACAAAAGCCATATCTGATTTTCCATTGGGACAGGGCAGAACTGCGGACGCGTCCTCAGTTTCTCCCTAAGGTGGTATCAGCGTTTCACCTGAACCAACCTATTGTAGTGCCTGCGGCTTCTAGCGACTTGGAGGACTCCAAGTTGTTCGACGTTGTCAGAGCCTTAAAAATATATATATATATATATATATATTTCAAGGACGGCTGGAGTCAGAAAGTCTGACTCGCTGTTTATACTGTATGCACCCAACAAGCTGGGTGTTCCTGCGTCTAAGCAGACGATTGCTCGTTGGATTTGTAGCACAATTCAACTTGCGCATTCTGTGGCAGGGCCTGCCACAGCCAAAATCTGTAAATGCCCACTCCACAAGGAAGGTGGGCTCACCTTGGGCGGCTGCCCGAGGGGTCTCGGCATTACAACGCTGCCGAGCAGTTACGTGGTCAGGGGAGAACACGTTCGTAAAATTCTACAAATTTGATACCCTGGCTAAGGAGGACCTGGAGTTCTCTCATTCGGTGCTGCAGAGTCATCCGCACTCTCCCGCCCGTTTGGGAGCTTTGGTATAATCCCCATGGTCCTGACGGAGTCCCCAGCATCCACTTAGGACGTCAGAGAAAATAAGAATTTACTTACCGATAATTCTATTTCTCGCAGTCCGTAGTGGATGCTGGGCGCCCATCCCAAGTGCGGATTGTCTACAATACTTGTACATAGTTATTGTTACAAAAATCGGGTTATTATTGTTGGAAGCCATCCTTTCAGAGGCTCCTCTGTTATCATGCTGTTAACTGGGTTCAGATCTCAAGTTGTACAGTGTGATTGGTGTGGCTGGTATGAGTCTTACCCGGGATTCAAAATCCTTCCTTATTGTGTACGCTCGTCCGGGCACAGTATCCTAACTGAGGCTTGGAGGAGGGTCATAGGGGGAGGAGCCAGTGCACACCACCTAGTGGTCAAACTTTTAATTTTGTGCCCTGTCTCCTGCGGAGCCGCTATTCCCCATGGTCCTGACGGAGTCCCCAGCATCCACTACGGACTACGAGAAATAGAATTATCGGTAAGTAAATTCTTATTTTATATACAGTATGTCTGTGTGAGTTGTGTAGGTTTTCACAATAATAAATATTGTTGTATTTGTATAAAGAGAAGACTCTATTTATCGATTTTATCAGTATTCAGATATATACCAGCAATATTTTTCACAGTTTTTTCCCCATTTTATTGGGGACAAAATGCAGAACATACAGATGAGGGGGTAGCACAATACAGAACATACAGATGAGGGGGTAGCACAATACAGAACATACAGATGGGATCAGGAGCACAATACAGAACATACAGATGGGATCAGGAGCACAATACAGAACATACAGATGGGATCAGGAGCACAAAACAGAACATACAGGTGAGGGGGAAGCACAATACAGAACATACAGATGAGGGGGTAGCACAATACAGGGCATACAGGTGAGGGGGGAAGCACAATACAGAACATACAGATGAGGGGGTAGCACAATACAGGGCATACAGATGAGGGGGGAAGCACAATACAGGGCATACAGATGAGGGGGGAAGCACAATACAGAACATACAGATGAGGGGGTAGCACAATACAGGGCATACAGATGAGGGGGGAAGCACAATACAGAACATACAGATGAGGGGGTAGCACAATACAGAACATACAGATGAGGGGGTAGCACAATACAGAACATACAGATGAGGGGGTAGCACAATACAGGGCATACATATGAAGGGGGAAGCACAATACAGAACATACAGATGAGGGGGGAAGCACAATACAGAACATACAGATGAGGGCGGGAGCACAATACAGAACATACATATGAAGGGGGAAGCACAATACAGAACATACATATGAAGGGGGAAGCACAATACAGAACATACATATGAAGGGGGAAGCACAATACAGAATATACAGATGAGGGGGGAAGCACAATACAGAACATACATATGAAGGGGGAAGCACAATACAGAACATACAGATGAGGGGGGAAGCACAATACAGAACATACAGATGAGGGGGTAGCACAATACAGAACATACAGATGAGGGGGTAGCACAATACAGGGCATACATATGAAGGGGGAAGCACAATACAGAACATACAGATGAGGGGGGAAGCACAATACAGGGCATACAGATGAGGGCGGGAGCACAATACAGAACATACATATGAAGGGGGAAGCACAATACAGAACATACATATGAAGGGGGAAGCACAATACAGAACATACATATGAAGGGGGAAGCACAATACAGAATATACAGATGAGGGGGGAAGCACAATACAGAACATACATATGAAGGGGGAAGCACAATACAGAACATACAGATGAGGGGGGAAGCACAATACAGAACATACAGATGAGGGGGTAGCACAATACAGAACATACATATGAAGGGGGAAGCACAATACAGAACATACAGATGAGGGGGGAAGCACAATACAGGGCATACAGATGAGGGCGGGAGCACAATACAGAACATACATATGAAGGGGGAAGCACAATACAGAACATACATATGAAGGGGGAAGCACAATACAGAACATACATATGAAGGGGGAAGCACAATACAGAACATACAGATGAGGGCGGGAGCACAATACAGGGCATACATATGAAGGGGGAAGCACAATACAGAACATACAGATGAGGGGGTAGCACAATACAGAACATACAGATGAGGGGGTAGCACAATACAGGGCATACATATGAAGGGGGAAGCACAATACAGAACATAAATATGAAGGGGGAAGCACAATACAGAACATACATATGAAGGGGGAAGCACAATACAGAACATACAGATGAGGGCGTGAGCACAATACAGGGCATACAGATGAGGGGGGAAGCACAATACAGGGCATACATATGAGGGGGGAAGCACAATACAGGGCATACAGATGAGGGCGGGAGCACAATACAGAACATACATATGAAGGGGGAAGCACAATACAGAACATAAATATGAAGGGGGAAGCACAATACAGAACATACAGATGAGGGGGGAAGCACAATACAGGGCATACAGATGAGGGCGGGAGCACAATACAGAACATACATATGAAGGGGGAAGCACAATACAGAACATACATATGAAGGGGGAAGCACAATACAGAACATAAATATGAAGGGGGAAGCACAATACAGAACATACAGATGAGGGGGGAAGCACAATACAGGGCATACAGATGAGGGCGGGAGCACAATACAGAACATACATATGAAGGGGGAAGCACAATACAGAACATACATATGAAGGGGGAAGCACAATACAGAACATACATATGAAGGGGGAAGCACAATACAGAACATACAGATGAGGGCGGGAGCACAATACAGAACATACATATGAAGGGGGAAGCTTAGTGCAACACATACAGGTATGGGAGGAGAGGGGAGGACAATGCAGAACATTCAGACATAAAGGAGTGGTGGTGAATGAGGAATATTTCAGCATTTAAGGGGTGGTATCTATGAGTAGTAGTTTTGTATACAGCATTGATTGATGTGTGACAGGTATTGAAATGCCTGGTGGGAAAGGTAGTGTAGCACAGGCAGCAATACTTACACCTGTGCCTGCACAAAGGTGGTGTGATATGTGCATATTACCAAAGGTGACTACTATCATGCAACCAAAATGTGTTTGTGAGGGCGGGGGTGTATGTATATATATATATATATATAAGATGAGATGAGCGGGTTCGGTTCCTCGGAATCCTAACCCCCCCGAACTTCACCTATTTTACACGGTTCCGAGGCATACTCGGATCCTCCAGCCTTGCTTGGTTAACCCGAGCGCGCCCGAACGTCATCATCCCGCTGTCGGATTCTCGCGAGATTCGTATTCTATATAAGGAGCCTCGCGTCGCCGCCATTTTAACTCGTGCATTGGAGATTGAACGGAGAGGACGTGGCAGCGTTCTCTCCGTGAAAAGCTCCGTAATCTGTGCTCAGTGTGCTGCAAATAATCTGAGCTCAGTGTGCTGTAAATATCTACGTTCTCTGCCTGAAAAACGCTCCATATCTGTGCTCAGTGTGCTGCATATATCTGTGCTCACACTGCTTTATTGTGGGGACTGGGGACCACCAGTATTATATAGGAGGAGTACAGTGCAGAGTTTTGCTGACCAGTGACCACCAGTATTATACGTTCTCTGCCTGAAAAACGCTCCATATCTGTGCCCAGTGTGCTGCATATTTCTGTGCTCACACTGCTTTATTGTGGGGACTGGGGACCACCAGTATTATATATGACGAGTACAGTGCAGAGTTTTGCTGACCAGTGACCACCAGTATTATACGTTCTCTGCCTGAAAAACGCTCCATATCTGTGCTCAGTGTGCTGCATATTTCTGTGCTCACACTGCTTTATTGTGGGGACTGGGGACCACCAGTATTATATAGGAGGAGTACAGTGCAGAGTTTTGCTGACCAGTGACCACCAGTATTATACGTTCTCTGCCTGAAAAACGCTCCATATCTGTGCTGCATTGTAGTATATATAGTAGGAGTACAGTGCATAATTTTGCTGACCACCAGTATATAATATATAGCAGTACGGTACAGTAGGCCACTGCTCTACCTACCTCTGTGTCGTCAAGTATACTATACAGGTGATGTGTGAGGTGTTCAGAATAGACTGAAAATGAGTGGAAATTATGGTTATTGAGGTTAATAATACTATGGGATCAAAATGACCCCCACATTCTATGATTTAAGCTGTTTTTGAGGGTTTTTTGTAAAAAAACACCCGAATCCGACAAAACATTTTAGGGAGGTTTTGCCAAAACGCGTCCGAATCCAAAACACGGCCGCGGAACCGAATCCAAAACCAAAACACAAAACCCGAAAAATTTCCGGTGCACATCACTACACAAAACCCGAAAAATGTCCGGTGCACATCACTAATCTATATATGAAGAGGGGAGGGACATTGAGGTGGCCGAAGGTAGGCAGTATTAAGACCATCATGGTGCTAGACATGCCGCCTTTACAGACCATTCCTCAATGCACTGGTTATGCCCTCCATATCATTAGTCACACACCCTTGGTGCTTGTCCCACCCCGTTTGGTGTCACACTATAGGCCCTTCATAAATTTCAGCTCCAGGCCCACGTGGACCTTAATCTGGCACTGCAGGGGAGACAGATATAACATGTGCAGAGAGAGATAGATTTGGGCGTGGTGAGTTCAATCTGCAATCTAAATTGCAGTGTAAAAATAAAGCAGTCAATATTTACCTTGCACAGAAACAAAATAACCCACCCAAATCTAACTCTCTCTGCAAATGTTATATCTGCCACACCTGCAGTGCACATGGTTTTGCCCAACTGCTAAAAAATTTCCTGCTGCGATCAACTCAGAATTACCCCCTAAGTCAGCTGATCTGCTCAAGAGTAACACATTTTATCTCAATGTATTTGGTACAAAAATGAGTCTCTCTAAATGGCAACAACCTATTGCTCGGAATGGAGTCAATCTGCTGAATGTAAAATGTTATTATATGGCATGCCTGCTTAGGGCTGCAGTGGACTGGGTTAGAGGATCCTCTCTCTATACTAGACTCTCAGTTATGCACTCCTGTTTCACTTGGTTACTTCTCCATATACCAACTGCTACACTTACTGTATGCGCAGATTGCTTTTGCTGGAAGTGTTTCCAAAGACTTTAAAATGGGCATGCACATGGAAAGTAAATGCACTTGTGTTGTGGGGTTGCAAATGTTGCATTTCCTAAATTATCCATAGTATAAAGATTTTACCATAATATATGGTAATAATAAATGATTTTTATGGGCACACACAAATGCACACAGCGTTCCATATAGCCCCTATACAAATGGCTTTGTTAAACATGTTACTGCATGCTTGCTGCTCATTTCAGCAATAACAATACTTCATTTACTTATCTTACGCACCTTGTTAAACTTGGTGAACTGTAATTAACCCCATTACATAAAGTGCCAATTATTTGCTGGATCATATTATCAGCTTTGTCTTGCAAATACTGTATGGTAATTTCTTTGGATTATCTAAGATTTAATTTAATGAACATGCTATATTCAACTTCCTAAAGCATTAAAAATGGCTAGAGTCATCCTGATTCTCAGATGTGATGATAGAAGCATTATTTCAAATTACAGTCACAGCCCGTATTTTCCAAAGTCCTGGAAAACTGTATTCCTTTCTAAATCAGCAGCATTAACAAGTAAGACAACAATTTTGGGGTCCATTACTATTTTCTGTATTTTCACATGAGCTACTGTACCAACAGCTTGTATATTTGCTGCTGGGCCTTATTCAGACGTGGATGCAGCCGGTGCCCCACATCCAGAGGGTCTGAGCATGCACATCGGCTACAGTGCGCATGTGTGACCCTTCACCATGCGATCGCACCCCAAAAGGATGAGATAGCATGGTGATTGACAGGTGAAAGGTGTCCGGGGGCGGCGACGTGGCATTTGGGAGAGGAGAGCAGGAAACGCCTGCATGTTATGGCTGTTTTCATGGCCAGCCGATGACATCACCTGCATTTTCTGCGAGTGGAATCAAGGTGGCGATACCCCTGCCTACGCCATTGCAATCACATTTTGGGGCGGCACTACATATGCAAAATCTGTGACCAACTCTGAGTAACGCTCTCTAACCATACATAAATGGATGATGGTATCTTGCATGCACACAGCTCTTATTCCTCTCACTTCGAATATGTTCTTAACTCTGATTTCTCTCTGGCATAATATAAAATAACTCAAAACAAAATTGGTACAAAAGCTAAATTTTCTAATTATATGGCAGATGCACAATGTACTGAAAACACATCACCATGTATCTGATATCAGTATTTTAATACTTGTTTTGTGAACACCTTGACATCCAAAGTGTATTCATAACTAAGTTGTATTTGATTGAACAATCTGGACTTATGCATGCATAGCGTTAAAACCTCCACTGTAATTACAGAGTTTATGAAACTGGGTTTTTGCTGGGTCAGTATTTACCATCCTGTTTCCTGAGGCCTGAGGTTGAGAACCACTGATTTAGATTTTGTATGACTAACCACAAGGTCCACATATAAAGTTCACTTTGCTTTTTTGTCCTTCAAAAATGTATGGACAAGTTATCAAATTAAATGAACAGGTTTTCAACCCCTGTAGTTAACAGAACCTAAGATCTACCTCCAGAAGTCTTCTAATGTTTTTTCATTGTACTGAGGATTCTGGACCATCTGCCTTGTAATGCGGTGCTCTCCACTTCTGGAACAGCTTGACTGAATAACTAAAATATCGGGGGTGTTCAATAAGTTTCCAGATGCACAAAGATAATTTTATTTACAAACAAATAAACAAAGTGAACATAAGTTTTTTTCAAAGTATTCGCCAGAGGAGTCTATGTAAAGTATCATGCACTCAAACCATTGGCCTGAAGCAGCTGGACCAGTCCGAAGCAATTATGTCTTCTACATGCTGGATGAAGGTCTCCACTGCAGCTTCTAGTGACTCATAACAAGTCCCATTCACCTTGTGCTTGATTTGTGGCATCACGGAAAAAGCCACAGGTGTCAGGTCTGTACTGTACGTCGGATGACCAAGCTCCTGGATATGTTCATGGCCAGGAAATCCACCACTTTTCTGGACTTGTGGGCTTGTGCATTTTCACGATGGAGAAGGGCACCACAAGCGCAAATTCATCTGCGGTGCCTGGAAATGACTTGCAGCACTTGCGGCAAACATTGGTTGGCTTACCAGTCCCCAGTGACAGTGCATTGCTGCACAAGTGGTACAGTAGCTACATGACTAGTTTTGACCACAAAAAGAGCCACCATCTGCTTGGCCACGCTGTGCTCAAGACGGAACTTCTGTTGCAGTGCACCTCCGATTGGGGTCCACTCTGCCGACTGTTGTTTGGTCTCAGGGTCGAAACTGTAGATCCAGGATTCATTGCCACTGATGATCTCCCAGACAGAGTTTAAGGGATCACCATCAAACCTGGCCCAGATTGTTGCAGCACAAAGTCACCTGAACTTCCTTCTCTCGAGTCAGCTGATGGGGCCCCAGCGTACAGAAACCTTGCTCAGGCCAAGCTTTTCATGGAAAAACAAGTGGATGGATCCAGGTGAGATACCCATTTCCTTCTCTAACTGGGCCACGGTCACCCTGGTATCCACCTCAACTATGGCCCTCATGGCCACGCTGTGCTCAAGACGGAACTTCTGTTGCAGTGCACCTCCGATTGGGGTCCACTCTGCCGACTGTTGTTTGGTCTCAGGGTCGAAACTGTAGATCCAGGATTCATTGCCACTGATGATCTCCCAGACAGAGTTTAAGGGATCACCATCAAACCTGGCCCAGATTGTTGCAGCACAAAGTCACCTGAACTTCCTTCTCTCGAGTCAGCTGATGGGGCCCCAGCGTACAGAAACCTTGCTCAGGCCAAGCTTTTCATGGAAAAACAAGTGGATGGATCCAGATGAGATACCCATTTCCTTCTCTAACTGGGCCACGGTCACCCTGGTATCCACCTCAACTATGGCCCTCATGGCAGAAATGTTGCCTTCGGTGATGGTGGACACAGGTCGGCTGAAGCGCTTTTCATCTTCCAGGGACTATTTCCTGTTCTGAAATTTTGAAAACCACTGGAGAGTATATATTACTATACAGAGCTTATTTGTATATTATTTGTGGGCCTTAAGCTCTGCAATATATTATTTCTGTTGCTGGGGATGCACAATAGGGAACTGCATCCATACTATTTGTGAGAATGCAAATTCTACAAAGTGACCAGTTAATCGAACAGTTGGAATGTAATTTGTACATTTTAATTTATTTTTAATGTTCTCGCCAATAGGATAATTTTTATGCAAACAGGTGGTGGTGGGGCGATAGGTCAAAGCTCTGCCTAGCAGGGACGTGCAGTCAGGGGAGGCAGTGCCTCTCCTGTCATTAATGATTACAGTAATACAAAGAAGATACTTATGACACATACTCTGTGTCATAAGTATCTTCTTTACATAATTCTAATCATTTTAAGGCATTAAATTAGTTTGGGTGGCACTGATAGCAAGTGCCTCCCGTTGACAACGGTAATGGGGATAGAGCAGGTAGGCGGGGCTGAGCACTGGGCTGTAAATGCCCATTGAAAAATGCAGTGAAAGTAGCACTTCTACATGTGCCTTGTTGACAGGGATGGGCTTCCCCTGCCAGCGAGGCACATGTGATTGGACAGCGGATCCAGTGCTGGATCCGCTGTCCAATCACACATAAGTGGTGGCGGAACAAGGCTCACCTCTCTTCATTCCCCCTGACTCATCTCCTGCTGTGGCCTTCCTGACCCGTGCTCCCCGTTTTACCCTGCAGCTGACAGCAGCGGATCATCAGCGGCGGCGGAGGTAAGCCTAGAGCTGTATTGTACAGTGGCGGCCAGCGCTCTCCTTCTCCTTTCAGGTAACAGATTCAGCAGCGCCAGCACCTGCTGCACTCTCCCATCTGCGACTCTACACACACACACACAGGCTGCTGGGGATGTACTGGAGAAGCCAGTGCATCCCCAGCCATTGAAGTCACCGCATGTCACTGCTGTCTAGAGCGCCCAGGAACCCTGCACCGGCCCTGTCTATAGTAGATTACAATTGTATATGATGTATCCAAAATATACTTGTAAATAAAAGCTGACCATCAGTATATTTCTTCCTGGTAAAATAATTTATCTATAAATAAATAAAATGTTTATGATTGTATGATATGAGCTAAATGCAAAAGGCCTGTTTAGCCAAGGCAGCTTTACTTATTACAAGCACATCACATTCAAATCATTTCACACATTTTGTAAGCTTCTCAAATATTATAACTCTTTTTTACATGGGCAAAAAAAATACCAGGATAATTCGGAGTCCCCCTGGGAGGGGTTGAATGCTAGGTATTTCCAATTTTAATAAACATTACTTTCCAAATGAATGCTCATCATCCCTAGCCTTGCCCTCTCAAATCCATTTTACTCTCCATATATGACCACATTAACAAACTGGAAGGGAGATTTATAAAACTTCAAGAAGTTGCCCCTATTAACCAGCTTCTAGCTATCATTTATCTAGCACAGTTTATAAAATGACAGATGCTAATTTGTTGCTATTGTCAACATCTTCCCTTTATCTCTCTCTACGGTTTGATACATCTCTCTATGGTTCATTTGCCATCATCCCCTTTAATACCAATCTGAATTTCCACCTGGTTGGAACAAGCATTTCTTTGTACTGGTTGGTGATTATTACAGATTTGTGAATGATCTGACATGTACCATATAAATAATCCAAATTTGCCATTTGCATCAAAAAGGTCTATCAATACATACATCTCAGGCATGACGCCACTCATTTTTATTTATTCATTGACCTTCTTCCTAATATCCACAATATTTTCTGAACTCCAAAGTCTTAAAAGCCTCAACATAACAGGTTGTATTGATCCTGGGGTGTAGAAGGTGTCAGTTGCTTTTTGAGGCAAAAAATCTTAATGACCCACCAAAAATCCCCTGGATCAAACACCCCATGTCTTCTACTATTTATATCTGTAGATACCATTACTTGTATTATAGGCATCCTATCCACTCTTACATCGTGTTAATGCATTTGCCATCATCATTTTATCTGGTAAGGAATTTTCCAGCCATACAGCAAATAACCTCTTTCTTTGCTAATGAAAACCATATTTCTTCCATTCACAATAGATGACTGTTTATTCTCTGTATGACCCTTTATATGGAAGTCAATTAGACAAATCATACATATTTATTAGGTCACCTCTGAGATATATTTTTCCAATTTTTGTAGCTTCTCTGTATAATTACATTTTATTAATTAATTTGCCCTTCTCTGATCCCTTTTTAGTTCTCCTATGTTCTTCTTAGAGTCAGTTATCTACAACTGTATCTCATGTTTAAGATGAGGTCTCTAACTAGTGACATGTACAATGGTAATAATTCTTCTTCGTCTTCATCTTCTTCTTTTTCTTCTTCCTATTATTATCTTTGCAGAACCAGACACTGCAGACAATATAATATACATTAAACAGCAGAATATAAGGTAGACAAATGACCAAATGTGAAAACAAGATTAAAGATGTGGGGGTATATTTACTAAGCTTCCGATTTTGACCGATTTGGTGTTTTTTCTTCAAAGTGTCATCTCGGGAATTTACTAAACTAAAATCTCGGCAGTGATGAGGGCATTCGTATTGTTTTGGAAGTCAAAGAAAAAAAATACGAATGAATACACCATCGGTCAAATACGCCTGTTATTTCATACAACTCTGTAATTTACTAACACTGCCAGCAATAGCCAAACACTGCCGTGAAAAAATACAAATCGTAAAAACAGCTGTTTTAAAACAGACCTGCTTTCTTTTACCGTGTTCTGATAGTCATGCATGGATCCATGAGATCCGTGCATGTTTATCAGTGGGAAGGGGTGGGAAAGTGTTAAAAATCAGGAAAAAATTGCGTGGGGTCCCCCCTCCTAAGCATAATTAGCCTCGGGCTCTTTGAGCCGGTCCTGGTTGTAAAAATATGGGGGGGAAATTGACAGGGGTTCCCCCATATTTGAACAACCAGCACCGGGCTCTGCGCCTGGTCCTGGTGCCAAAAATACGGGGGACAAAAAGCGTAGGGGTCCGCCGTATTTTTAACACCAGCACCGGGCTCCACTAGTCAGAGAGATAATGCAACAGCCGGGGGACACTTTTATATAGGTCCCTGCGGCCCTGGCATTAAATCACTAACTAGTCACCCCTGGCCGGGGTACCCTGGAGGAGTGGGGACCCCTTAAATCACCAAGGGCCAGGGGTGAAGCCCGAGACTGCCCCCCCATCCAAGGGCGGCGGATGGGGGACTGATAGCCAAGTGTAAAAAAAAATATATTGTTTTTTGTAGCAGTACTACAAGTCCTAGCAAGCCTCCCCCGCAAGCTGGTACTTGGAGAACCACAAGTACCAGCATGCGGTGGAAAAACGGGCCCGCTGGTACCTGTAGTACTACTACAAAAAAAATACCCAACAAAAAACAGAACACAAACACCGTGATAGTAAAACTTTATTACATACATGCACACCTACATACATACATACTTACCTATGTTCACACGAGGGTCGGTCCACTTCTCCATGTAGAATCCACGGGGTACCTGTGAATAAAATTATACTCACACAATCCAGTGTAGATCTTTCCTCTTCTATTTGTAATCCACGTACTTGCCAAAAAAACAAACCGAAAAACCTGAACCACGCACTGAAAGGGGTCCCATGTTTACACATGGGACCCTTTTCCCCGACTACTGGGACCCCCCGTGACTCCTGTCAAAAAGGGTCCCTTCAGCCAATCAGGGAGCGCCACATCGTGGCACTCTCCTGATTGGATGTGCGCTCCTGAGCTGTCAGTCAGGCTGCGCACGGCAGAGATACAATGCAGCACATAGGCGCTCCATTGTATCCAATGGTGGGAACTTTGCGGTCAGCGGTTGAGGTTACTCGCGGACAACCGCTGACCGCAAAGTTCCCACCATTGGATACAATGGAGCGCCTATGCGCTACATTGTATCTCTGCTGTGCGCAGCCTGATTGACAGCTCAGGAGCACACAGCCAATCAGGAGAATGCCACGACGTGGCGCTCCCTGATTGGCTGAAGGGACCCTCTTTGACAGGAGTCACGGGGGTCCCGGCAGTCGGGGAAAGGGGTCCCATGTGTAAACATGGGACCCCTTTCAGTGCGTGGTTCGGGTTTTTCGTAGAGATGTGCACTTGAAATTTTTCGGGTTTTGTGTTTTGGTTTTGGGTTCGGTTCCGCGGCCGTGTTTAGGGTTCGACCGCGTTTTGGCAAAACCTCACCGAATTTTTTTTGTCGGATTCGGGTGTTTTTTTCAAAAAACCCTAAAAAACAGCTTAAATCATAGAATTTGGGGGTCATTTTGATCCCAAAGTATTATTAACCTCAAAAACCATAATTTCCACTCATTTTCAGTCTATTCTGAACACCTCACACCTCACAATATTATTTTTAGTCCTAAAATTTGCACCGAGGTCGCTGGATGACTAAGCTAAGCGACCCTAGTGGCCGACACAAACACCTGGCCCATCTAGGAGTGGCACTGCAGTGTCACGCAGGATGGCCCTTCCAAAAAACACTCCCCAAACAGCACATGACGCAAAGAAAAAAAGAGGCGCAATGAGGTAGCTGTGTGAGTAAGCTAAGCGACCCTAGTGGCCGACACAAACACCTGGCCCATCTAGGAGTGGCACTGCAGTGTCACGCAGGATGGCCCTTCCAAAAAACACTCCCCAAACAGCACATGACGCAAAGAAAAAAAGAGGCGCAATGAGGTAGCTGTGTGAGTAAGATAAGCAACCCTAGTGGCCGACACAAACACCTGGCCCATCTAGGAGTGGCACTGCAGTGTCACGCAGGATGGCCCTTCAAAAAAATACTCCCCAAACAGCACATGACGCAAAGAAAAATTAAAGAAAAAAGAGGTGCAAGATGGAATTGTCCTTGGGCCCTCCCACCCACCCTTATGTTGTATAAACAGGACATGCACACTTTAACCAACCCATCATTTCAGTGACAGGGTCTGCCACACGACTGTGACTGAAATGACGGGTTGGTTTGGACCCCCACCAAAAAAGAAGCAATTAATCTCTCCTTGCACAAACTGGCTCTACAGAGGCAAGATGTCCACCTCATCATCATCCTCCGATATATCACCGTGTACATCCCCCTCCTCACAGATTATCAATTCGTCCCCACTGGAATCCACCATCTCAGCTCCCTGTGTACTTTGTGGAGGCAATTGCTGCTGGTCAATGTCTCCACGGAGGAATTGATTATAATTCATTTTAATGAACATCATCTTCTCCACATTTTCTGGAAGTAACCTCGTACGCCGATTGCTGACAAGGTGAGCGGCGGCACTAAACACTCTTTCGGAGTACACACTTGTGGGAGGGCAACTTAGGTAGAATAAAGCCAGTTTGTGCAAGGGCCTCCAAATTGCCTCTTTTTCCTGCCAGTATAAGTACGGACTGTCTGACGTGCCTACTTGGATGCGGTCACTCATATAATCCTCCACCATTCTTTCAATGGGGAGAGAATCATATGCAGTGCCAGTAGACGACATGTCCGTAATCGTTGTCAGGTCCTTCAGTCCGGACCAGATGTCAGCATCAGCAGTCGCTCCAGACTGCCCTGCATCACCGCCAGCGGGTGGGCTCGGAATTCTGAGCCTTTTCCTCGCACCCCCAGTTGCGGGAGAATGTGAAGGAGGAGATGTTGACAGGTCGCGTTCCGCTTGACTTGACAATTTTCTCACCAGCAGGTCTTTCAACCCCAGCAGACTTGTGTCTGCCGGAAAGAGAGATCCAAGGTAGGTTTTAAATCTAGGATCGAGCACGGTGGCCAAAATGTAGTGCTCTGATTTCAACAGATTGACCACCCGTGAATCCTTGTTAAGCGAATTAAGGGCTCCATCCACAAGTCCCACATGCCTAGCGGAATCGCTCTGTGTTAGCTCCTCCTTCAATGTCTCCAGCTTCTTCTGCAAAAGCCTGATGAGGGGAATGACCTGACTCAGGCTGGCAGTGTCTGAACTGACTTCACGTGTGGCAAGTTCAAAGGGCAGCAGAACCTTGCACAACGTTGAAATCATTCTCCACTGCGCTTGAGACAGGTGCATTCCACCTCCTATATCGTGCTCAATTGTATAGGCTTGAATGAACCTCTGAAGCATATATAGGGTTGAATTCCACCTTGTTACCACTTCTTGCTTCAGATGATGGCAGGGCAGGTTCAGGCGTTTTTGGTGGTGCTCCAGTCTTCTGTACGTGGTGCCTGTACGCCGAAAGTGTCCCGCAATTCTTCTGGCCACCGACAGCATCTCTTGCACGCCCCTCTCGTTTTTTAAATAATTCTGCACCACCAAATTCAAGGTATGTGCAAAACATGGGACGTGCTGGAATTTGCCCATATTTAATGCACACACAATATTGCTGGCGTTGTCCGATGCCACAAATCCACAGGAGAGTCCAATTGGGGTAAGCCATTCCGCGATGATCTTCCTCAGTTGCCGTAAGAGGTTTTCAGCTGTGTGCGTATTCTGGAAACCGGTGATACAAAGCGTAGCCTGCCTAGGAAAGAGTTGGCGTTTGCGAGATGCTGCTACTGGTGCCGCCGCTGCTGTTCTTGCGGCGGGAGTCCATACATCTACCCAGTGGGCTGTCACAGTCATATAGTCCTGACCCTGCCCTGCTCCACTTGTCCACATGTCCGTGGTTAAGTGGACATTGGGTACAGCTGCATTTTTTAGGACACTGGTGACTCTTTTTCTGAGGTCTGTGTACATTTTTGGTATCGCCTGCCTAGAGAAATGGAACCTAGATGGTATTTGGTACCGGGGACACAGTACCTCCAACAAGTCTCTAGTTGCCTCTGCAGTAATGATGGATACCGGAACCACGTTTCTCACCACCCAGGATGCCAAGGCCTCAGTTTTCTGCTTTGCAGCAGGATGACTGCTGTGATATTTCATCTTCCTCGCAAAGGACTGTTGGACAGTCAATTGCTTGGTGGAAGTAGTAAAAGTGGTCTTACGACTTCCCCTCTGGGATGACCATCGACTCCCAGCAGCAACAACAGCAGCGCCAGCAGCAGTAGGCGTTACACGACAGGATGCATCGGAGGAATCCCAGGCAGGAGAGGACTCGTCAGAATTGCCAGTGACATGGCCTGCAGGACTATTGGCATTCCTGGGGAAGGAGGAAATTGACACTGAGGGAGTTGGTGGGGTGGTTTGCGTGAGCTTGGTTACAAGAGGAAGGGATTTACTGGTCAGTGGACTGCTTCCGCTGTCGCCCAAAGTTTTTGAACTTGTCACTGACTTATTATGAATGCGCTGCAGGTGACGTATAAGGGAGGATGTTCCGAGGTGGTTAACGTCCTTACCCCTACTTATTACAGCTTGACAAAGGCAACACACGGCTTGACAAATGTTGTCCGCATTTCTGTTGAAATACTTCCACACCGAAGAGCTGATTTTTTTTGTATTTTCACCAGGCATGTCAATGGCCATATTCCTCCCACGGGCAACAGGTGTCTCCTCGGGTGCCTGACTTAAACAAACCACCTCACCATCAGAATCCTCCTTGTCAATTTCCTCCCCAGCGCCAGCAACACCCATATCCTCCTCATCCTGGTGTACTTCAACACTGACATCTTCAATCTGACTATCAGGAACTGGACTGCGGGTGCTCCTTCCAGCACTTGCAGGGGGCGTGCAAATGGTGGAAGGCGCATGCTCTTCACGCCCAGTGTTGGGAAGGTCAGGCATCGCAACCGACACAATTGGACTCTCCTTGTGGATTTAGGATTTCGAAGAACGCACAGTTCTTTGCTGTGCTTTTGCCAGCTTGAGTCTTTTCATTTTTCTAGCGAGAGGCTGAGTGCTTCCATCCTCATGTGAAGCTGAACCACTAGCCATGAACATAGGCCAGGGCCTCAGCCGTTCCTTGCCACTCCGTGTGGTAAATGGCATATTGGCAAGTTTACGCTTCTCCTCCGACAATTTTATTTTAGATTTTTGAGTCCTTTTTTTACTGATATTTGGTGTTTTGGATTTTACATGCTCTGTACTATGACATTGGGCATCGGCCTTGGCAGACGACGTTGCTGGCATTTCATCGTCTCGGCCATGACTAGTGGCAGCAGCTTCAGCACGAGGTGGAAGTCGATCTTGATCTTTCCCTATTTTTGGAACCTCAACATTTTTGTTCTCCATATTTTAATAGGCACAACTAAAAGGCACCTCAGGTAAACAATGGAGATGGATGGATACTAGTATACTTATGGATGACGAGCGACTGCCGACACAGAGGTAGCTACAGCCGTGGACTACCGTACTGTGTCTGCTGCTAATATAGACTGGATGATAATGAGATAAAATTAAAATATATATATATATCACACTAGTACTGCAGCCGGACAGGTATATATTATGTAATGACGGACCTGCTGGACACTGTCTGTCAGACTCAGCACTGCAGACTCCTAAAGTAAGCTACTAGTATCAAGAAGATAGAAAAAAAAAAAACCACGGGTAGGTGGTATACAATTATGGATGGACGAGCGACTGCCTACACAGAGGTAGCTACAGCCGTGGACTACCGTACTGTGTCTGCTGCTAATATAGACTGGATGATAATGAGATAAAATTTAAATATATATATATATATCACACTAGTACTGCAGCCGGACAGGTATATATTATGTAATGACGGACCTGCTGGACACTGTCTGTCAGCACTGCAGACTCCTAAAGTAAGCTACTAGTATCAAGAAGATAGAAAGAAAAAAAACCATGGGTAGGTGGTATACAATTATGGATGGACGAGCGACTGCCGACACAGAGGTAGCTACAGCCGTGGACTACCGTACTGTGTCTGCTGCTAATATAGACTGGATGATAATGAGATAAAATTAAAATATATATATATATCACACTAGTACTGCAGCCGGACAGGTATATATTATGTAATGACGGACCTGCTGGACACTGTCTGTCAGCACTGCAGACTCCTAAAGTAAGCTACTAGTATCAAGAAGATAGAAAAAAAAAAACCACGGGTAGGTGGTATACAATTATGGATGGACGAGCAACTGCCGACACAGAGGTAGCTACAGCCGTGGACTACCGCACTGTGTCTGCTGCTAATATAGACTGGATGATAATGAGATAAAATTAAAATATATATATATCACACTAGTACTGCAGCCGGACAGGTATATATTATGTAATGATGGACCTGCTGGACACTGTCTGTCAGACTCAGCACTGCAGACTCCTAAAGTAAGCTACTAGTATCAAGAAGATAGAAAAAAAAAAACACGGGTAGGTGGTATACAATTATGGATGGACGAGCGACTGCCGACACAGAGGTAGCTACAGCCGTGGACTACCGTACTGTGTCTGCTGCTAATATAGACTGGATGATAATGAGATAAAATTAAAATATATATATATCACACTAGTACTGCAGCCGGACAGGTATATATTATGTAATGACGGACCTGCTGGACACTGTCTGCAGAAATGCGTTTATAAAAACACCACACGACGAGTGTTTAACTTTTTCAGGAAGACAATCACAATATACTGGTGGTCAGCAGACAATCACAATACTGGTGGTCAGTGGTCACTGGTCAGTCACACTGGCAGTGGCACTCTGGCAGCAAAAGTGTGCACTGTACTTAAAATATGTACTCCTGCTATAACTGCTCCCCAGTCTCCCCCACAATTAAGCTGTGTGAGCAGTGAGCACTCAGCACAGTCAGATAATGATATACAGTATTACATATGATGCAGCACACTGGGCTGAGCATAGATATGGTATGTGACTGTGTCACACTGTGTATCGTTTTTTTTCAGGCAGAGAACGGATTAATTAAACTGGTGGTCACTGGTCACACTATCAGCAGCAAGTAGTACTCCTCCTAATAATATGCTCCCCAAAATTTGTGCCTCTCTCTAGTACTCTAGTCTAAACGGAGAGAATGCCAGCCACGTCCTCTCCCTATCAATCTCAATGCACGTGTGAAAATGGCGGCGACGCGCGGCTCCTTATATAGAATCCGAGTCTCGCGATAGAATCCGAGCCTCGCGAGAATCCGACAGCGGGATGATGACGTTCGGGCGCGCTCGGGTTAACCGAGCAAGGCGGGAAGATCCGAGTCGCTCGGCCCCGTGTAAAAAAACCTGAAGTTCGGGCGGGTTCGGATTCCGAGGAACCGAACCCGCTCATCACTAGTTTTTCGGTTTGTTTTTTGCCAAGTACGTGGATTACAAATAGAAGAGGAAAGATCTACACTGGATTGTGTGAGTATAATTTTATTCACTGGTACCCCGTGGATTCTACATGGAGAATTGGACCGACCCTCGTGTTAACATAGGTAAGTATGTATGTATGTAGGTGTGCATGTATGTAATAAAGTTTTACTATCACGGTGTGTGTGTTCTGTTTTTTGTTGGGTATTTTTTTGTAGTAGTACTACAGGTACCAGCGGGCCCATTTTTCCACCGCATGCTGGTACTTGTGGTTCTCCAAGTACCAGCTTGTGGGGGAGGCTTGCTGGGACTTGTAGTACTGCTACAAAAAACAATATTTTTTTTACACTTGGCTATCAGCCCCCCATCCGCCGCCCTTGGATGGGGGGGACAGCCTTGGGCTTCACCCCTGGCCAGGGCCGTTTCTTGGGGCAGGCGAGCAGTGCAACTGCACTGGGCGCCCGCCGCGGCACTAACTGTGGCTCCCTGTTTCCCCCTCCTATTTCTCCCCGAGTAATCCACTCGGGGGGCGGAGTTTCTCAAAATGACGCGGTTGCATCGTTACGTCACGACGCAACCCTGTCACGACGCGAAACTCCCCCCCTGAGCGGAGTACAGAGGGGGATCCAAGTTAGGAAGAGGGAAAGGTCGGCGCGAGGAGCGACTGGTGAGGTGGGCCGAAGAGCGTTAATCACATCTGTAAGTATTCTCTCTCTCTCTCTCAATGTGTAAAATGGGGACACCTGCCGTAATGTGTGAAATGGGGACTCTTGCCTGCCGTAGTGTGGGGATTTAATGTATTAAGGGCATTGCGGTGTGTGGCATAATATGGTGCAGGGGGCATTACTGTGTGGGGCTTAATATGGTAGAATTTTTTTTCCTGTGGTGGTCGTGATCTGTTGGAGCAGGGTCAAAAACTGGATTGTGAGGTAGTCTTTTCAGACGAGGCCATGCCCATTTAGATGAGGCCATGCCCCCTTGTCAGGTGCGCGCGCAAGTTTTTTTTTATCTAGGTGTGTGGGGGGGCACATTTTTTTATGTCACGGGGGGCGCATTTTTAAATCTCGCACTGGGAGCCAAATTGGCTAGAAACAGCCCTGCTCCTGGCCCTTGGGTGGCTGGAGGGGGGACCCCTTGATTTAAGGGGTCCCCACTCCTCCAGGGTACCCCGGCCAGGGGTGACTAGTTAGTGATTTAATGCCAGGGCCGCAGGGACCTATATAAAAGTGTCCCCCGGCTGTGGCATTATCTCTCTGACTAGTGGAGCCCGGTGCTGGTGTTAAAAATACGGGGGATTCCTACGCTTTTTGTCCCCCGTATTTTTGGCACCAGGACCAGGCGCAGAGCCTGGTGCTGGTTGTTCAAATATGGGGAACCCTTGTCAATTTCCCCCCCATATATTTACAACCAGGACCGGCTCAAAGAGCCCGAGGCTGGTTGAGCTTAGGAGGGGGGACCCCACGCAATTTTTTTCTTGATTTTTAACACTTTATTTTTTTTTAAAGCTGCACAATGAAGCCCTGCACGGATCTCACAGATCCGGCCGAGATTCATTGTGTTAATGTTGGCAGTGTTTTACTATTCACTCCTGTAAAACACTGGCCGAAATTACGAATGACATCGACATCGAAAAATACGAAAATGCAGAATACGACAGCATAGAAAATGTGGCGTAAGAAATTCAAAAAGTTGCAAATTCACACATTCGATGTCATTCGTGTTTAATCTCCCTCCAAATCGACACAAATATGAATTTTAGTAAATATACCCCGTGGTCTACTAATTAGTGATTATACACTCTATTGGAAAAAGGGTAAAGTTGGGACATGATGAGCGTATGTGGCTCACAGTTGTGACTGGGACAGTAGCAGGCTGTACCATTTGAGTTGTATATGTGGATGTAGGGTAGACAATAGTAAAAAGCTGGATTTCAGTCTGATAAGACGTTGGAGGGAATTCCATAGGTGTCATGGGAGAAGTTTTAAAGGCTGCAGTGAAAGGCTATTATATTAGAGTAGAGGTGAGTCAGACGTAGATTTGAACGTATTTCATGGCAAGGTATGAAATATATAAATCAATTTTTTGTTTTTGTTGGCTTTGTAGGTGAGGATGAATAATTTAAACTGCAATATGGAGGTAGCTCAGGAGTAAGTGCAAGGTAAAGGAGCTAATGTGAGATGCCAGTCTGTGGACTGTGTGGCATATGTTACTAAGGTCATTTCTTCTGTGGTTTGCAGGAGCCTATGATCTGCAAACTGTGTTTGTTCTAGGAAATATTATTTCCACCTCGCAACAGCAGGTGGGTATAGGCAGTAAGCCTCTAAATGGTCCTCTGCTGACAGGGAAAATTAGATTTTTGAATCACTTCCATGCTGGGACAGTAAAGCTGAGCATGCGCTCGCACTGTGGTCATGTAACTTTCCTGATCAAATTCCGGGAAGCTTACTGGTACCAGTCGTGATCCCTTAATAAATAAAGTTAGAGAAGGATACAATTGCACTATAACCACTTTAACCAGACTGGATAAAGGCAAACAAGGGCATCCAGAGGTTGCAGAAATTAAACTTTATTGATGAAGAGGACAAAATTATGCATTAAACACATAACACTGATAAAATTAGCTGGGAAGATACTGCAAAACATGGCAGATATAACCTAGTCTAAAATGTAAAGGTACTGAGAAGTGTAACAGTACAAAGTTGTAACAAAGTACAGGTGTGGCCACGGTCATCCAACACGTGATTATTAGCAATCGCGGGTAGTTTCCTACTACCAGTGTGTCTGCGACTGTGCGCGGGCACTGCATACGCATCGGCTTCCCATAGGGAAGGCATGGTGCATACGCTTGAGCTGCTATGGTGCATATGGCCATAAATAGCTGCATACATTTATGCGATGTAGTGCGATGCATGTACAATATCAAAAGAATTAGAGAGGCCCGGTAGGATTTGTATGGAGAACTATTGCTTAAACTTTTATTGCAAATAAATAAATTTTCACTTTATAAGGCAGTCTCAGTGGAATGCTGGGGACTGAGGGGTCTATATAAGCAATACAAATATTTATTTTCTCCAGCATTTTAGGTAGCTGGAGAAAGCAATACTTTTGTTTTATCTCTAGTTAGATGTAAGTTGCGGAGAAATTACTAATTTCTCTGCCTATTCATTTCTCCTTACACATTCCTGCAGCATCCATTGGATATAATGGGGGCTGTGCAGGAACATTATTTACATGGCATTATGTGCCTTCTTACCTGCAGAAATGGAGAAATGCAGAGAAGAGGTGTTATCTTCCTGCTTACCTCCACTACCCTGGCCAGTTCCACAATAACCGCTACCTCAGCGGCTCCCACTTCCCTGGCCGGCTATCAGATGGGGCATTTGTGGACCATTCAAACGTCTTTTGCAAATGTGAAAGATGTTTAATATATCCTCATTGGGACAGCTGTCTACCGCAAGGGCTGTCCCCGCACTTCAAAAATATATAAATATGACGAAAATTACAAAGCAAAAAACAACACAGTTTCTGTGCCGCTTTTTTTTTTTTTTAAATAGACTCCCGAATCCCAATTTCAGAGAACTGAGAAGATGAGTAGTTGACCATAAGGTGTTTAAGTAGTTAAGAAGCAAAAGGGAGAAATGGGAGAATGACTGTTGGAGAAAAAGAGGTATTGGTGGTTTGAAAACTGAGTGGATTACAAAAGTGAAGTACGCTTGTTTGGCCAGTTGAAGGGAAGATGAAAGGATGGATTTATTGGGAATGAAATCAGCAAGATTTTTTCCAGTGGCCCTCAGCAGCAGTGTTGTCCTTTTACAACTTGCTGGACTGCTTGGTGTGCCACAGCTGAGGTACAGTGGTGTGCAGTGGGGTGAGGCAGGTGATGCAGAGCCTTTCCTATCATACTAACGTTTGTGCAGGAGTTTTGACTGCATAAAGTTTATGAAAAATACAAAAAATATATTGTCTTTGCATTATTCTAATAATTTTTAAAGCCAAAACTCTGGAGTAAAAAGTCTATGGCAGGTGAGGCAGTGCCCATAAAGTTAGCCAGGTGAGGCAGTGTCCATAAAGTTAGCCAGGTGAGGCACTGCCTCACCTGGCTAACTTTTCCGCTCATCTCTGATCAAAACTCACCAAATTTCCAGGAGTTTACACTGCTGCACCTGTGTATAATGCCCTGATGTACGGTTTGGCTCATATATTGCATGGACTTCTGGCCCTGGTGCTAGTCAGTGCCTCCTGAGCTATTTAGCTCACCGCACGTACCTGGTACATATAAGATGCCCATTGCTTCCTACTGGAGGTCTGAAGTCAGCAGGCTGTTGCAAAAATAGGTAGCCAAATCAGGAAAAGACAGGACAGGAGGGGAGATGTATTAATCCTTGGAAAAAGATAAAGTGGAGAAGCAGCCAAAAGCAATCAGTTTATATCTGCCATTTGAAGACTGTGGTGTATGTAAATGACAGAAGCTGGTTGCTTCTATACTTTATCTCTATGCAAGGTCTTATACATCTTCCGCAGTGTCTTTATAGGAGATAGAAATAGTTGTTATACTAATTTAAAAGAGATTCACAAGCATTTAGGTGCTGGGAAGAGCATGAGGTAAGGTTATGTTGAAGGAAAGTTTGTGGGCAGAAAGTAGGAAGGCTGAATTGGAGAAGATAGAACTTAAGAAGAAGTTTTACTGCCATCTCCCACCCTGTACTCCGCTGCACCCCCTATCTGGTTCCTTTTACCTGGACATTGTGTCTTCTCCAGCAGATCAAATCCTGTTGTTGCACCCATGATCTTAGGCACATGTACAGTATACTTTACTCTAGTATGCTCCCTGCTCAGGCCCCACTCTATTTGTACTATGCCAATTTGTTTCATTGATTAATGTGCTGTTGTTCTACTCCTCTTTCTATGGCACTGCAGACTTTAATACATACATAAATATAAATAAATAAATAAATTAATAATAATAATAATAATAATAATAATAGCTAGGTGGCTTACATCAATTCACAACCAGTACATTACAGATGTCTTTTTCTCCAAGTATATTTACCCTCAAGGAACTGTCAACATTTTCACAGGCTTTCTCCCTTGGAATGCCTTTCACATACCACTTACACTTTCTTATTTTCTACTTTTCCTAAGTATACATTAACCCGTGAAATTCATTGTGAAATTCATTGTCATTACTTTCCTCCAACCTCGTCTTAGTTATACAATCAGAATAATTTTCTAACATGAGTAATAATACTCCCCCTACCTTTGGAAGACTCCTAGCATTTTCTATCACTCCTCTGACATGTCTGGTGCCAATTTTATGCACCGCCGTATAATCTCTACTAAATTCTCCCTCACTAGTCCCCGTATTATTTTTTACTGAGCCCCATTCCTCATCTATACTATGCTCTACCCTGCTTCTATCGTCACCATACATCAGATTGTTAATTTTACTGTTAATTTATTTTCTTGCAACCTTCTTCTCCCTGTGGAGTAGACTGTCTCTACTGTAGAACCTGTAAGGGAGAGAAAGTGATAGAGTTAACCACAAAAACACCACAATATACTACATCCTAAACAAACGTCTCTACCACTAATTTAAAATGGGAAACATTAAGTTAACAGTTTTTAATGTTATAAAATGTACATTATACAGACACACCTGAAAGATTAATGATTACATTTACTGCACTTTAGTATCTGGGATGCTGTCGTCACACTTGGGTCTTAATGTCTTTTGTTCATTTCCCAGAAAGGACACAGGTTGCAAATGCATTGTTCTCGAGATACGATAAACAAATTGACCTACATTTAGAAAAAAGAGCATACACAGGGAAGGAGTGCTAAAAGCTAGCAACCTTTCAGAAATCTAGGACATGCTTCTAAACAAAGCTTGTAGGAAATATATATAAGGTAGAGCTTACATACATTTTTAAACACTTAGCTTTGATGGTACTTTTCACCTTTTTCTTCATGCATTTAATGGGGTTTTTCAGAGAACGAAAGACTGAAAAGGTTGGATATTTCCCTGTTCCACTTAATATTATGTAGTACTAGTATAACCATTAGAAGAGGTGTTTTTAATCTCACTGATACCAGTATTTCTGATCTAACACACAAAACTAAAGATGCCCAGAATGTTGGCATATTTATGGTTCTATATAACATGTGGAAAATATTTAACAAGACTCCAGCCTCTGATAATTAGACAATACTTAATCTTTTATGTCAACACATCTTTATAAATACAGGTTGAGTATCCCTTATCCAAAATGCTTAGGACCAGAAGTATTTTGGATATCGGATTGTTCCGTATTTTGGAATAATTGCATACCATAATGAGACATCTTGGTGATGGGACCTAAGTCTATGCACAGAATGCATTTATGTTTCATATACACCTTATACACACAATCTGAAGGTAATTTTAGACAATATTTTAAATAAGAATAAAGTGGGAGTACTGGCGCCGGCTGGAATTCAAAGGAAAATAACTGTACCAAAGTAATAAAAAATCTTATATTTAATTTCTATATATTCGTAAGGATAAAAGGAAAATATTCCTCAATGATAAAATACAATAAAAATATATAAATGGCTAATATGTATCTGAACTACAGCTGAACCCAGTAAAAGTGTATCGTCCACAGTCCCTGGCTAGGACATTTGCCAACAGCTATATCACAAGTTCAAATTGAACAGGGTTGGTTACCAGACTTTTTTTCCGGATGGAAATTCCCTAGGTATCCATTTGCAAAGGAAACCAGATGGCAGATGGGTGTGAGTCCGGATTTGTAAGTCCCTTGTGTGCAAAATTGGAGCCGATGGGTGCATATAAGTCCAAATATCGCCAGGATGTGGATGGGGTTGCTGGTACTTGTAGTTCTTCAGATAAAAAGAAGCTCAACGCGTTTCACTGGTCTTATGGGTGCCAGCTTCCTCAGGAGCATATATCTAATGACTATCTGGCAGACTATATATACCCTTACAATCATGAGGCAATTAGAAACATCTGTCAGTCATCACATGATAAATGAACATTTCATAAAAATAAATCAAAAACTTAATAGAAGGCAATCCCTTATATTATACTGCAATGCATAGTATTTATTTTTAAAAACGAGCACTCAAAATGTTAAAACTATTAATAATAGTATATAATCTCAACACATACCATGTGATCTTTTCTTGATCACATGGTATGTGTAACCAATGGGCGCTGTACATTTGTGTGTGTGTGCTCCCGCCCGGGAGCACGTGATCTCCTCCGATCACGTGACCCCGCCGTCGGGATTACACGGCGCGCACCCGGAAGTGCCATTACGCTTCGTGGAGCGCACAAGCAGGAACTGTTTGCGTTCCAAGGAAATAACATTAACGAGACCTCATAGCCGCACGGCGCGCACCCGGAAGTGCCATTACGCTTCGTGGAGCGCACAAGCAGGAACTGTTTGCGTTCCAAGGAAATAACATTAACGAGACCTCATAGCCTCATGCTGCGCCTGCGTGGGAATATCATTGCGCTCCGGGGAGCTCACAGCTAGTTATAGAGAGAGAGATTTTATGTGCTATGGATATCTGTCAAATCCAATAGAACATAGGGTAGGGGGATCTTTATATTAACAAGGGGAGACATCTATACATTAGAATAAACAGAGAGTTGATTATCATAATGAGATCCATTCTTTTATAAATAATATTCAAATGAATCTAGTTCAAATTTCAGTATACATACAGTGTATATTGCTATTGGCAGGATTTCAAGTACCAAAAAAATGTATCTTTAAAACAGAGGGGAAGATAGGACTGTAACTTTTTCGGAAGAAGATCTTCACCTTATGAAAAGAAAACTTATATGTATATTTGCATCAATTGTATACATATATAAAGATATTCATCAAAAGCAAAAGAAGGATTATTCTATGGTATTTAATTCTATGCTTTCATTAAGCCCATCTGGGTACAAGGAACCAAATTTAAGTATCCAATAGACTTCTCTACAGCAGAGTTTATTGAACCTGTCACCTCCCCTGGGTGTGGGGGCGACATGTTCAATACAAATAATCGACATAGAAAAAGAAAGGAAAAATCCAAGGAGAATATAGACATGAGTCAGGATCTGTCAAATAAGAGACAAAGTGTGTTTAATCTTTCCTCTAGGGAACTTAACAACTCAGAAATATCACTGCTAGAAAGAGGTCTTAAGTTTTCCCCGACAAGTGGACCAAATATGTTCGACCTTTTTGTAGAGTTAAACCGATATGTTCGCACTATGTGCAGGAAAACATATTTTGCAAACAAAAAATTATCCAAGGATGATGATTCATCTATTCCCATAGTGCTAGACAGTAATGACGATGCCCTATTGGCCTCCTTGGAAGAGCTTTGGGAGCAGAACCACATAGAAGGGGCCCAAAAACAAAAGGTCTACGACCTTGAGAGAGAACCCACCATTTTTAAGAAAAAATCAGAATTTTTTCCTATATATACCAAAAGTAGCTCAATAGAATCATTTTACAAAATAACGTTGGAAGACTTTAGAGACTTGGTGGGACGACAGCAAGGTTGCAGAAAGTCTCCATCTAATCTATCCAGGGAAGAGAAGAGAGCACTTAAGAACCTCACACAGGACAGCACCCTTGTCATAAAGGAGGCGGATAAGGGTGGGGGTCTCGTGGTTATGGATAGAACAGATTACATCAATGAGGCTAATCGACAGCTAGGGGACAAAGAATTTTATTGTGTACTGGAAAAAAACCCTACTGATGGTTTTTTGAAGGAAATTAGGACCTTGTTGGATTCGGCGTTGAGGTCGGGGGTCATATCCAGGGAGGAATATGTTTTCCTCCTACCCCAATTTCCAGTTTCACCCACTTTTTATTTTCTTCCTAAGATTCACAAGTCCCTCACTACACCCCCCGGGCGACCTATTATTTCTGGTATTGGTTCTATCACATCTAATCTTTCCTTTTATGTTGATTCCTTTCTCCAGTCTCGTGTTTCAGCGCTGAGGTCACATATCAGGGACACGACAGATTTTCTTAACAAAATTCAGAATATACAATGGAAAGAGAATTATCATTTTCTAACATTAGATGTACAAGCATTATACACACATATCCCCCATTCAAGAGGGATAGACATTATTTCAAGGAAATTGTCCCTGGATGGGGACCTCAGCGCTAAACACCAGACCTTTATCCTTCAGTCTATCTCCTTTATACTATCCCACAATTATTTTCTCTTTCTGTCCACGTACTACCTACAGATAATGGGGACGGCCATGGGGACCAGGTTTGCCCCCAGCTATGCCAACCTATACATGGGAGACCTTGAGGACTCACTTGTGTGGGGAAGCGGCTGGGGGGATAACCTGGTCTTCTATGGCCGTTACATTGATGACCTTTTTATTATTTGGGATGGGGACCTTTCTAGTATCTCTTCCTTTGTTGCGTACCTTAATCACAACACATACAATTTATCATTCACCTCAGAACACAGCAGGGAAAGCATAGACTTCCTGGATGTGACCCTCGAAATCAAAGATAACAAAATCATTACATCTAATTATACCAAATCAGTGAGCACACTTTCGTACTTACACTTTGAGAGCGCACATCATGCCCCTTGGAAACGTAATATCCCCAAGGGGCAGATGTTGCGTCTCAGGAGAAATTGTTCAGATATTAATGCATTTTCACAGCAGGCGGAGGAATTAATGCACTCCTTGAGATGGAGAAAATATCCAGAGAACTTACTCCAACAAGCTTTTAGTGAGGTGTATAATATGGATAGATCTAAACTACTTATTCCAAAAACTAAAGACAGAACCAACAGTAGTAAAAACGATGACACAGATAATAGTGAGAGACAATTGGCATTTATATGCAAATATAATAATTCAGCTCAGGAAATACGATCCATTATCTCCAAAAATTACAGAGTTTTAAAACAAGACCGAACCCTGAATCAAGTGCTTCCTTCCAAACCCCTGGTGATATTTAAGAAAAATAAGTCCCTCAAAACCATACTAGCTCCAACATACTTAGATCCTCAAAAGCGGAAAAAAGAGACACCTATAGGATGCACGTGGTTGCCAACAAAACCAACCGGGTGCTTCAATTGTGGGAAGACCCGTTACACTACATGAACGCATATGCCTAAAAAAACGTGCTCTATAACCATACCGGGGACTAATGAACAATACAACATAAAAACGTTTATCAATTGTGATACAAATTATGTGATTTATCTTCTGACCTGTGGTTGTGGCCTCAATTATGTGGGGAGGACCACCAGACCCATACATACCAGATTTATGGAACACCGCAGGAATATAATTAAAAAATTTGATAAACACAGTGTCTCGAGACACTTCTCACAAAAACACTCGGGGGACCCCAAGAGTCTGTCGATTATTTGTATTGAACATGTCGCCCCCACACCCAGGGGAGGTGACAGGTTCAATAAACTCTGCTGTAGAGAAGTCTATTGGATACTTAAATTTGGTTCCTTGTACCCAGATGGGCTTAATGAAAGCATATAATTAAATACCATACAATAATCCTTCTTTTGCTTTTGATGAATAGCTTTATATATGTATACAATTGATGCAAATATACATATAAGTTTTCTTTTCATAAGGTGAAGATCTTCTTCCGAAAAAGTTACAGTCCTATCTTCCCCTCTGTTTATAAGATACATTTTTTTGGTACTTGAAATCCTGCCAATAGCAATATACACTGTATGTATACTGAAATTTGAACTAGATTCATTTGAATATTATTTATAAAAGAATGGATCTCATTATGATAATCAACTCTCTGTTTATTCTAATGTATAGATGTCTCCCCTTGTTAATATAAAGATCCCCCTACCCTATGTTCTATTGGATTTGACAGATATCCATAGCACATAAAATCTCTCTCTCTATAACTAGCTGTGAGCTCCCCGGAGCGCAATGATATTCCCACGCAGGCGCAGCATGAGGCTATGAGGTCTCATTAATGTTATTTCCTTGGAACGCAAACAGTTCCTGCTTGTGCGCTCCATGAAGCGTAATGGCACTTCCGGGTGCGCGCCGTGCGGCTATGAGGTCTCGTTAATGTTATTTCCTTGGAACGCAAACAGTTCCTGCTTGTGCGCTCCACGAAGCGTAATGGCACTTCCGGGTGCGCGCCGTGTAATCCCGACGGCGGGGTCACGTGATCGGAGGAGATCACGTGCTCCCGGGCGGGAGCACACACACACAAATGTACAGCGCCCATTGGTTACACATACCATGTGATCAAGAAAAGATCACATGGTATGTGTTGAGATTATATACTATTATTAATAGTTTTAACATTTTGAGTGCTCGTTTTTAAAAATAAATACTATGCATTGCAGTATAATATAAGGGATTGCCTTCTATTAAGTTTTTGATTTATTTTTATGAAATGTTCATTTATCATGTGATGACTGACAGATGTTTCTAATTGCCTCATGATTGTAAGGGTATATATAGTCTGCCAGATAGTCATTAGATATATGCTCCTGAGGAAGCTGGCACCCATAAGACCAGTGAAACGCGTTGAGCTTCTTTTTATCTGAAGAACTACAAGTACCAGCAACCCCATCCACATCCTGGCGATATTTGGACTTATATGCACCCATCGGCTCCAATTTTGCACACAAGGGACTTACAAATCCGGACTCACACCCATCTGCCATCTGGTTTCCTTTGCAAATGGATACCTAGGGAATTTCCATCCGGAAAAAAAGTCTGGTAACCAACCCTGTTCAATTTGAACTTGTGATATAGCTGTTGGCAAATGTCCTAGCCAGGGACTGTGGACGATACACTTTTACTGGGTTCAGCTGTAGTTCAGATACATATTATCCATTTATATATTTTTATTGTATTTTATCATTGAGGAATATTTTCCTTTTATCCTTACGAATATATAGAAATTAAATATAAGATTTTTTATTACTTTGGTACAGTTATTTTCCTTTGAATTCCAGCCGGCGCCAGTACTCCCACTTTATTCTTATTTCTCTATTTAAGGGAATTGACCTTCCCTGTTTGGGCTGCCGTTGACAGCGCACTCCATTTACATTTTTTCGCTTTGGTTCAATATTTTAAATAACTTTGCGCATTAAACAAAGTGTGTGTAAATTCACACAATTTATTTATGTTTCATATACACCTTATACACACAGCCTGAAGGTCATTTAATACAATATTTTTTATAATTTTGTGTATTAAACAAAGTTTGTGTGCATTGAGCCATCAGAAAACAAAGGTTTCACTATCTCACTCAAAAAAATCTGTATTTCGGAATATTTCGTATTTCGGAATATTTGGATATGGGATACTCAACCTGTATATCCTTTAGTCCAAGCCTAAAGTGTAATATTCAGGGTGCAAGATAATGGTGCTTTAGAAAAGGAGACCTACAGATGAGCATTCCGGTTTCGCTAAAACCGAACACACCCGAACTTTCCTGGCTCGAATCACTTTAGTGTGGAAATGTCCCCTGCACTGCAGGGCACATCGGAGCTGCAGCATAATCTAAAATGTCAGTGAATGAAGCATAGCAATTTAGATGTAATATAAAATGAAGCTTAAATTAAATTTATACCTCCGGAAGAAACTGCCGTTTGCTGTGGCAGAGAAATGCATTGAGGGCTACAGAGTTTGAGTGTCCGCCTTTGGGAATAAGCAGCAACTATCATTTGAAGTGGATACGTCCTCCCCCAGCCGCCCACTGTGTTAGGAACATTTAACAACTGACTGTCGCTTTGCAACAAGCCCCGTCAGCAGACTAGGTATCGTGGACTCACCATTCCTCCCCCCCCCCACTCCCCCTGCATACCTACAGAGGGGGAACCGATCAGCTGTCTGGAGCCCATACATCTGCACTGCCATTGACGGGAAAGCATGGTCAATGGGGATCATTCCGAGTTGATCACTCGCTGCTGATTTTCGCATCGCAGTGATCAGGTGAAATAACGGCATTTATGTGCATGCGTATACCCCACAATGCGCACGCATCACGTACAGGTACAAAGCTCTTTGTGGTTGTGCTCAGGTTCTAGCGAAGTTTTACTTCGCACTGACGGCCGCAAGAAGATTGACATTCCGAGTTGATCGCTCGCTAGCTACTTTTAGCAGCCGTGCAAATGCTATGCCGCCGCCCACTGAGGAGTGTATTTTAGCTTAGCAGAAGTGCGAACGCATGTGCAGCCGAGCTCTACAACACCAGTTTGTGCAGTTTCAGAGTAGCCCTGAACTTACTCAGCGATTGCGATCACTTCAGCCTATTCGTGTCCGGATTTGACGTCATACTCCCGCCCAGCAAACACCCAGCCACGCGTGCGTTTTTTCAGATACGCCTGCGTTTTTGCAAACACTCCCTGAAAATGGTCAGTTGACACCCAGTAACGCCCCCTTCCTGTCAATCTTCTTGCGGCTGCCAGTGCAACTGAAAACTTTGCTAGAACCTGAACTTTGTACCCGTACGACGTGCATGCGCATTGCGGGGCATACACATGCGCAGAAATGCAATTTTTTCACCTGATCGCTGTGCTGTGAAAATTGGAAGCGAGCGATCAACACGGAATGACCCCCATTGTAGCCCTGAACTTACTCAGCGCTTGCGATCATTTCAGCCTATTCGTGACCCCCATTCAGTAGCCCTGAACTTACTCAGCGCTTGCGATCACTTCAGCCTATTCGTGTCCGGATTTGACGTCATACACTCGCCCGCATTGCGGGGCATACACATGCGCAGAAATTTCTAGGGGGAGGGACCAACCTTTGGCGCTACTGGTTAATACTCAGAAATGGTAGTTTATTAAAGAGTAAATCGAATGCAGTTTTGTGCAAAAAAATTGTTAAATTATTAAAAATTATTAAAAAATTATTAAAAAAGTCTTGAATGGTGGTTGGTAATAAGAAAAATACAGTGAAATTCTGTTGTCAATTTGAGGTATGTATAATTATACACAATGTATATATGGGTGTAGTAAATATTAATAAAGAAGGCAATGGGATGTGTCTAAATATGAACTTGTTTAATATGCTAATAATTCGTTAAAAAGTGACAATATTAATTTATACCTTTTTACCTGAGCGCGCTCTTTGCGTTATTATCACTAACATACAGTGAGAGTAAAAATGAAATAAAATAAAATAAATTTGCAATAAAACAAATAACACTTTATATGCGATTCTAAAAAGTAATGGAGACCGGTCTCCTGCTCTTTGAGAAAATGGTGACTTGTTATGCAAGAGTTCTGGCAGGACAAATTATGTCTGCAAAGGTCCGTTGTTACTGGGTTCCTGGTGATCCGTAATCCCAGGGTAGAGTAGTCACAGTACTTCGTTTTCAGGTGAAAAAAGTTTTTAGGATCGCTTACGTGTCTTCACCCTGTCCGGGGCTGGGGGATCCGTGTGTGTCCTTCGGTGCTGCAGGTGTCTTTCTCTGTAGCCGCGGTGTGTTACAGGCGCCTGTAACTCCGGTCCTCTTGGTGTTTTCTCGCCGGCGTCTTCCGAAGGACACACACGTATCCCCCAGCCCCGGATAGGGTGAAGACACGTAAGCGATCCTAAAAACTTTTTTCACCTGAAAACGAAGTACTGTGACTACTCTACCCTGGGATTACGGATCACCAGGAACCCAGTAACAACGGACCTTTGCAGACATAATTTGTCCTGCCAGAACTCTTGCATAACTAACAAGTCACCATTTTCTCAAAGAGCAGGAGACCGGTCTCCATTACTTTTTAGAATCGCATATAAGTGTTATTTGTTTTATTGCAAATTTATTTTATTTTATTTCATTTTTACTCTCACTGTATGTTAGTGATAATAACGCAAAGAGCGCGCTCAGGTAAAAAGGTATAAATTAATATTGTCACTTTTTAACGAATTATTAGCATATTAAACAAGTTCATATTTAGACACATCCCATTGCCTTCTTTATTAATATTTACTACACCCATGTATACATTGTGTATAATTATACATACCTCAAATTGACAACAGAATTTCACTGTATTTTTCTTATTACCAACCACCATTCAAGACTTTTTTAATAATTTTTTAATAATTTTTAATAATTTAACAATTTTTTTTGCACAAAACTGCATTCGATTTACTCTTTAATAAACTACCATTTCTGAGTATTAGCCAGTAGCGCCAAAGGTTGGTCCCTCCCCCTAGAAATTGCAAAACAAGGAAACAACCGAAAAGAGTTTCCTACTCTAACCTGGGCTGCTCGTATACCCAAATACACAAGTAAACATTATAGGGAGCGCAGAGCACATCCCCAGCCACACACATGCGCATAAATGCCATTTTTTCACCTGATCGCTATGCTGTGAAAATCGGCAGCGAGCGATCATACACATGCGGAGAAATGCCATTTTTTCACCTGATCGCTGTGCTGTGAAAATCGGCAGCGAGCTATCAACTTGGAATGACCCCCATTGTAGCCCTGAACTTACTCAGCGCTTGCGATCACTTCAGCCTATTCGTGTCCGGATTTGACGTCATACACCCGCCCGCATTGCGGGGCATACACATGCGCAGAAATGCAATTTTTTCACCTGATCGCTGTGCTGTGAAAATCGGCAGCGAGCGATCATACACATGCACAGAATTGCCATTTTTTCACCTGATCGCTGTGCTGTGAAAATCGGCAGCGAGCGATCAACTCGGAATGACCCCCATTGTAGCCCTGAACTTACTCAGCGCTTGCGATCACTTCAGCCTATTCATGACTGATGAGCGGATTCGGTTTTACTCGGTTCTCAAAACCGAATCTTATTGGCTATCCAAAACACGTGACATCTGTGAGCCAATAAGATTCAGTTTTGAGAACCGAGTAAAACCGAATCCGCTCATGAAGTAGCCCTGAACTTACTCAGTGCTTGCGATCACTTCAGCCTATTCGTGTCCGGATTTGACGTCATACACCCGCCCAGCGAACGCCCAGCCACGCCTGCGTTTTTTCAGATACGCCTGCGTTTTTGCAAACACTCCCTGAAAATGGTCAGTTGACACCCAGTAACGCCCCCTTCCTGTCAATCTTCTTGCGGCTGCCAGTGCGAAGGAAAACTTTGCTAGAACCTGAGCTTTGTACCCGTACGTCGCGTGTGTGCATTGCGGGGCATACACATGCACAGAAATGTCATTTTTTCACCTAATCGCTGCGTTGCGAAAATCGGCAGCGAGCGATCAACTCGGAATGACCCCCATTGTTTTTTATTTTTGGTAACAAATGTTTATGCAGTAATTATTGCTATTTTATATGTATTCTTAATAAATTGCATTATATGTTATTTTATAAGCGTTCCTTGTTTGTTGAGTCTATACAAACATTACGCTATTTCTATGTTTAGGCATCCAGTTTTCCATATAGGAGCAGCTATAAAATAAAATAAACTATACAAAGGTGCTTTTTTAATTGCTAAATAATTTTTAAGTGTTTATAACACCCGATTTCTCAGTGGAATCTATTTCCCTGTGATATTATAGAGCTGCAGCATGCAGGGGACCTGTGGCAGCGCAGCAGTGCTTCAAACTTGGTGCTGATTCGGCAAATTGAGCTTGTCGCGTAGTTGCTGGCCCCGCCCCCGCATCTGACATCAGACACTGCCAGGGAATGGAGAAACAAGAGCTAGTACAGTATGAACAAGTCTTGTCAACCTCCTTTGGCCCTGTTTCTGCTAGAGATGAGCGCCTGAAATTTTTCGGGTTTTGTGTTTTGGTTTTGGGTTCGGTTCCGCGGCCGTGTTTTGGGTTCGAACGCGTTTTGGCAAAACCTCACCGGATTTTTTTTGTCGGATTCTGGTGTGTTTTGGATTCGGGTGTTTTTTTCAAAAAACACTAAAAAACAGCTTAAATCATAGAATTTGGGGGTCATTTTGATCCCAAAGTATTATTAACCTCAAAAACCATAATTTACACTCATTTTCAGTCTATTCTGAATACCTCACACCTCACAATATTATTTTTAGTCCTAAAATTTGCACCGAGGTCGCTGTGTGAGTAAGATAAGCGACCCTAGTGGCCGACACAAACACCGGGCCCATCTAGGAGTGGCACTGCAGTGTCACGCAGGATGTCCCTTCCAAAAAACCCTCCCCAAACAGCACATGACGCAAAGAAAAAAAGAGGCGCAATGAGGTAGCTGACTGTGTGAGTAAGATTAGCGACCCTAGTGGCCGACACAAACACCGGGCCCATCTAGGAGTGGCACTGCAGTGTCACGCAGGATGTCCCTTCCAAAAAACCCTCCCCAATCAGCACATGATGCAAAGAAAAAGAAAAGAAAAAAGAGGTGCAAGATGGAATTGTCCTTGGGCCCTCCCACCCACCCTTATGTTGTATAAACAAAACAGGACATGCACACTTTAACCAACCCATCATTTCAGTGACAGGGTCTGCCACACGACTGTGACTGATATGACGGGTTGGTTTGGACCCCCCCCAAAAAAGAAGCAATTAATCTCTCCTTGCACAAACTGGCTCTACAGAGGCAAGATGTCCACCTCATCTTCACCCTCCGATATATCACCGTGTACATCCCCCTCCTCACAGATTATCAATTCGTCCCCACTGGAATCCACCATCTCAGCTCCCTGTGTACTTTGTGGAGGCAATTGCTGCTGGTCAATGTCTCCGCGGAGGAATTGATTATAATTCATTTTAATGAACATCATCTTCTCCACATTTTCTGGATGTAACCTCGTACGCCGATTGCTGACAAGGTGAGCGGCGGCACTAAACACTCTTTCGGAGTACACACTTGTGGGAGGGCAACTTAGGTAGAATAAAGCCAGTTTGTGCAAGGGCCTCCAAATTGCCTCTTTTTCCTGCCAGTATAAGTACGGACTGTGTGACGTGCCTACTTGGATGCGGTCACTCATATAATCCTCCACCATTCTATCAATGTTGAGAGAATCATATGCAGTGACAGTAGACGACATGTCCGTAATCGTTGTCAGGTCCTTCAGTCCGGACCAGATGTCAGCATCAGCAGTCGCTCCAGACTGCCCTGCATCACCGCCAGCGGGTGGGCTCGGAATTCTGAGCCTTTTCCTCGCACCCCCAGTTGCGGAAGAATGTGAAGGAGGAGATGTTGACAGGTCGCGTTCCGCTTGACTTGACAATTTTGTCACCAGCAGGTCTTTGCACCCCAGCAGACTTGTGTCTGCCGGAAAGAGAGATCCAAGGTAGGCTTTAAATCTAGGATCGAGCACGGTGGCCAAAATGTAGTGCTCTGATTTCAACAGATTGACCACCCGTGAATCCTTGTTAAGCGAATTAAGGGCTGCATCCACAAGTCCCACATGCCTAGCGGAATCGCTCCCTTTTAGCTCCTTCTTCAATGCCTCCAGCTTCTTCTGCAAAAGCCTGATGAGGGGAATGACCTGACTCAGGCTGGCAGTGTCTGAACTGACTTCACGTGTGGCAAGTTCAAAGGGCATCAGAACCTTGCACAACGTTGAAATCATTCTCCACTGCACTTGAGACAGGTGCATTCCACCTCCTATATCGTGCTCAATTGTATAGGCTTGAATGGCCTTTTGCTGCTCCTCCAACCTCTGAAGCATATAGAGGGTTGAATTCCACCTCGTTACCACTTCTTGCTTCAGATGATGGCAGGGCAGGTTCAGTAGTTTTTGGTGGTGCTCCAGTCTTCTGTACGTGGTGCCTGTACGCCGAAAGTGTCCCGCAATTTTTCTGGCCACCGACAGCATCTCTTGCACGCCCCTGTCGTTTTTTAAATAATTCTGCACCACCAAATTCAAGGTATGTGCAAAACATGGGACGTGCTGGAATTTGCCCATATTTAATGCACACACAATATTGCTGGCGTTGTCCGATGCCACAAATCCACAGGAGAGTCCAATTGGGGTAAGCCATTAAGCGATGATCTTCCTCAGTTGCCGTAAGAGGTTTTCAGCTGTGTGCGTATTCTGGAAAGCGGTGATACAAAGCGTAGCCTGCCTAGGAAAGAGTTGGCGTTTGCGAGATGCTGCTACTGGTGCCGCCGCTGCTGTTCTTGCGGCGGGAGTCCATACATCTACCCAGTGGGCTGTCACAGTCATATAGTCCTGACCCTGCCCTGCTCCACTTGTCCACATGTCCGTGGTTAAGTGGACATTGGGTACAACTGCATTTTTTAGGACACTGGTGAGTCTTTTTCTGACGTCCGTGTACATTCTCGGTATCGCCTGCCTAGAGAAGTGGAACCTAGATGGTATTTGGTAACGGGGGCACACTGCCTCAATAGATTGTCTAGTTCCCTGTGAACTAACGGCGGATACCGGACGCACGTCTAACACCAACATAGTTGTCAAGGCCTCAGTTATCCGCTTTGCAGCAGGATGACTGCTGTGATATTTCATCTTCCTCGCAAAGGACTGTTGAACAGTCAATTGCTTACTGGAAGTAGTACAAGTGGGCTTACGACTTCCCCTCTGGGATGACCATCGACTCCCAGCAGCAACAACAGCAGCGCCAGCAGCAGTAGGCGTTACACGCAAGGATGCATCGGAGGAATGCCAGGCAGGAGAGGACTCGTCAGAATTGCCAGTGACATTGCCTGCAGGACTATTGGCATTCCTGGGGAAGGAGGAAATTGACACTGAGGGAGTTGGTGGGGTGGTTTGCGTGAGCTTGGTTACAAGAGGAAGGGATTTACTGGTCAGTGGACTGCTTCCGCTGTCACCCAAAGTTTTTGAACTTGTCACTGACTTATTATGAATGCGCTGCAGGTGACGTATAAGGGAGGATGTTCCGAGGTGGTTAACGTCCTTACCCCTACTTATTACAGCTTGACAAAGGGAACACACGGCTTGACACCTGTTGTCCGCATTTCTGTTGAAATAGTTCCACACCGAAGAGCTGATTTTTTTTGTATTTTCACCAGGCATGTCAACGGCCATATTCCTCCCACGGACAACAGGTGTCTCCCCGGGTGCCTGACTTAAACAAACCACCTCACCATCAGAATCCTCCTGGTCAATTTCCTCCCCAGCGCCAGCAACACCCATATCCTCCTCATCCTGGTGTACTTCAACACTGACATCTTCAATCTGACTATCAGGAACTGGACTGCGGGTGCTCCTTCCAGCACTTGCAGGGGGCGTGCAAATGGTGGAAGGCGCATGCTCTTCACGTCCAGTGTTGGGAAGGTCAGGCATCGCAACCGACACAATTGGACTCTCCTTGTGGATTTGGGATTTCGAAGAACGCACAGTTCTTTGCGGTGCTACTGCTTTTGCCAGCTTGAGTCTTTTCATTTTTCTAGCGAGAGGCTGAGTGCCTCCATCCTCATGTGAAGCTGAACCACTAGCCATGAACATAGGCCAGGGCCTCAGCCGTTCCTTGCCACTCCGTGTGGTAAATGGCATATTGGCAAGTTTACGCTTCTCCTCCGACAATTTTATTTTAGGTTTTGGAGTCCTTTTTTTACTGATATTTGGTGTTTTGGATTTGACATGCTCTGTACTATGACATTGGGCATCGGCCTTGGCAGACGACGTTGCTGGCATTTCATTGTCTCGGCCATGACTAGTGGCAGCAGCTTCAGCACGAGGTGGAAGTGGATCTTGATCTTTCCCTAATTTTGGAACCTCAACATTTTTGTTCTCCATATTTTAATAGGCACAACTAAAAGGCACCTCAGGTAAACAATGGAGATGGATGGATACTAGTATACAATTATGGACGGACTGCCGAGTGCCGACACAGAGGTAGCTACAGCCGTGAACTACCGTACTGTGTCTGCTGCTAATATAGACTGGTTGATAAAGAGATGTCGTAGTATGTATGTATGAAGAAGAAAGAAAAAAAAAAACACGGGTAGGTGGTATACAATTATGGACGGACTGCCGAGTGCCGACACAGAGGTAGCCACAGCCGTGAACTACCGTACTGTACTGTGTCTGCTGCTAATATAGACTGGTTGATAAAGAGATGTAGTAGTATGTATGTATAAAGAAGAAAGAAAAAAAAACCACGGGTAGGTGGTATACAATTATGGACGGACTGCCGAGTGCCGACACAGAAGTAGCCACAGCCGTGAACTACCGTACTGTACTGTGTCTGCTGCTAATATAGACTGGTTGATAAAGAGATGTCGTAGTATGTATGTATGAAGAAGAAAGAAAAAAAAACCACGGTTAGGTGGTATACAATTATGGACGGACTGCCGAGTGCCGACACAGAGGTAGCCACAGCCGTGAACTACCGTACTGTACTGTGTCTGCTGCTAATATAGACTGGTTGATAAAGAGATGTCGTAGTATGTATGTATAAAGAAGAAAGAAAAAAAAACCACGGTTAGGTGGTATACAATTATGGACGGACTGCCGAGTGCCGACACAGAGGTAGCCACAGCCGTGAACTACCGTACTGTACTGTGTCTGCTGCTAATATAGACTGGTTGATAAAGAGATGTAGTAGTATGTATGTATAAAGAAGAAAGAAAAAAAAACCACGGGTAGGTGGTATACAATTATGGATGGACTGCCGAGTGCCGACACAGAGGTAGCTACAGCCGTGAACTACCGTACTGTGTCTGCTGCGACTGGATGATAAATAATGATATTAAAAATATATATATATCACTACTGCAGCCGGACAGGTATATATATTATATAATGACGGACCTGCTGGACACTGTCTGTCAGCAGAATGAGTTTTTTATAGAATAAAAAAAAAAACACCACACAAGTGAAGTCACACGACGAGTGTTTAACTTTTTCAGGCAATCACAATATAGTATACTACTAACTATACTGGTGGTCAGTGTGGTCAGGTCACTGGTCAGTCACACTGGCAGTGGCACTCCTGCAGCAAAAGTGTGCACTGTTTAATTTTAATATAATATGTACTCCTGGCTCCTGCTATAACCTATAACTGGCACTGCAGTAGTGCTCCCCAGTCTCCCCCACAATTATAAGCTGTGTGAGCTGAGCAGTCAGACAGATATATATAATATTATATATAGATAATAGATGATGCAGCACACTGGCCTGAGCCTGAGCAGTGCACACAGATATGGTATGTGACTGACTGAGTCACTGTGTGTATCGCTTTTTTCAGGCAGAGAACGGATATATTAAATAAACTGCACTGTGTGTCTGGTGGTCACTCACTATATAATATATTATGTACTCCTGGCTCCTGCTATAACCTATAACTGGCACTGCAGTAGTGCTCCCCAGTCTCCCCCACAATTATAAGCTGTGTGAGCTGAGCAGTCAGACAGATATATATAATTTTATATATAGATAATAGATGATGCAGCACACTGGCCTGAGCCTGAGCAGTGCACACAGATATGGTATGTGACTGACTGAGTCACTGTGTGTATCGCTTTTTTCAGGCAGAGAACGGATATATTAAATAAACTGCACTGTGTGTCTGGTGGTCACTCACTATATAATATATTATGTACTCCTGGCTCCTGCTATAACCTATAACTGGCACTGCAGTAGTGCTCCCCAGTCTCCCCCACAATTATAAGCTGTGTGAGCTGAGCAGTCAGACAGATATATATAATATTATATATAGATAATAGATGATGCAGCACACTGGCCTGAGCCTGAGCAGTGCACACAGATATGGTATGTGACTGACTGAGTCACTGTGTGTATCGCTTTTTTCAGGCAGAGAACGGATATATTAAATAAACTGCACTGTGTGTCTGGTGGTCACTCACTATATAATATATTATGTACTCCTGGCTCCTGCTATAACCTATAACTGGCACTGCAGTAGTGCTCCCCAGTCTCCCCCACAATTATAAGCTGTGTGAGCTGAGCAGTCAGACAGATATATATAATATTATATATAGATAATAGATGATGCAGCACACTGGCCTGAGCCTGAGCAGTGCACACAGATATGGTATGTGACTGACTGAGTCACTGTGTGTATCGCTTTTTTCAGGCAGAGAACGGATATATTAAATAAACTGCACTGTGTGTCTGGTGGTCACTCACTATATAATATATTATGTACTCCTGGCTCCTGCTATAACCTATAACTGGCACTGCAGTAGTGCTCCCCAGTCTCCCCCACAATTATAAGCTGTGTGAGCTGAGCAGTCAGACAGATATATATAATATTATATATATAGATAATAGATGATGCAGCACACTGGCCTGAGCCTGAGCAGTGCACACAGATATGGTATGTGACTGACTGAGTCACTGTGTGTATCGCTTTTTTCAGGCAGAGAACGGATATATTAAATAAACTGCACTGTGTGTCTGGTGGTCACTCACTATATAATATATTATGTACTCCTGGCTCCTGCTATAACCTATAACTGGCACTGCAGTAGTGCTCCCCAGTCTCCCCCACAATTATAAGCTGTGTGAGCTGAGCAGTCAGACAGATATATATAATATTATATATAGATAATAGATGATGCAGCACACTGGCCTGAGCCTGAGCAGTGCACACAGATATGGTATGTGACTGAGTCACTGTGTGCTGTGTATCGCTTTTTTCAGGCAGAGAACGGATTATAAAGTAAACTGCACTGTCCTCACTAGTAAACTCTCTCCACTCAGTCTCTACACTTCTACAGTAACAGTACTCCTCCTAGTCAGCTCCAGTAAATCTCTCTCAGTCTCTTATAATCTAAATGGAGAGGACGCCAGCCACGTCCTCTCCCTATCAATCTCAATGCACGTGTGAAAATGGCGGCGACGCGCGGCTCCTTATATAGAATCCGAGTCTCGCGATAGAATCCGAGCCTCGCGAGAATCCGACAGCGTCATGATGACGTTCGGGCGCGCTCGGGTTAACCGAGCAAGGCGGGAAGATCCGAGTCGCTCGGACCCGTGAAAAAAAACATGAAGTTCTGGCGGGTTCGGATTCAGAGAAACCGAACCCGCTCATCTCTAGTTTCTGCATACAACACCGCCTTTGGTGGAATAGTAGTTGTGGCCCAATCTGGATTTTCATACATGCAGACCCAACTAGACCTTCCTTTAATCATAGGAGAGATTTACTAAGCCTTGGAGAGTGATAAAGCGGAGAGAGATAAAGTATCAGCCAATCAGCTGCTAACTGCCAAGTTACAGGCTGTTTGAAAAATGACAACTAGCAATTGATTGGTTTGTAGTTTATCTCTCTTCATTTTATCACTCTCCAAGGCTTAGTACATAAGCGCCACAGTAAGATAATTGTTCTGACACATTTCTAATAGAGATGAGTGGGTTCAGTTCCCTGAGAACCGAACCCACCCGAACTTCACTACCCGAGCCTGGATCCGAGCCCGGATCGGGTTTTCCCGCCTGACTCGGAAACCAGAATGGGGCAAAATCTCATCATCCCGCTGTCAGATTCTCGCTGGGTTTGGATTCCATATAAGGATCCGCGCGTCACCACCATTTTCACTCCGGCATTGGAGAGTGTAGAGAGCGGACGTGTCTCCGTCCTCAGTGTCCTGCATCAGTTCAGTGGTAGTGTCTTGTGCTGCATTAGTTCAGTCACAGTGGTGGTGTCCTCTGCTGCCATATGTCCAGTGCTGCTGTATAAGTCCAGTCCAGTGGTGCTGTGTTGTGCTGCATCAGGTCAGTGGTGGTGTATTGTGCTGCATCAGTCCAGTCACAATGGTTGTGTCCTCTGCTGCCATATGACCAGTGCTGCTGTATAAGTCCAGTCCACTGGTGCTGTGTTGTGCTGCATCAGTTCAGTGGTGGTGTATTGTGCTGCATCAGTCCAGTCACAGTGGTGGTGTCCTCTGCTGCCCTATGTCCAGTGCTGCTGTATAAGTCCAGTCCATTGCAGTGGTGCTGTGTTATCCAGGTGGTCTTCAGTTTGCCAGCTGTTGGAATCCCGGCGCACAGTATGCCGGCGCCGGAATCCCGACACCCGGCATACCGACACCTTTTCTACCTCTTGGAGATCCATTACCCCCCTGGAGGGAGAATAGAAAGCACGCGCTACCGTGCCCGCAACATGGAGAGTGCAACGAGCCCGCAAGGGGCTCATTTGTGCTCACCCAGCTGTCGGTATGCCGGCGGTCGGTATCCGGCGCCGGTATGCTGGCCGCGGGAGCCAGGCCGCTGGCATACCATACTACCCCCGTGTTATCCTGCATCAGTCCAGTGGTGGTGTCCCTGTGCTGCTGTATATGTCCAGTGGTACTGCCGTATATATGTCCAGTGGTAATGCCGTATATGTCCAGTGATACTGCCATATATGTCCAGCGGTACTGCCAAATAAATCCAGTGATACTGCTGTATAATTCCAGTGGTGCTCCCGTATAAATCCAGTGATGCTGCCGTATAATTCCAGTAGTACTGGCGTATAAATCCAGTCCAGTGATGCTGCCGTATATGTCCAGTGGTACTGCCGTATAAATCCAGTGGTACTGCCGTATAATTCCAGTGATACTGCCGTATAATTCCAGTGGTACTGGCGTAAAATTCCAGTGGTACTGGCGTATAAATCCAGTCCAGTGATATTGACGTATATGTCCAGTGGTACTGTTGTATAATTACAGTGGTACTGCTGTATAATTCCAGTGATACTGCCGTATAGTTCCAGTGGTACTGCGGTATAAGTCCAGTCCAGTGGTGCTGTCTTGTGCTGCATCAGTCCAGTGGTGGTGTCTTGAGCTGCCATAAGTCCAGTGGTGGTGTCTTGTGCTGTATATTATTTACTCCAAATAAAAGGGTTATATACATTATTATATTATTATCCAAATCATTTTTACAGGGTTCGCCCTGTGTGGTTTATGGGTACTATTATTATAATAGCTCCAAATAAAAGGGTTATTAGTATCCAAATTAATTTGACAGGCTTTGCTGTGTGTGTGTGTGTGTGTGTGTGTGTGTGTGTGTGTGTGTGTGTGTGTGTGTGTGGTTTAGGGGTACGCTCTCCTGTGCCACCAATATTGTGCGTGTATTACATCTGAGCAAATTCCAGCATGTCCCATGTTGTTTGTGCCACACACTTGTGTCGCTTAGCTTAGTCATACAGCTACCTCATTGCACCTCTTTTTTCTTCTTTGCATGAGGTGCTGTTTGGGGCCTAGTTTTTTTAAGTGCCATCCTGTCTGCAACTGCAGTGCCATTCCTAGATGGGCCAGGTGTTTGTGCCGCACACTTGTGTCACTTAGCTTAGTCATACAGCTACCTCATTGTACCTCTTTTACTTCTTTGCATGATGTGCTGTTTGGGGACTATTTTTATTTAAGTGCCATACTGTCTGCCGCTGCAGTGCCACTCCTAGATGGGCCAGGTGTTTGTGCCGCACACTTGTGTCGCTTAGCTTAGTCATCCAGCCACCTCGGTGCAACCTTTTGGCTTAAAAACAATATTGTGAGGTGTTCAGTGTTCAGAATAGACTGGAAATGAGTGGAAATGAATGTTATTGAGGTTAATAATACCGTAGGATCACAATTACCCCAAATTCTGTGATTTTTAGCTGATTTTTATGTTTTTTTCAAAAATCATCCAGATCCAAAACCAAAACACGAAAGGGCGATTTTGGCAAAACCAATCCAGATCCAAAACACGAGGATGGAACTAGAACCAAAACCAAAACACAAAACACGAAAAGTGCCTACCGCACATCTCTAATTTCTAATAACCATTTTTCAGTACACCTCATGGTGCTCAGTTTGCTGCCTGCCTTGGATTCCTTCAGAGTTAAAGTAAAGTCTTCCTTAGTGTCTGGCACCTGCTACCTTGTCACGTCCAAAGTCCTCTAGAAGTTTTTCTTGTGCAGTTCCCTCTAAATCTTACACATAAATGATCTATTTTGTACCTGCCTACTGACTCTAAATAGCATCATCTGTAGACTCACAGGAATTAAATATTTTAACTGTGTTTTATCTCATTTATCTCTGTTCCAGCTGGTAGGCTTCTGTTTCCTCTGGAGAGATTTCCATTACTATCCCTAAAATACAGAGAAGCCCTGCATAGGAAGTACATACTGTATGTTATTTTAAATGACTGTGCTGCCACTTATATATGAAGCTGTACATATTAAACTGTCCACTGTATACTTTAAATTAAAAATTAATAGATATACATACTAAAGTATTATAGTTTTTTACTTTTTAATTTTGTTTGGTGTACGATTTTATAACAAATTTAGTTTTATTATTAATTAACAGTTATCTGTATATATACTGTAGCTCATACAGTAGATACTACACAGCGCCTTACAGATATTTAATCATTTACATCTGTATTCTTACAGTAATCACACACAAATTGGGCTTCATTTTGTCACAAGTCAATTAACTGATCAGCATGTATTTGGAGTGTGGTAGCAAACTGGAGCATGTGGAGGAAATTCAATACAAACACATCCAGCCTCCACACTTATCACAGTATTTTAACATAAAATGAACTGTAGAATACAATAGGTGTTTGACAGGAAACGACAGTGAATCCATGGTTTATTGTCTGCTGGTTGGCACCTTACTTTTTTGAGGGAAATATAACTGTTTTTCCCTGCACCCACCACTAGATGGCTCCCAATGGAGCAATTCAATTGTTGCTCCGTTCGGCGTGATGGAGGTGGCGAGCTAAAATGTGCGAAAAGTGACCAGTTTGGGAGCTCCAATGGCACTTTTCTCATCATGCCCAGCACTTATTCTGCTAAACACAATCTGTCTGGGCACGATCAGCATGTAAAAAACAATTGAATTGCTCCCTGTGTGTCTGCTAGGCTTTCCAAGCAGTAGACAATGTGATGATGAGTATACCAATGTCCCCATTGGACTTGCTGGTAATTTACACATCTTTATGATGGCAGCACTGCTCATTTTTATGGGAAACTAATTGTTAGCAACTTGTACAATGCTTTAGTTATAATGTTTGAAATAGAGGACCACAGTTCTGCAGATTATTCTTATAGTTCTCTTATTTAACCCTATTTATTAATATTATTAGATGCATCCATCAGAGCCATCTTAACAACATTATAGGCCATGGGCAAAGCAATGCATTGAGGCCCCTAGCCACCTATTCACGGGAATAATATAATAATAATAATAAAAAATCATTACGTACCCTTCCTGTGGTTCATCGCAGTCTCTCTCTGCATGCTTCCATACAGTGAATGGCTGTCAGCTCTCTGATTGGTGGATAGCTCCAACCATTCACTGTCTGGCTGATGAATAGGAGGCAGCTACAGATGCGTCCTGGCCACTCTAAATTTGTGTAATACGTAATCAGAGCAGGTGGGCAGCATTCTCTATCTGCCTCCCAAAAAGCTCCAGAGACCCAGCTCTCCCCTGCTTACAGGCGACTAAAATCATGGGATTCCTGGGTAGCTGTCCAGTGTGCCCTGGCAGCCATTCTCATATAATATTAATTATATTTATAGAATTACTCCACCTTGAGGGTAACGTTTAAGACTCTCACCTGACCTGAGCTACTCAAACCCCTGTCCTTCCCGTCGCGGCATCATCAATTCCTCATTTTGGCCCAGGAAGAAGGAGAATATTATATTTTGACGGTACCTCTATGTCAGTGGACCCATGGCATTATGCTAATTGGAAAAGGAAAGTTTTCTGTAAAAAAATATGTAATTGTGGAAATGTGTTCTATAAGTCAATAACATATTATTTATAAAGATTTTTTTGCAAGTGAACAAAAGGTGCCTTTGGAGAATTGTAGGTCAGATTCAACCACTGCAGCAAAGCGCACTTAAATATAAGGACACCTTAAAATGCAACTCAGTGCTGAAGGACTATTAGTTTTGTGCTAAGTTAGGGATGTTAAGTATGTAATGCATCTTTCTAAATTTGCCTATGTAAGAAAGTATAAATTGCTTTTATAATGGGAAAAAAAAACTTTCATCCCCATTACGGGAAATAACATCCATTCTGAAACGACTTTCCTAACCCCTGTTATCTGTAAAAACACGCTATGTTCAAAGAGACTAGCACTAAGCAAATGTACTCCCATGCTGAGAGCCAAATGTTAGCAGTGTTAAAAAGAGGTGGCAGAGCCATAAGAGGGATTATGAAAGCATTTAATGTAGCTGAGTGCAAAGGTGCAGCGTCTTTACACAACATAATCTTATAATGGCATGATAATAATTACATTAATCATAATGAGCTCGTTTGGCTGTTGCATGTTTAAATTACGTGACTGAGCAAGAATGCTCCAGTGCTTTGTTACTAATTGGTGTCCATTCAGCAGAAATAAACATTTAAATAATATCCCAGGACAGTGTTGTACAGTGAAAATCTGACACATAGATTCATCTCTATTAAGGGTCTTCTTACAGGGGAATATTTTCCCTAAAGACGTATAGAATTGTTGTAAAATGAGTTCACAAAACACGATACAACAGACCCATTTCTGCAGCACTGTACATTTCCACCCCAAGGGCGATAGCTTTTGACTCTGTACCAGTTGACCTTTAACCCTTTTCTTTGACAGACATGACCACACACACAACTTTTCCAATCATATACCCTGGCAAAGCCTAGAACTTTAGGAACATGTTCAGTGTTTAGTAAACTACCCGGAAATACTGGCTCTTAATGAGCAACCTAGTTTCTCTATATATTTGCATTAGTATAAGTTGGCAAAGCTTGTTTGACTGAGGAAAAGTGAAATATAGAGGGAACTGTATTAATTGGGAGTAATATGCAAGGTTGACCACACTTAGGTCGACAGTGTCTAGGTCAACCACTATTGGTCGACAGTAACTAGGTCGACAGGGATTCTAGGTCGTCAGGGTCTCTAGGTCAACATGGTCTAGGTCGACAGGTCAAAAGGTCGACATGAGTTTTAAAAAAAATTGGTGTTGTTTTTGCCGTACAGTTACCGGGAAACCCAATTAGTGCACCGTGTTCCCTCACCATGCTTTGGGCAAGGTTACAGTTTTGAGTAGTAGTCCACGTGGATCATAAAGTATGAAAAGATACAAAAAAAATTGTAAAAAACTCATGTCGACTTTTTGACCTGCCGACCTAGAACATGTTGACCTAGAGACCCTGTCGTCCTAGAAATCCTGTCAACCTAGTTACTGTCGAGCAATAGTGGTCGACCTAGACACTGTCGACCTAAGTCTTGTCAACGTAGAGACCGGATTCAGATGTGGTTGGAGTGGCTATCTCTGTTGCTTCCTTGGAAGCAGCAGTGATAGCGCTGTATGGTAATGCAGCAGGATGTGTCTATTACAAGCAGAAGCCTCCTGCTGCAGTAGTTATCCAACCTATGTTCTAGGACACAGGCATTGGATCACTGACTCACCATCGGACGGTTTGCGGCACCCATGGGCATGCCCACAAGCTACCCAGTATAGAGGCCAGGAAATCTCTGTCCAACAACAGGGATCCCTGGCCTCTTCCCTCCCCCTAAATGATAGTGACATGCCTACATTTTCAATAGAGGACTTTGCTGCCCCCTCCCCGGCCCCAAAATGATGTCAGACTGTCAGTCACTAACATTCTGATGCCAGTTTCCTTCCTACATCGCAGGACCATTCATGCACACGCATGCACAAAGTACTGAACATCCAACGAGATCTGAATATGGGCCATTATGCAATAACTTCTAAGCACAGCATCTTTCAGGCATAAGCGTGTACCCTTGTTTTAATGTTTAAATAGAAGCTGCAAATATGCGAGCTATGCTGATTTTTTTTGGCATAATGCTTGACTTTGGACAAACGTATCATTTGGGATGCGGTTAAGATGCCAGCTTTCGGGATTCAGGTAGTTGGAATACCTACGCCGGAATACTGATACCTGCCAGAATGGCAGCGCCGGAATCCCGACAGGTCCATGATACCTTGGGGGAAGGGGGGGTTAGTTTTAGGCGCCACCCAGGGGGGTTAGTATTAGGCTGCAGGTAAGGGGGGGGTTACGTTTTGGCACCACCTGGGGGGAGGTTAGGTTTAGGCTTTAAGCGAGGGAGGTTAGGGTTAGGCTGCGGGGAAGGGTTGGATATGGTTTAGTTAAACATCAGGATGCTGGTGTCGGTATTGTGACCGCCAGCATCCCGTCCGGCGGCCAAACAAACTCAACCCTATCCTTTCATGGAAGCCTTTTTTGCATTCTTTAACATGTATCCTATCAACTTAATATGAACCAGTGACATGGAGGTGAAATACTGCAATCTCCATTTTATGCTGACAAATGCACTTTAAACCAAAATCAAAGAGGATTATTATTTTGTTGTAACCCAATATATTATATAAAATTAAAAAGGCATATTCACTTCCTTTAAAAAAAAAAAAAAAAACAAACAAACAAACAAACATTTAGGCTAACATTATGCCGAAAACGAATTGAATTGTAAAATAACAGTAGTGATGAGCGGGTTCGGATCCTCGGGATCCGAACCCGCCCGAACTTCATCTTTTTTTTCATGGGTTCGAGCAACTCGGATCCTCGTGCCTTGCTCGGTTAACCCGAGCGCGCCCGAACGTCATCATCCTGCGGTCGGATTCTCGCGAGATTCGTATTCTATATAAGGAGCCGCGCGTCACCACCATTTTTCACTTGTGCATTGGAGATGATCGTGAGAGGACGTGGCTGGCGTCCTCTCAGTTTCTATGTTCAGGGGGCTGCAAATTGTGCTGCAAATATTTGTGCTCAGTGTGCTGCAAATATCTGTGCTCATTGTGCTGCAAGTGCAAATATCTACGTTCCCTGCCTGAAAAACGCTCCATATCTGACTGTGATCAGTGTGCTGCAAATATCTGTGCTCAGTGTGCTAATTGCTTTATTGTGGGGACTGGGGACCAACAGTATTATATAGTAGGAGGACAGTGCAGAGTTTTGCTGACCAGTGACCACCAGTATTATACGTTCTCTGCCTGAAAAACGCTCAATATCTGTGCTGCATTGTAGTATATAGTAGGACAGTGCAGAATTTTGCTGACCACCAGTATAACTATATATATAGCAGTACAGTACAGTAGTCCACTGCTCTACCTACCTCTGTGTCGTCAAGTATACTATCCATCCATACCTGTGGTGCATTTCAGTTTTGCACAGTTTGCTGACCACCAGTATATACTATATAGCAGTACGGTACAGAAGGCCACTGCTCTACCTACCTCTGTGTCGTCAAGTATACTATCCATCCATACCTGTGGTGCATTTCAGTTTTGCACAGTTTGCTGATCACCAGTATATAATATATAGCAGTACGGTACAGTAGGCCACTGCTCTACCTACCTCTGTGTCGTCAAGTATACTATCCATCCATACCTGTGGTGCATTTCAGTTTTGCACAGTTTGCTGACCACCAGTATATAATATATAGCAGTACGGTACAGTAGGCCACTGCTCTACCTACCTCTGTGTCGTCAAGTACACTATCAATCCATACCTGTGGTGCATTTCAGTTGTGCGCAGTATATATAGTAGTAGGCCATTGCTATTGATATATTACTGGCATATAATTCCACACATTAAGAAATTGAGAACAAAAATGTGGAGGGTAAAATAGGGAAAGATCAAGATCCTCTTCCACCTCGTGCTGAAGCTGCTGCCACTAGTCATGGCCGAGACGATGAAATGCGATCAACGTCATCTGCCAAGGCCGATGCCCAATGTCATAGTAGAGAGCATGTAAATCCAAAAAATAAAGCTCAGTAAAATGATCCAAAAATCTAAATCAAAATCGTCTGAGGAGAAGAATAAACTTGCCAATGGGCCATTTACGACACGGAGTGGCAAGGAACGGCTGAGGCCCTGGCCTATGTTCAAGGCTAGTGGTTCAGCTTCACATGAGGATGGAAGCACTCATCCTCTCGCTAGAAAACTTAAAAGAGTTAAGATGGCAAAAGCACAGCAAAGAACTGTGCGTTCTTCTAAATCACAAATCCCCAAGGAGAGTCCAATTGTGTCGGTTGCGATGCCTGACCTTCCCAACACTGGACGGGAAGAGGTTGCGCCTTCCACCATTTGCACGCCCCCTGCAAGTGCTGGAAGGAGCACCCGCAGTCCAGTTCCTGATAGTCAAATTGAAGATGTCACTGTTGAAGTACACCAGGATGAGGATATGGGTGTTGCTGGCGCTGGGGAGGAAATTGACAAGGAGGATTCTGATGGTGAGGTGGTTTGTTTAATTCAGGCACCCGGGGAGACACCTGTTGTCCATGGGATGAATATGGCCATTGACATGCCTGGTCAAAATACAAAAAAAATCACCTCTTCGGTGTGGAATTATTTCAACAGAAATGCGGACAACTGGTGTCAAGCTGTGTGTTGCCTTTGTCAAGCTGTAATAAGTAGGTAAGGACGTTAACCACCTTGGAACATCCTCCCTTATACGTCACCTGGACCGCATTCATCAGAAGTAAGTAACAAGTTCAAAAACTTTGGATGACAGCGGAAGCAGTCCACTGACCACTAAATCCCTTCCTCTTGTAACCAAGCTCCTGCAAACCACACCACCAACTCCCTCAGTGTCAATTTCCTCCTTACACAGGAAAGCCAATAGTCCTGCAGGCCATGTCACTGGCAAGTCTGACGAGTCCTCTCCTGCCTGGGATTCCTCCGATGCATCCTTGAGTGTAACGCCTTCTGCTGCTGGCGCTGCTGTTGTTGCTGCTGGGAGTCGATCGTCATCCCAGAGGGGAAGTCGGAAGACCACTTGTACTACTTCCAGTAAGCAATTGACTGTCCAACAGTCCTTTGCGAGGAAGATGAAATATCACAGCAGTCATCCTGCTGCAAAGCGGATAACTCAGGCCTTGGCAGCCTGGGTGAGAAACGTGTTTCCAGTATCCACCGTTAATTCACAGGGAACTAGAGACTTGATTGAGGTACTGTGTCCCCGGTACCAAATACCATCTAGGTTCCATTTCTCTAGGCAGGCGATACCGAAAATGTACACAGATGTCAGAAAAAGAGTTACCAGTGTCCTAAAAAATGCAGTTGTACCCAATGTCCACTTAACCACGGACATGTGGACAAGTGGAGCAGGGCAGACTCAGGACTATATGACTGTGACAGCCCACTGGATAGATGTATTGCCTCCCGCAGCAAGAACAGCAGCGGCGGTACCAGTAGCAGCATCTCGCAAACGCCAACTCGTTCCTAGGCAGGCTACGCTTTGCATCACCGCTTTCCATAAGAGGCACACAGCTGACAACCTCTTACGGAAACTGAGGAACATCATCTCAGAATGGCTTACCCCAATTGGACTCTCCTGGGGATTTGTGACATCGGACAACGCCAGCAATATTGTGCGTGCATTACATCTGGGCAAATTCCAGCACGTCCCATGTTTTGCACATACATTGAATTTGGTGGTGCAGAATTATTTAAAAAACGACAGGGGCGTGCAAGAGATGCTGTCGGTGGCCCGAAGAATTGCGGGCCACTTTCGGCATTCAGCCACCGCGTGCCGAAGACTGGAGCACCAGCAAACAGTCCTGAACCTGCCCTCCCATCATCTGAAGCAAGAGGTGGTAACGAGGTGGAATTCAACCCTCTATATGCTTCAGAGGATGGAGGAGCAGCAAAAGGCCATTCAAGCCTATACATCTGCCTACAATATAGGCAATGGAGGGGGAATGCACCTGACTCAAGCGCAGTGGAGAATGATTTCAACATTGTGCAAGGTTCTGCAACCCTTTGAACTTGCCACACGTGAAGTCAGTGCAGACACTGCCAGCCTGAGTCAGGTCATTCCCCTCATCAGGCTTTTGCAGAAGAAGCTGGAGACATTGAAGGAGGAGCTAAAACAGAGTGATTCCGCTAAGCATGTGGGACTTGTGGATGGAGCCCTTAATTCGCTTAACCAGGATTCACGGGTGGTCAATCTGTTGAAATCAGAGCACTACATTTTGGCCACCGTGCTCGATCCTAGATTTAAAAACCTACATTGTATCTCTCTTTCCGGCAGACACAAGTCTGCAGAAGTTCAAAGACCTGCTGGTGAGAAAATTGTCAGTCAAGCGGAACGTGACCCGTCAACAGCTCCTCCTTCACATTCTCCCGCAACTGGGGGTGCGAGGAAAAGGCTAAGAATTCCGAGCCCACCCGCTGGCGGTGATGCAGGGCAGTCTAGAGCGAGTGCTGACATCTGGTCTGGACTGAAGGACCTGCCAACGATTACTGACATGTCGTCTACTGTCACTGCATATGATTCTGTCACCATTGAAAGAATGGTGGAGGATTATATGAGTGACCGCATCCAAGTAGGCAGTCAGACAGTCTGTACGTATACTGGCAGGAAAAAGAGGCAATTTGGAGGCCCTTGCACAAACTGGCTTTATTCTACCTAAGTTGCCCACCCTCCAGTGTGTACTCCGAAAGAGTGTTTAGTGCAGCCGCTCACCTTGTCAGCAATCGGCGTACGAGGTTACTTCCAGAAAATGTGGAGAAGATGATGTTCATCAAAATTAATTATAATAAATTCCTCCGTGGAGACATTCACCAGCAATTGCCTCCAGAAAGTACACAGGGACCTGAGATGGTGGATTCCAGTGGGGACAAATTAATAATCTGTGAGGAGGGGGATGTACACAGTGAAAGGGGTGAAGAATCGGACGATGAGGAGGAGGTGGACATCTTGCCTCTGTAGAGCCAGTTTGTGCAAGGAGAGATTGATTGCTTCTTTTTTTGGTGGGGGCCCTAACCAACCAGTCATTTCAGTCACAGTCGTGTGGCAGACCCTTTCGCTGAAATGATGGGCCAGGTGTTTGTGTCGGCCACTTGTGTCGCTTAGCTTAGCCATCCAGCGACCTTGGTGCACCTCTTTTTTTCTTTGTATCATGTGCTGTTTGGGGACTATTTTTTAAATCTGCCATTCTGTCTGACACTGCAGTGCCACTCCTAGATGGACCAGGTGTTTTTGTCGGCCACTTGGGTCGCTTAGCTTAGTCACACAGCAACCTTGGTGCGCCTCTTTTTTTCTTTGCATCATGTGCTGTTTGGGGACTATTTTTTTGAAGTGCCATCCTGTCTGACTATGCAGTGCCACCCCTAGATGGGCCAGGTGTTAGTGTCGTCCACTTGGGTCGCTTAGCTTAGCCATGCAGTGTAATTTTCATCAGTGGTTACGGGGTTTCTTGGTTTTTACGGCTTGCTACACCAAATCGCGGCCTGCGGAGTATCCTAACTTGGTTAAATACATCTTTCTGGTGCATGACATGTACTTGAAATCCAAGGGCTACGCTTGGCGAGATTACGAGAAATTCCGTCGTAATCAGGATGGTAACGCCATTTTGCCCACGGGTTTCAAGGATGTGGAGGTTTGGTTGGAGGTCACACAGCAGGTTAAGCCCACTGGGGAGGTCCCGGGTAAGAAGCCTCTTGCGACCGGCGCTTCAGGTTCACGCTCCTTAGGGAAGGACAGGTGTTTCGCCTACAATGAGGGAAAATGCACCAGGGGCGTAAATTGTTGTTTTCGCCACTCGTGCAAGTCGCGTGGGGCCGGTCACCCGTCCGAGGATTGTCCCTCGGCGGCGAGCGGTAAGCCCTCCGCTCCAGCTGAGGCCGCGGGAGTTGGGAAGTAAGGCTCCCTCCCCGATTCGGGTTCCCGAATTGCGGCGCTGGCTTAGTTTATACCCGACAGATCGGCCGCGTTATTCCTTTTGGAGGGTTTTAGTCACAGTTTTCGCCTGTCCATTTCAGATTCGGTGTATGTGGTAGCGCGCCAGAATTTGAAATCGGCTCGTGAATTCCAGCATGAGGTTCGGCGGAAGGTGGACGCGGAGACCGGCTTGGGGCGCATGTGTGGGTCCTACGCCGTTCCCCCTCTTCCCGCCTTGTGCATCTCCCCCGTGGGGGTGGTGCCCAAGAAGGCCCTGGGTAAGTTCCGCCTGATACAGCACTTGTTGCATCCTCATGGTGGTTCGGTTAATGACTCCGTTCCCGAGGCCGTGTGTCGAGTGCGTTATCAATCTTTTGATGAGTCTCTGCGCTTGGTTCGGGACTGTGGTCCGGGTGCCCTGTTGGCAAAATTAGACGTTGAGTTGGCTTTTCGGCTTCTTCCCCTGCACTCTGATTCCCTACGTTTCTGGGTTTCAAATTGGGTCCGAGTTTTACGTGGATCGGTGTCTCCCCATGAGCTGTTCAGTCTCCTGCGCCTTTTTCGATAGATTTAGCACTTTTTTGTATTGGTGCATCCAGGCCACCTCCGGTCACCCCGGGGTTGCTCACTACCTGGACGATTTTCTCTTTATGGGTCCGGGAGGCAGTTCTGTCTGTGGCGATATTCTGTCGGTTGCCAGATCATTGTTCGAAGGGTTGGGGGTTCCCGTTGCGCTGGACAAGTGCGAGGGCCCCTCTAGTTGTCTGAGCTATTTGGGGATTGAGATAGACACCGTGGCCAATATTTACTAAAAAATCGAGTTTGTCCGATTTGTGTTTTTTTTTCTAAGTCCCAATCCGGGAATTCACTAAGCACAAATCTCGGCAGTGTTTGGACTATTTGTAATGGTTTGAATGACAACGTTCACAAATACGAATGAATAGACCATCGGTCAAACGCGGCTATTATTACATAGAATACGGGAATTCACTATTCATTCGTATTTGGGTGTTAGTCTCTGAGTGCTCAAATGCGGTCGTATGTTTTTGCGATTCGTTAAAAAAAGCGGCAAAAAAATAGACCTGCTTATTTCAGCCGTGTTTACATGTGTTGCAAATAAAAAATCACTCACACCTGAATTAGGATGCCTATAAAAGGATGTTAGGCCCATTTCAATACACCTACACTCAGAAATGGCAGCAGGACTGTGGGCCAGTGATCTTTTGTGTGCTGTGGGATTCCTCAGACTCAGACATCAGCCTGTAAGTAACCAGGGCCAAGAAACTGAACATGGTCAGCAGGTTGTACAGGTTCAGCGGAGGCTGCGCAGGCCTCGTTTTTTTAGGGGGCGTTTAAACTTGAACGCATTGTCCGAAGATAAGGTCATACAGATGTTCCGTCTAAATCGTAACAACATTTTCCATCTGTATGACCTTGTCAAACTGGGCCTAGACCCTGAGACAGCATGCTCTCGCTCTGTCTCAGGCTTGCACAAACTCCTGGCTGTGTTGCACTTTCTGGCTACTGGCAGCTTTCAGGCTGTGTCTGGGGATGTCATAGGAATCTCACAGCCCTCATTTTCCAGAATCTTAACACAGGTGATGTATACATAACTACCTCTTCTGTTTTTTGTTTGTTTTAATTTCTCAGTGGCCAGTTCTGTCCTAAAATCTCATGTTTATTGTTATTTAAATTATACACACAGGTGTTGGCTGTTTTGCAGCCCCACATCGAGGCCTCAATCTGCTTCCCTACCCAGGAGTCTCAGTGGCATGCCGTCAGGGTAGATTTCTATGAGCTGGCTGGCATGCCCAATGTGCTTGGAGCCATAGATTGCACACACATTCAGCTGAGACCACCTACGGGCAGGCAGCACATATATACAAACCGCCATTTCGAACACTCCACAAATGTGCAGGTGGTTTGTGATGCAAATCTCAAAATAATGAGTGTTGTTGCTGGTTACCCTGGGGGCTGCCATGACTCCTTCATCCTCAGTCAGTCATCCCTCTTTGATAAGTTTGAGGACGGACAAATGCCGGATGGATGGCTGCTGGGTATGTAATTTGATATGTGTAGGCCTGCGTATACTTTGTCCAAATACAGGTGCAGATGTATTAACCTGTAGAAGGCATAAGGAAGTGAGAAACCAGTGATCTGTGCAAGGTGATAAAGGCACCAGCCAATCAGCTCCAATATGTAAATGAACATTTAGGAACAGATTGTCTGCTGCCTTTATTACCTTGCACATATCACTGGTTTTTCACTTCCTTATGCCTTCTACAGGTTAATACATCTGCCCCACAGTGTGTTACTTATGTGTTGCTGTATGTTAACATGAATCACGTTACTATATCTGTCTTTTAGGTGATGGAGGATATGGCTGTTTCTCTTGGCTTCTAACTCCATTGTCCCGACCTGATACCCCTGCTGAACACAATTACAATCATGCACATAAGTCCACGCGGAATGTGATAGAAAGATGTTTTGGTGTGCTTCTAGGTTTCGGTGTCTGGATAAGTCTGGTGGCCTTTTGTTGTATAGTCCCTCCAAGGTGACTCAAATTGTGTTCTGCTGCTGCATTCTTCATAACATGTGTTTGCAACAACATATGCCACATGTTGAGGAGGAGGAGGAGGAGGAGGAGGAGGAAGAAAGCAGCCAGCAAGCAGAGGAATTAGAGACATCTGGTGATACTTGGAGTACAGATGTAGGGAGGCAGGTTAGGCAAGAGATCATCAATCGCTATTTCTAAGGTAAGCTTGGTTTGCTTATTTCATTTGTTGTGTAATCATAAATAGATGTTTTGCCTTTTTTTCCCCAAAACCATTACTCAGAATGTGTCTGTCTCCTTGACACATACAAACATACCCTCGCTTTATGAAAAAACAAATGTCGCATGTGTATTGTGTATATTTTTATTCTCAAAACAACAGATTATGAGTGGCATGCATTAAGTCTGGATAAGTGATCGTAAACTTGCAGTGCTAATTTCTTACAAGCCCACATAATCCATTTAGTATTTCACTTTATCATTGTGTGTAACATCCTCATGCACAGGTTCACAAACTCGGCCCTCAGGACCACACACAGTGCATGTTTTTCACGTAACCCAGTAGAAGCACAGGTGTATGAATTACTCACAGACATATGTTAAAAGGTTCACAGGTGGAGCTAATTATGTCACTTGTGATTCTGTGAGGAGACCTGCAAAACATGCACTGTGTGGGTTCCTGAGGGCCGAGTTTGAGAACCTGTGTTCCCAAAAAACACTCCTCAACATATAATATGTTAGCCTTGAGGAATACATGTGTCCCTATGTGTGATGCACCATCATATTTAAGACACACAAACTTACTGTAATCAGGAATCATTTATTTCCTAATGTTTGATGCTGTAAACTTGATGATGTGTAAGTAAATACACAGTTTGCCACACATATACATTATTATACACATTCTTTGATTTTTGATGTAAAAGTACATATTTGTTTGTTTCAGCATCATATGTAAAAACATTCTTACTAATTTTAAACACACACAAACATGTCCCAACAATACTGACATTCATTTTGTCAATGTTTTAAAAACAAAACAAAGCCAACATATTACAAGCTTCTTACGCAACTCAATTGTGTTCTTCTTGTAATGTTGTATAGAGAAGAAAGCTAAAATATGTATCAATAACATTGTAATTTGGATTGTCTGCAGGAAAAGAGAATGATTGGAATCTAGAAAGAGTAATGATTAGAAAAAAATCAAGTGGTCAGTTTACTTCCTGCTAAAGACATTCTGCCTGGCTGCCAATTATTGTGTCTGCATGAAAAGTGAATGATTGGAATCTAGAAAGAGTAATGATTAGAAAAAAATCAAGTGGTCAGTTTACTTCCTGCTAAAGACATTCTTCCTGGCTGCCAATTATTGTGTCTGCAGGAAAAGAGAATGATTGGAATCTAGAAAGAGTAATGATTAGAAAAAAATCAAGTGGTCAGTTTACTTCCTGCTAACATGTATGTGTGGCTCCATCAACATTCCACTCCTCCAATACAAAAAAAAATGGTAAAGAATAAATGTGCGTACAAATTTTTTGTTTTTGTTTGTAACACTTATAATTAATGATGTTGAAAAAAGTGTCAAGGAGCTAAGTGTTATATATTTTTCGCCAAAAATACACTTACTAACTATTTTGAGTTACTTATCACAAATGTCTAACTTGTATTTTTTTCACGTTTTTTTTGGTGGCTGCTTGTCCTGCCCTTTGCCTTTAGCACTGTCATGTTGTCGTGCTCTGGTGGAGCGTCTTGGTGGTGATGAGACTGGCGTGATATTTGGAGTAGTCGTACCAGAACTGTTGCTTGTTTGCTGTTGGTGCATGCATCTGAGTGTTTCATTCAGGTTAGTGAGGGTGGCATTGAGTTCACGTGTAGCAGCATTTTGATTGTCTACTATTCGGAATAAACTTTCATTAATCTTTTGATTGTTTTGAGAAATGCTCATATAACTTTGCTGTTGTCTGTGCTGTTCTTCCATTATGCGCTGTAAGTTGCCCATGACCTGTGTAATGTCTGTACGCATGAGTTCTATGGTTTGGCCTATTCTGGTTGTTTGTTCATTTTGTCTACTCATATTTCTTGATATTCTTCTGATGTGAGATGGTAGGCTTGCAAACATTTGTGTCTGCTTATGCAGGCAATCTTCATTAGTGGCCTGCTGTCTAGCCCAAATGGTCCAAAACAACTGATCAGGGCCTTGTGTTCCTGGTGTTGTTGGGCTGTGTTGTGGTGGTGGTGTGCTTTGCTGTGGTGGTGTACTCACAGGTGCTGGGGGCTCATTCCTTGCATTAATGGCTGCATTTCTAAGATGTTTGTCTCCTCCATGTCACTGTGTTGCTGTTGCGGAGGGATGCTGTTCCCAGGACTAGAAGCTGAAATGTTAAACAAATCTCCATTAGCTATCCATATGTTTGAGAAATGTAAGCAAATCACTACACATGGAACACATGTGATTCACTGTTGCTTACAACTATTCTGCCTAGCAACATCATCACTCATAGCTTAAATACATACATATGCCTGTTTGTGGCAAATGTGTCTGGTTACTTAATTGTGAAAGCAAACACTTTAGTTTTATTGTAGCTCACACATACTCCACCATAAAAACACATTGGAATACATAATGTGTTACCTTATAGCTTTGTTCAAACAAACATAGTAATGTTTTTATATGTATTTTGCAATGTTACCTCAAACACACATGTGAAATGTGGAAAAACAACCTTACTTTTTGCAATAAAACCAACATGCTTTTTTGTTGCAGCATCTTACACACAATGTCATACTGTATGGCTCAAATGGACATACATATTTTTACTGGATGTGGACAAGGACATTTAGCTTGGATTACATTTCAGCTTTTACTTACTGCGGTAAGTATTTAAGTTTTTGATGTGTTTTGACTTAATGCGGTTATGAAATATTTTGATTACGGTCTGAAATTTTACACATTTTTTTCAGTTTGATACTCACAATCAAGATGAGGGGAGTGTGGATGACGTCTTGGAGGTGTGTCCAAAATTTGGAGTGGGGGAACAGAACATACGGATGATAATCTTCATGGCGGGGTAGCCTACTGTGTTTGGGCCGGGACATACGACCTTGCTTTCTTTTCGGCCACAGGTTTTTTGTGGTGATGTCTTTCAGAAGTGCCACTTCTGCTGCTCCATACTTCTTTTGATGGACCTTTTAATGAAAGTGCAATTTTGTTATGGCCATTCCTTTACAAGCATACCCTATACTACAATGGACACTTTACCTGCTATCGCAGCGTCATCATCATCAGATGTTATAGGAGTTACTGGCCGACGAGTAGTACTGCTTTTTTCTAACACTGTATAAAAGAAAAAAATATTTTTTTATCATGCTATTGTGTATACATCCACCCATTATGCTTATAAACATTTATTCTTGAAGAAATGCTTGGTTTTTATTTATAAAAAACATAAGGACCGGAAATACAAAAATAAAAATCAAAAAAATAAAAACATTGACCAAAACACATATGCACTATGGCAACATCAACACAGGAAAACATGTACAGGACACTGACATAGGCCACAAGTTAAAGAAAAAAAACAAAAAAATAAACACACACATCTTCATTTTGTATTGAAAGGATAAATATTACAGATGCAATATATAAATTGCTCTGTGATGTGGCACTCCAAAGACACATTACCACTATATGAGCCAAAACAAAGTGTAGCAATTTTTAACAAAAATTACACTGCAGTGTGGTGTCACGGTACAAATACAAGCAAAAAAAAAATATTGTTAATTTAATTAAATAATTAACATTATCTAATAATGACACTACACATGTAAGTGGTTTCCAAACCACTTTCCAGTACTCCAGCCTCTAACATGTTAACCACTGTTTTTAAAACATTGCACATGGATCACTTAAATATAAAACATAGTCACAATTTTAAATAAAAAATCGGCCAAAAGGAAAACATTATTGCAGGACAATTCAGAGACACACCAAGTCCAAACTACACATGTAAAATATCTGTCAGAAAAACACATGACATACAATAAAGTAAGATGTTACATTGGCTATTGTATAAAACATTAACCAAAACAATGTATTTGCTGACACACACTTGAAGATGGGAGTAATATGCAACGTCACATGACACACATTTAAAAAAATAAAAACCATAGAATGTAAATGCAAATACACATGCTCACCATTCTTCCTGGGCCTATCTGAATCCCGGACATGGGTTGCAGAGACAACTTCTGGAGGGATTACACTCCGCATGGGCTCCTCATACTCCAGATAACTTGCAATATAGGGCTACCCACCACCGGTTTTCCGAGCCTCCTTGGCCTCCTTGGCCATTTTGGACTTGACACGTCGCTTTATGTCATAGTACCGTTTGCGGCACGTGTCCTCCGTCCGCTTGACCACCCCCTCACTATTGACAGCAGCAAAAACTTTCGCCCACAACACCGTCTTCCTCTGTGTTGGCACCTTGGTGGACTCAGGGCCAAATAGCTGCCTCTGATACTTCATCAGCTCACGCACCAATGCCACATTTTCAGCAAAACTAAACTTTACATTCCGCCCAGTCTTAGTAGTGGTGCGTGGCTGCGGAACACTCTGACTGTCACTATCACTTGAGGCTGCTGCAGCAACCTCACCCACCTCCTACACCTCACTAACCTCACTAACACTCACCTCCTCCACCTGACCGACCTCCTCCCCCTCACTCACACCCTCTACCTCACCCACCTCTTAGTCACACATAATTGTGTGTCTAAACAGTTAACACAGGAAAAAAAAAGACAAACAACACACTCCTCCACTACCACTACACAACTCCCCCCCCCCCCCCCCCCCCCCCCCACACACACACACACACACACACACACACACACACTGACAAGGGACTATAAAGAAAAATAACTTGGACTAAAAATGAGACAAAACCACAAAATACAAGACAAGAATGACAAGACGACTTTCAAACACAATACCACACTCAGAAATCGCTACCAACACTCCTCACCAAACCACAAATTCACCTACCTCCACAGCACAACCTCCCTCCTCCTCACCACTAACTAAACCCACGAGGTGCGGATGGTTTGGGGCGTATTTATATGGTTGCGCACAGACACTCCTACCATCTGAAACACAACCAATCACGAACGGGGATGAAAATCGAAACTGAAAGTGAAAATGCGGCCGCGGGAAAAAAAAAACCTGCCGCGTTTAACTTAGGAAAAAAACCAGCCAATACAACAAAAACACGTACGCAAACGACAATGACGGCCGTAAATGTGCCAAAAAAAACGACTGGCATCGACATTGGAAAACACGACAACCATAAAGTCGACTGCTTCGTAACTTTGCGTATATGGATTCAAAAAGTTGCATGAAAAAGCACCCGATACAAAACAAGTTTAAACACTACACAAACCAACTGAAACATGAATATTAGTAAATATTGGCCCGTGGCGGGTTGCTGTCGCCTCCTCGCTAATAAGGTGCGAAAGCTTTTAGATTTAATTGACGATTGTTTGGGTAAGCGCCGGGGTCGGCTTAAGCAGGTGCAGTCGTTGCTAGGCTCCTTCAACTTTGCGTGCCGGATTATTCCCATGGGAAGGGTTTTCTGTCGGAAACTTGAACGGGCCACTTCGGGGACGGCCAAGCAGCATCACACAGTATACCTCTCCCGCGAGATCAGGGATGATTTGCGAGTTTGGTCTTCTTTCCTTGTGTCCTTCAACAGGGAGGTTTTGTGGCCTCCCCCTCGTTGTTCCAACAATTGGCTCCGGTTGTTCACGGATGCCTCTGGCAGTCATGGCTTTGGGGCATTTTTTGCCGGGTCCTGGTGCGCTGCTGCTTGGCCGCCTTCTTGGGTTGCACGGGTTTCACTAGGAACCTCCTGTTGCTGGAATTATTCCCGATCATTGTTGCCCTGGAGTTGTGTGCCTGCCAGTTTTCGAATCGGGACATTTCGTTCCGTTGCGACAACTTGGGAGTGGTATACGCTATCAATAATCAGTGTTCTTCTTCTCCCCAGGCTTTGCGGCTGTTGCAACATCTTGTGCTTGTCTGCTTGCGATGCAGTATTAATTTCAGGGCCCGCCACGTTCCCGGAATCAACAATGGGATTGCGGATGCTTTGTCTCGGTTTCAGTTTGATAGGTTCCGGTAGTTGGTTCCGGGAGTGGCGGCAGAGGGTTTACCGTGCCCGCCTTCTGTCTGGCAGATTGTCGAGTCGGGTTAGCTGCTCTGGCCAGGTGTGCGTTGGCTCCTTCCATGCTCAGGGCGTATGATGCGGCCTGGCGTGATTGGTCGGCCTTTCAAAGTAGGTACGGTATGGCAGGTGAGTCCCTGGTAGACGTTTTGATGGCCTTTGTTTGGGAGCATTATCAAGGGGGTAGGTCCAAAGCGGCCATGTCTTCTGCCCTAGCGGGCATTTCCTTTCACTCTCGGCTCCACCGGATGACGGACCCCACTGGGTCTTTTGTCCTTTCCAGAGCACTTAAGGGGTGGGCTAGGGTGCGACCGGCGGCCGCAGACTCCCGTAGGCCCGTGACTTTACAGCTTCAAATGGAGTTGTTGGGTGTGCTGCCTCGAATCGCGGCCTCGGAGTTCGAGGTGGCCCTTTTTAGATTTGCTTTTGCCCTAGCTTTCTTTGAGGCTTTCAGGGTGAGCAAGTTAGTGGTGTACAGTAAAACCTCCCATGATTCCGGTATGCTTTACGGAAATGTGCGCCTGTAGGATGGCCTGTTGCTCTGTAGGATTGTGCGGTCCAAGACAGATCAAACAGGTCGGGTTCGTTGGGTGTCCTTGGGGGCCCGGGAGGATGCGGGTGTCTGCCCGCTGCGCCTGGCACAGGAGTATTTCCGGTTGAGGCCTCCGGGTGGCGACCAGTTGCTAGTGCATGCGCACGCTGGTCCCCCGACTAAGTTCCAATTTGCTTCGGTGTTTAAGAAATGTTTGGAGGCTTTGGGATTGGGCTGTGCGGACTTCGGTACCCATTCATTTCAGATTGGGGTGGCTACACATGCTGCTGCTACGGGCTCCTCCCCGGCGGCTATTCGGGAGCTGGGCCGTTGGAAGTCTGCCTCCTATAGGTCTTATGTTCATTTTGATAAGATTTAAGTGCGCCTGTTGCGCTAACCCAAAAACTTGTTTACTCGTCGGTTTTTGAACAATTAGCGTTCAGGAATCGAGGGTGTGAAGTGAATTTTTACATTTTCCTCCGAGGGGGCCTAATTTCAATTGGCTATACTCTGAAGGTCCACGGGAGTTTTTTTGCGTTTTCTCCTTCACTTGGGTTATTTCTGTTTTCTTGCATTTGTTTTCTATGTCTTGTATTTCAATTTTCTGATGTTAGGGTGTTTTTCTTTTTCAGCCGTCGTCGATTTTGGGGAGCAAGTGTGGCTGGTTGACCACTCTTAAATTTTTGGGTGGGCAAGACATCCTATGGCACTTAGGTCAGCTGACGTTTTTGAGGCTAGGGAGTTTCGTTGGTTAGGTGTTCGTGGTATGCTTTGGGGTGATTTGTTGCGGCTCCTTTTTCACCACAAGCGCCGCTGGGGTCGCCCCAGCTGTATTGTCCTGCATTTGGGCGGCAATGATTTGGGCCGAGTTAAAGGAATCAACCTAATTTTGTCCATTAAGGCTGATTTGGTGGCGATTCGTTGTCACTGGCCGGGAGTCCGGATTGTGTGGTCAGAGATAGTTCCGCGTTTTCATTGGAGGGGTGCGGTGCATTTCTCGGCTCTTGAGGAGGCTCGCAAGAAGGTAAATTCGGTGGTGTCGCTGTTTGTTAGGGCCATAGGTGGAGTGGCTGTCAGGCATCCTTTACTTGTGCTGCATAATACGCAGTTCTACAAGGAGGATGGGGTTCACCTTTCTCCGGCCGGAGTTCAGGTTTTCCTAGTTGATGTTTTTGGTCCTTTTCGTTAGGGGTCTTTAGTTTTTCTTGATTTCTTGTTTGGATGGCGGTGGCGGTTTGTTAAACCTTTGTGGCGGGAAGTCGCTACCAACCAGCAGTGGTGCCCCACATAAGTGGTCATTGTGGGGCACCCTCTTTAGAAGGACGGCAGGTGTGTCCTTCCCTTGCGGGTGGACATTTAGACGTTCCCCTGCGGGAACAGAACGTTTGCCAGAGATAAGAGTGGTGATGCCAGTACAATGCGGATTATGCAGGTAGGAGGCGGTGTTGGTGTCCGTGTCTTTATTTTAGTGTCTGTCATTTATTTTAGTGGTAAATTAGCTTAAGAAGTGTTTATGTTAATCAAATAAATTATGGGTTCCTTAGATTAGCTGAAGGCTGCATAAGCCTGAAGCCATATAAGAGCCCAATTTTTTGTGATTGGTTGTCTATGACTAAGCAGTTGCTAGGTAGTTATGGTTTTCGGTTGTATTTTTCCTATAGGATTATGGGGCTGTCCGTCAAGGTGTTTAGGGGCTGGTTTTAGGATAGTATATAATCCAAAGTCATGTGCCTCAGACTTCCTCTTGCCATTTTGAATGCCCTCCCTGATTCTTTTTCCTTTGTTCTTGTCCTCTCCAGTTGCCTCTTGATAACCAGATTGGCGGGAAGTCGCTACCAACCAGCAGTCAGATAGGCATAAGTGGTCATTGTGGGGCACCCTCTTTAGAATGACGTCAGGTGTGTCCTTCCCTTGCGTGTGGACATTTAGATGTTCCCCTGCGGGAACAGAACGATAAGAGTGGTGAGGCCAGCACAATGCGGGTTATGCAGGTAGGAGGTGGTGTTGGTGGTTAGTCCCCTCCTTGGTTTGTTGGATTTCATCTAAGTGACTGGAGCTGGTGTCTGGTAGCGGCTTTTCCTTTGCCATCCTCCAATCTAAATTTAATTTCACAATCGAAAATTAATTTCAATTTCAATTACAATTATAGTTTAAAGAGTTGGTCAACGATCAACAAATATCGTCTGACCTTTAGCTCCAGCTACCGTGTCCATGTCTTTATTTTAGTGTGTGTCGTTTATTTTAGTGGTAAGCTAGCTTAAGAAGTGTTTATGTTATCACAATAAAATTATGGGCGCCTTAACTGATTGATTTTTCTGTGCATATATTGTTGAATTATGGTTCTATTACATTATAAATTATCAGTCAAAACAGACTTAATTTTGTTAGTGCTCACAGATAGGAAACATCACTAACACATGTGACTGAGTGCGCATATTTTAAATGCACTCAGCACTTTCTGCACCACCATTTTTTGGGGAATTAATTACTCTATTACTCCATGAAAGTATTAACAATTTGGTTAAAGCATTATCTGACAAGAATCCATTCCCATTATTTGTACAGTACGTGCTTGACCATACATAATCTATATTTGTATTTTAAATCACCAGATACCACTTTAAATTGAAAGACCTTCCATGTTCCCTGACATTGCAGGTTCCAGTGTCCTTAATAACGATATAATGGTATCCGATCTGTGAATATTTTAGTAGTAATCAATCATGCAATGTTATAGATGGCCAACTATAAGTATATAGCATTTGTATAAGTTAGCCATATGTGTCGGAATGGGGGGGGGGGGTAAGGGGGCAGCTTGACCCCCCCCCCCCATACATGATGGAGAAGCAGGTGCTGGTGCGGGGGAGCGCTTACTTCCGCATCCCTGCAAGCATCTTCAACTTTAAAAGCAGTGTGCTGCCGCAGGCAGGGTGCGGTACCCCTTCTGTACTAGCCGGCTGCCTCTTAACTGGTGATGTATTACTGGGAGAAGGCGTGGCTGTGGCCCAGGAATGCCACGCCTCCTCCCAGTAATGCATCCCCAGTGAAGAGACAGCTGGGTAGTACAGAAGAGGGGATAGGCTGCCTGCGGCAGCATACTACTTTGGAGGCCGCCCACAGGGATGCAGAGGTAATCGCTCCCATGTACTGATGAGGAGAGGAGACCAGCACCACTGTGGGGGAAGGGGTTTGGGGGGTTTGAAGGAGAGGAAACCGACACCACAGCAGGGGCGCCAAAATGAAATTCAAACTTGTCTCCCCCCAGCGTGAAATCATTCTGGCGCCCCTGACGGTAGCATAAATTAGTGTAAGCTAACAAAGGTTAGAACAAAGAGTGTGACGTTTATGGAATAATAGTTATTAGAAGTATAAGGTTTGCAGCAGTGAAAAGGAATTAATTACTTCCAAGATGATGCACATAAATGTGTTGGACTTAGGCACAGGTGTTATGATATTGTTGCTGAAGACGGCATCACTTGTTTGTTCTGAGGTATAATATGCAGAGTACAGGCGGCTACTCTGCCCAGTTGTGCACAACGGCCTAATCCTCCTAAATGTCTGATGGTAACAAGGGGCCCAAATATACAAGGAGTCACATGTAGCCAGAAGGAAGGCTGTGTTAAAATAGAGACTTCTCGGAAGACCAGATACTTTTAACCAACCATAATGAACTTACATGAAGAACTGACCATCAAAGACAATTGATAATAGGGACCTGTGTCTTTAAGGGATGCTATCTGCTTATTTCTTTGTATTTGAACTGACATATGTGTCTTGTGCAGTTGTACATAACCCTAGACTAATATAAATAATGAGCCTAAATTATGTTATATTTAGTGATTTGCACCGGAAAATTTTCGGGTTTTGTGTTTTGGTTTTGGATTCGGTTCCACGGCCGTGTTTTGGATTCGGACGCGTTTTGGCAAAACCTCCCTGAAAATTTTTTGTCGGATTCGGGTGTGTTTTGGATTCGGTGTTTTTTTACAAAAATCCCTCAAAAACAGCTTAAATCATAGAATTTGGGGTTCATTTTGATCCCATAGTATTATTAACCCCAATGACCATAATTTCCACTCATTTCCAGTCTATTCTGAACACCTCACACCTTACAATATTATTTTTAGTACTAAAATTTGCACCGAGGTCGCTGGATGACTAAGCTAAGCGACCCAAGTGGCCGACACAAACACCTGGACCATCTAGGAGTGGCACTGCATTGTCAGCCAGGATGGACATTTAAAAAAATAGTCCCCAAACAGCACATGATGCAAAGAAAAAAAGAGGTGCACCAAGGTTGCTGGATAGCTAAGTTAAGAGACCCAAGTGGCCAACACAAACACCTGGCCCATCTAGGAGTGGCACTGCAGTGTCAGACAGGATGGCACTTCAAAAAATAGTCCCCAAACAGCACATGATGCAAAGAAAAAAAAGGTGCACCAAGCTCGCTGGATGGCTAAGCTAAGCGACCCAAGTGGCTGACACAAATACCTGGCCCATCTAGGAGTGGCACTGCAGTGTCAGACAGGATGGCCGATTTAAAAAATAGTCCCCAAACAGCACATGATGCAAAGAAAAAAAGAGGTGCACCAAGGTCGCTGGATGGCTAAGCTAAGCGACCCAAGTGGCCGACACAAACACCTGGCCCATCTAGGAGTGGCACTGCAGTGTCTGACAGGATGGCACTTCAAAAAATAGTCCCCAAACAGGACATGATGCAAAGAAAATAAGAGGTGCACCAAGGTCGATGGATGGCTAAGCTAAGTGACCCAAGTGGCCGACATAAACACCTAGCTCATCTAGGAGTGGCACTGCAGTGTCAGACAGGATGGCCGATTTAAAAAATAGTCCCCAAACAGCACATGATGCAAAGAAAAAAGAGGTGCACCAAGGTCGCTGGATGGCTAAGCTAAGTGACCCAAGTGGCCGACACAAACACCTGGCCCATCTAGGAGTGGCACTGCAGTGTCAGACAGGATGGCTGATTTAAAAAATAGTCCCCAAAGAGCACATGATGCAAAGAAAAAAAGAGGTGCACCAAGGTCACTGGATGGCTAAGCTAAGTAACCCAAGTGGCCGACACAAACACCTGGCCCATCTAGGAGTGGCACTGCAGTGTCAGACAGGATGGCACTTCAAAAAATAGTCCCAAAACAGCACATGATGCAAAGAAAAAAAGAGGAGCACCAAGGTCGCTGGATGGCTAAGCTAAGTGACCCAAGTGGCCGACACAAACACCTGGCCCATCTAGGAGTGGCACTGCAGTGTCAGACAGGATGGCACTTCAAAAAATAGTCCCCAAACAGCACATGATGCAAAGAAAAAAAAGGTGCACCAAGCTCGCTGGATGGCTAAGCTAAGCGACCCAAGTGGCTGACACAAATACCTGGCCCATCTAGGAGTGGCACTGCAGTGTCAGACAGGATGGCCGATTTAAAAAATAGTCCCCAAACAGCACATGATGCAAAGAAAAAAAGAGGTGCACCAAGGTCGCTGGATGGCTAAGCTAAGCGACCCAAGTGGCCGACACAAACACCTGGCCCATCTAGGAGTGGCACTGCAGTGTCTGACAGGATGGCACTTCAAAAAATAGTCCCCAAACAGGACATGATGCAAAGAAAATAAGAGGTGCACCAAGGTCGATGGATGGCTAAGCTAAGCGACCCAAGTGGCCGACATATACACCTAGCTCATCTAGGAGTGGCACTGCAGTGTCAGACAGGATGGCCGATTTAAAAAATAGTCCCCAAACAGCACATGATGCAAAGAAAAAAGAGGTGCACCAAGGTCGCTGGATGGCTAAGCTAAGTGACCCAAGTGGCCGACACAAACACCTGGCCCATCTAGGAGTGGCACTGCAGTGTCAGACAGGATGGCTGATTTAAAAAATAGTCCCCAAAGAGCACATGATGCAAAGAAAAAAAGAGGTGCACCAAGGTCACTGGATGGCTAAGCTAAGTAACCCAAGTGGCCGACACAAACACCTGGCCCATCTAGGAGTGGCACTGCAGTGTCAGACAGGATGGCACTTCAAAAAATAGTCCCAAAACAGCACATGATGCAAAGAAAAAAAGAGGTGCACCAAGGTCGCTGGATGGCGCAGCTAAGCGACCCAAGTGGCCGACACAAACACCTGGACCATCTAGGAGTGGCACTGCAGTGTCAGAAAGGATGGCCGATTTAAAAAATAGTCCCCAAACAGCACATGATGCAAAGAAAAAAAGAGGAGCACCAAGGTCGCTGGATGGCTAAGCTAAGTGACCCAAGTGGCCGACACAAACACCTGGCCCATCTAGGAGTGGCACTGCAGTGTCAGACAGGATGGCTGATTTAAAAAATAGTCCCCAAAGAGCACATGATGCAAAGAAAAAAAGAGGTGCACCAAGGTCGCTGGATGGCGCAGCTAAGCGACCCAAGTGGCCGACACAAACACCTGGACCATCTAGGAGTGGCACTGCATTGTCAGCCAGGATGGACATTTTAAAAAATAGTCCCCAAACAGCACATGATGCAAAGAAAAAAAGAGGTGCACCAAGGTTGCTGGATAGCTAAGTTAAGAGACCCAAGTGGCCAACACAAACACCTGACCCATCTAGGAGTGGCACTGCAGTGTCAGACAGGATGGCACTTCAAAAAATAGTCCCCAAACAGCACATGATGCAAAGAAAAAAAAGGTGCACCAAGCTCGCTGGATGGCTAAGCTAAGCGACCCAAGTGGCTGACACAAATACCTGGCCCATCTAGGAGTGGCACTGCAGTGTCAGACAGGATGGCCGATTTAAAAAATAGTCCCCAAACAGCACATGATGCAAAGAAAAAAAGAGGTGCACCAAGGTCGCTGGATGGCTAAGCTAAGCGACCCAAGTGGCCGACACAAACACCTGGCCCATCTAGGAGTGGCACTGCAGTGTCTGACAGGATGGCACTTCAAAAAATAGTCCCCAAACAGGACATGATGCAAAGAAAATAAGAGGTGCACCAAGGTCGATGGATGGCTAAGCTAAGCGACCCAAGTGGCCGACATAAACACCTAGCTCATCTAGGAGTGGCACTGCAGTGTCAGACAGGATGGCCGATTTAAAAAATAGTCCCCAAACAGCACATGATGCAAACAAAAAAGAGGTGCACCAAGGTCGCTGGATGGCTAAGCTAAGTGACCCAAGTGGCCGACACAAACACCTGGCCCATCTAGGAGTGGCACTGCAGTGTCAGACAGGATGGCTGATTTAAAAAATAGTCCCCAAGAGCACATGATGCAAAGAAAAAAAGAGGTGCACCAAGGTCACTGGATGGCTAAGCTAAGTAACCCAAGTGGCCGACACAAACACCTGGCCCATCTAGGAGTGGCACTGCAGTGTCAGACAGGATGGCACTTCAAAAAATAGTCCCAAAACAGCACATGATGCAAAGAAAAAAAGAGGAGCACCAAGGTCGCTGGATGGCTAAGCTAAGTGACCCAAGTGGCCGACACAAACACCTGGCCCATCTAGGAGTGGCACTGCAGTGTCAGACAGGATGGCACTTCAAAAAATAGTCCCCAAACAGCACATGATGCAAAGAAAAAAAAGGTGCACCAAGCTCGCTGGATGGCTAAGCTAAGCGACCCAAGTGGCTGACACAAATACCTGGCCCATCTAGGAGTGGCACTGCAGTGTCAGACAGGATGGCCGATTTAAAAAATAGTCCCCAAACAGCACATGATGCAAAGAAAAAAAGAGGTGCACCAAGGTCGCTGGATGGCTAAGCTAAGCGACCCAAGTGGCCGACACAAACACCTGGCCCATCTAGGAGTGGCACTGCAGTGTCTGACAGGATGGCACTTCAAAAAATAGTCCCCAAACAGGACATGATGCAAAGAAAATAAGAGGTGCACCAAGGTCGATGGATGGCTAAGCTAAGCGACCCAAGTGGCCGACACATACACCTAGCTCATCTAGGAGTGGCACTGCAGTGTCAGACAGGATGGCCGATTTAAAAAATAGTCCCCAAACAGCACATGATGCAAAGAAAAAAGAGGTGCACCAAGGTCGCTGGATGGCTAAGCTAAGTGACCCAAGTGGCCGACACAAACACCTGGCCCATCTAGGAGTGGCACTGCAGTGTCAGACAGGATGGCTGATTTAAAAAATAGTCCCCAAAGAGCACATGATGCAAAGAAAAAAAGAGGTGCACCAAGGTCACTGGATGGCTAAGCTAAGTAACCCAAGTGGCCGACACAAACACCTGGCCCATCTAGGAGTGGCACTGCAGTGTCAGACAGGATGGCACTTCAAAAAATAGTCCCAAAACAGCACATGATGCAAAGAAAAAAAGAGGTGCACCAAGGTCGCTGGATGGCGCAGCTAAGCGACCCAAGTGGCCGACACAAACACCTGGACCATCTAGGAGTGGCACTGCAGTGTCAGAAAGGATGGCCGATTTAAAAAATAGTCCCCAAACAGCACATGATGCAAAGAAAAAAAGAGGAGCACCAAGGTCGCTGGATGGCTAAGCTAAGTGACCCAAGTGGCCGACACAAACACCTGGCCCATCTAGGAGTGGCACTGCAGTGTCAGACAGGATGGCACTTCAAAAAATAGTCCCCAAACAGGACATGATGCAAAGAAAATAAGAGGTGCACCAAGGTCGCTGGATGGCTAAGCTAAGCGACCCAAGTGGCCGACATAAACACCTAGCTCATCTAGGAGTGGCACTGCAGTGTCAGACAGGATGGCCGATTTAAAAAATAGTCCCCAAACACCACATGATGCAAAGAAAAAAGAGGTGCACCAAGGTCGCTGGATGGCTAAGCTAAGTGACCCAAGTGGTCGACACAAACACCTGGCCCATCTAGGAGTGGCACTGCAGTGTCAGACAGGATGGCACTTCAAAAAATAGTCCCCAAACAGCACATGATGCAAAGAAAATAAGAGGTGCACCAAGGTCGCTGGATGGCTAAGCTAAGCGACCCAAGTGGCCGACATAAACACGTAGCTCATCTAGGAGTGGCACTGCAGTGTCAGACAGGATGGCCGATTTAAAAAATAGTCCCCAAACACCACATGATGCAAAGAAAAAAGAGGTGCACCAAGGTCGCTGGATGGCTAAGCTAAGTGACCCAAGTGGTCGACACAAACACCTGGCCCATCTAGGAGTGGCACTGCAGTGTCAGACAGGATGGCACTTCAAAAAATAGTCCCCAAACAGCACATGATGCAAAGAAAAAAAGAGGTGCACCAAGGTCGCTGGATGGCTAAGCTAAGCGACCCAAGTGGCCGACACAAACACTTGGCCCATCTAGGAGTGGCACTGCAGTGTCAGACAGGATGGCACTTCAAAAAATAGTCCCCAAACAGCACATGATGCAAAGAAAAAAAGAGGTGCACCAAGGTCGCTGGATGGCGCAGCTAAGCGACCCAAGGGGCCGACACAAACACCTGGCCCATCTAGGAGTGGCACTGCAGTGTCAGACAGGATGGCCGATTTAAAAAATAGTTCCCAAACAGCACATGAGGCAAAGAAAAAAAGAGGTGCACCAAGGTCACTGGATGGCTAAGCTAAGTAACCCAAGTGGCCGACACAAACACCTGGCCCATCTAGGAGTGGCACTGCAGTGTCAGACAGGATGGCACTTCAAAAAATAGTCCCAAAACAGCACATGATGCAAAGAAAAAAAGAGGTGCACCAAGGTCGCTGGATGGCGCAGCTAAGCGACCCAAGTGGCCGACACAAACACCTGGACCATCTAGGAGTGGCACTGCAGTGTCAGAAAGGATGGCCGATTTAAAAAATAGTCCCCAAACAGCACATGAGGCAAAGAAAAAAAGAGGTGCACCAAGGTCACTGGATGGCTAAGCTAAGTAACCCAAGTGGCCGACACAAACACCTGGCCCATCTAGGAGTGGCACTGCATTGTCAGACAGGATGGCACTTCAAAAAATAGTCCCAAAACAGCACATGATGCAAAGAAAAAAAGAGGAGCACCAAGGTCGCTGGATGGCTAAGCTAAGTGACCCAAGTGGCTGACACAAACACCTGGCCCATCTAGGAGTGGCACTGCAGTGTCAGACAGGATGGCACTTCAAAAAATAGTCCCCAAACAGGACATGATGCAAAGAAAATAAGAGGTGCACCAAGGTCGCTGGATGGCTAAGCTAAGCGACCCAAGTGGCCGACATAAACACCTAGCTCATCTAGGAGTGGCACTGCAGTGTCAGACAGGATGGCCGATTTAAAAAATAGTCCCCAAACACCACATGATGCAAAGAAAAAAGAGGTGCACCTAGGTCGCTGGATGGCTAAGCTAAGTGACCCAAGTGGTCGACACAAACACCTGGCCCATCTAGGAGTGGCACTGCAGTGTCAGACAGGATGGCACTTCAAAAAATAGTCCCCAAACAGCACATGATGCAAAGAAAATAAGAGGTGCACCAAGGTCGCTGGATGGCTAAGCTAAGCGACCCAAGTGGCCGACATAAACACCTAGCTCATCTAGGAGTGGCACTGCAGTGTCAGACAGGATGGCCAATTTAAAAAATAGTCCCCAAACACCACATGATGCAAAGAAAAAAGAGGTGCACCAAGGTCGCTGGATGGCTAAGCTAAGTGACCCAAGTGGTCGACACAAACACCTGGCCCATCTAGGAGTGGCACTGCAGTGTCAGACAGGATGGCACTTCAAAAAAAAGTCCCCAAACAGCACATGATGCAAAGAAAAAAAGAGGTGCACCAAGGTCGCTGGATGGCGCAGCTAATCGACCCAAGGGGCCGACACAAACACCTGGCCCATCTAGGAGTGGCACTGCAGTGTCAGACAGGATGGCCGATTTAAAAAATAGTTCCCAAACAGCACATGATGCAAAGAAAAAAAGAGGTGCACCAAGGTCACTGGATGGCTAAGCTAAGTGACCCAAGTGGCCGACACAAACACCTGGCCCATCTAGGAGTGGCACTGCAGTGTCAGACAGGATGGCACTTCAAAAAATAGTCCCAAAACAGCACATGATGCAAAGAAAAAAAGAGCTGCACCAAGGTCGCTGGATGGCGCAGCTAAGCGACCCAAGTGGCCGACACAAACACCTGGCCCATCTAGGAGTGGCACTGCAGTGTCAGACAGGATGGCCGATTTAAAAACATAGTCCCCAAACAGCACATGATGCAAAGAAAAATAGAGGTGCACCAAGGTCGCTGGATGGCTATGCTAAGTGACCCAAGTGGCCGACACAAACACCTAGCCCATCTAGGAGTGGCACTGCAGTGTCAGACAGGATGGCACTTCAAAAAATAGTCCCCAAACAGCACATGATGCAAAGAAAAAAAGAGGTGCACCAAGGTCGCTGGATGGCTAAGCTAAGCGACCCAAGTGGCCGACATAAACACCTGGCTCATCTAGGAGTGGCACTGCAGTGTCAGACAGGATGGCACTTTAAAAAATAGTCCCCAAACAGCACATGATGCAAAGAAAAAAGAGGTGCACCAAGGTCGCTGGATGGCTAAGCTAAGTGACCCAAGTGGCCGACACAAACACCTGGCCCATCTAGGAGTGGCACTGCAGTGTCAGACAGGATGGCACTTCAAAAAATAGTCCCCAAACAGCACATGATGCAAAGAAAAAAAGAGCTGCACCAAGGTCGCTGGATGGCTAAGCTAAGCGACCCAAGTGGCCGACACAAACACCTGGCCCATCTAGGAGTGGCACTGCAGTGTCAGACAGGATGGCACTTCAAAAAATAGTCCCCAAACAGCACATGATGCAAAGAAAAAAAGAGGTGCACCAAGGTCGCTGGATGGCTAAGCTAAGTGACCCAAGGGGCCGACACAAACACCTGGCCCATCTAGGAGTGGCACTGCAGTGTCAGACAGCATGGCACTTCAATAAATTGTCCCCAAACAGCTCATGATGCAAAGAAAAAAGAGGTGCACCAAGGTCGCTGGATGGCTAAGCTAAGCGACCCAATTGGCCGACACAAACACCTGGCCCATCTAGAAGTGGCACTGCAGTGTCAGACAGGATGGCCGATTTAAAAAATAGTCCCCAAACAGCACATGATGCAAAGAAAAAAAGAGGTGCACCAAGGTCGCTGGATGGCTAAGCTAAGCGACCGAAGTGGCCGACACAAACACCTGGCCCATCTAGGAGTGGTACTGCAGTGTCAGACAGGATGGCACTTCAAAAAATTGTCCCCAAACAGCACATGATGCAAACAAAAAAAGAGGTGCACCAAGCTCGCTGGATGGCTAAGCTTAGCGACCCAAATGGCGGACACAAACACCTGGCCCATCTAGGTGTGGCACTGCAGTGTCAGACAGGATGGCACTTAAAAAAAAAGTCCCCAAACAGCACATGATGCAAAGAAAAAAAGAGGTGCACCAAGGTCGCTGGATGGCTAAGCTAAGCTAAGCGAACCAAGTTGCCGACACAAACACCTGGCCCATCTAGGAGTGGCACTGCAGTGTCAGACAGGATGGCCGATTTAAAAAATAGTTCCCAAACAGCACATGAGGCAAAGAAAAAAATAGGTGCACCAAGGTCACTGGATGGCTAAGCTAAGTAACCCAAGTGGCCGACACAAACACCTGGCCCATCTAGGAGTGGCACTGCAGTGTCAGACAGGATGGCACTTCAAAAAATAGTCCCAAAACAGCACATGATGCAAAGAAAAAAAGAGGTGCACCAAGGTCGCTGGATGGCTAAGCTAAGCGACCCAAGTGGCCGACATAAACACCTAGCTCATCTAGGAGTGGCACTGCAGTGTCAGACAGGATGGCCGATTTAAAAAATAGTCCCCAAACACCACATGATGCAAAGAAAAAAGAGGTGCACCTAGGTCGCTGGATGGCTAAGCTAAGTGACCCAAGTGGTCGACACAAACACCTGGCCCATCTAGGAGTGGCACTGCAGTGTCAGACAGGATGGCACTTCAAAAAATAGTCCACAAACAGCACATGATGCAAAGAAAATAAGAGGTGCACCAAGGTCGCTGGATGGCTAAGCTAAGCGACCCAAGTGGCCGACATAAACACCTAGCTCATCTAGGAGTGGCACTGCAGTGTCAGACAGGATGGCCGATTTAAAAAATAGTCCCCAAACACCACATGATGCAAAGAAAAAAGAGGTGCACCAAGGTCGCTGGATGGCTAAGCTAAGTGACCCAAGTGGTCGACACAAACACCTGGCCCATCTAGGAGTGGCACTGCAGTGTCAGACAGGATGGCACTTCAAAAAATAGTCCCCAAACAGCACATGATGCAAAGAAAAAAAGAGGTGCACCAAGGTCGCTGGATGGCTAAGCTAAGCGACCCAAGTGGCCGACACAAACACCTGGCCCATCTAGGAGTGGCACTGCAGTGTCAGACAGGATGGCACTTCAAAAAATAGTCCCCAAACAGCACATGATGCAAAGAAAAAAAGAGGTGCACCAAGGTCGCTGGATGGCGCAGCTAAGCGACCCAAGGGGCCGACACAAACACCTGGCCCATCTAGGAGTGGCACTGCAGTGTCAGACAGGATTGCCGATTTAAAAAATAGTTCCCAAACAGCACATGATGCAAAGAAAAAAAGAGGTGCACCAAGGTCACTGGATGGCTAAGCTAAGTGACCCAAGTGGCTGACACAAACACCTGGCCCATCTAGGAGTGGCACTGCAGTGTCAGACAGGATGGCACTTCAAAAAATAGTCCCAAAACAGCACATGATGCAAAGAAAAAAAGAGGTACACCAAGGTCGCTGGATGGCGCAGCTAAGCGACCCAAGTGGCCGACACAAACACCTGGCCCATCTAGGAGTGGCACTGCAGTGTCAGACAGGATGGCCGATTTAAAAACATAGTCCCCAAACAGCACATGATGCAAAGAAAAATAGAGGTGCACCAAGGTCGCTGGATGGCTATGCTAAGTGACCCAAGTGGCCGACACAAACACCTAGCCCATCTAGGAGTGGCACTGCAGTGTCAGACAGGATGGCACTTCAAAAAATAGTCCCCAAACAGCACATGATGCAAAGAAAAAAAGAGGTGCACCAAGGTCGCTGGATGGCTAAGCTAAGCGACCCAAGTGGCCGACATAAACACCTGGCTCATCTAGGAGTGGCACTGCAGTGTCAGACAGGATGGCACTTTAAAAAATAGTCCCCAAACAGCACATGATGCAAAGAAAAAAGAGGTGCACCAAGGTCGCTGGATGGCTAAGCTAAGTGACCCAAGTGGCCGACACAAACACCTGGCCCATCTAGGAGTGGCACTGCAGTGTCAGACAGGATGGCACTTCAAAAAATAGTCCCCAAACAGCACATGATGCAAAGAAAAAAAGAGCTGCACCAAGGTCGCTGGATGGCTAAGCTAAGCGACCCAAGTGGCCGACACAAACACCTGGCCCATCTAGGAGTGGCACTGCAGTGTCAGACAGGATGGCACTTCAAAAAATAGTCCCCAAACAGCACATGATGCAAAGAAAAAAAGAGGTGCACCAAGGTCGCTGGATGGCTAAGCTAAGTGACCCAAGGGGCCGACACAAACACCTGGCCCATCTAGGAGTGGCACTGCAGTGTCAGACAGCATGGCACTTCAATAAATTGTCCCCAAACAGCACATGATGCAAAGAAAAAAGAGGTGCACCAAGGTCGCTGGATGGCTAAGCTAAGCGACCCAATTGGCCGACACAAACACCTGGCCCATCTAGAAGTGGCACTGCAGTGTCAGACAGGATGGCCGATTTAAAAAATAGTCCCCAAACAGCACATGATGCAAAGAAAAAAAGAGGTGCACCAAGGTCGCTGGATGGCTAAGCTAAGCGACCGAAGTGGCCGACACAAACACCAGGCCCATCTAGGAGTGGTACTGCAGTGTCAGACAGGATGGCACTTCAAAAAATTGTCCCCAAACAGCACATGATGCAAACAAAAAAAGAGGTGCACCAAGGTCGCTGGATGGCTAAGCTTAGCGACCCAAATGGCGGACACAAACACCTGGCCCATCTAGGTGTGGCACTGCAGTGTTAGACAGGATGGCACTTAAAAAAAAAGTCCCCAAACAGCACATGATGCAAAGAAAAAAAGAGGTGCACCAAGGTCGCTGGATGGCTAAGCTAAGCTAAGCGAACCAAGTGGCCGACACAAACACCTGGCCCATCTAGGAGTGGCACTGCAGTGTCAGACAGGATGGCACTTCAAAAAATAGTCCCCAAACAGCACATGATGCAAAGAAAAAAAGAGGTGCACCAAGGTCGCTGGATGGCTAAGCTAAGCGACCCAAGTGGCCAACACAAACACCTGGCCCATCTAGGAGTGGCACTGCAGTTTTCTAGCGAGAGGATGAGTGCTTCCATCCTCATGTGAATCTGAACCACTAGCCATGAACATAGGCCAGGGCCTCAGACGTTCCTTGCCACTCCATGTCGTAAATGGCATATTGGCAAGTTTACGCTTCTCATCAGACGCTTTTAATTTTAATTTTTACTGAACTTTTGTAGTATACTTGACGACACAGAGGTAGAGCAATGGACTACTGTACCGTACTGCTATATATATATACTGGTGGTCAGCAAAATTCTGCACTGTCCTCCTCCATATACTGCGCACAACTAAAATGCAGCACAGGTATGGATGCATAGTATACTTGACGACACTGAGGTAGAGCAGTGGACTACTGTACCGTACTGCTATATATATACTGGTGGTCAGCAAAATTCTGCACTGTCCTCCTACTATATACTGCGCAGAACTAAAATGCAGCACAGGTATGGATGATTAGTATACTTGACGACACAGAGGCAGAGCAGTGGACTACTGTACCGTACTGCTATATATATACTGGTGGTCACAGCAAAATTCTGCACTGTCCTCCTACTATATACTGCGTACAACTAATATGCAGCACAGGTATGGATGCATAGTATACTTGATGACACAGAGGTAGAGCAGTGGACTACTGTACCGTACTGCTATATATATACTGGTGGTCAGCATAATTCTGCACTGTCCTCCTACTATAAACTGCGCACAACTAAAATGGATCACAGGTATGGATGCATAGTATACTTGACGACACAGAGGTAGAGCAGTGGATTACTGTACCATACTGCTATATATATATACTGGTGGTTACAGCAAAATTCTGCACTGTCCTCCAACTATATACTGCACACAACTAAAATGCAGCACAGGTATGGATGCATAGTATACTTGATGACACAGAGGTAGAGCAGTGGACTACTGTACCGTACTGCTATATATATATATATACTGGTGGTCAGCAAAATTCTGCACTGTCCTCCTATTATATACTGCGCACAACTAAAATGCAGCACAGGTATTGATGCATAGTATACTTGACGACACAGAGGTAGAGCAGTGGACTACTGTACCGTACTGCTATATATATACTTGTGGTCAGCAAAATTCTGCACTGTCCTCCTACTATATACTGCGCACAACTAAAATGCAGCACAGGTATGGATGCATAGTATACTTGACGACACAGAGGTAGAGCAGTGGACTATTGTACTGTACTGCTATATATATATACTGGTGGTCAGCAAAATTCTGCACTGTCCTCCTACTATATACTGCGCACAACTAAAATGCAGCACAGGTATGGATGCATAGTATACTTGACGACACAGAGGTAGAGCAGTGGACTACTGTACCGTACTACTATATATATACTGGTGTTCAGCAAAATTCTGCACTGTCCTCCTACTATATACTGCGCACAACTAAAATGCAGCACAGGTATAGATGCATAGTATACTTGACGACACAGAGGTAGAGCAGTGGACTACTGTACCGTACTGCTATATATATACTGGTGGTCACAGCAAAATTCTGCACTGTCCTCTTACTATATACTACAATGCAGCACAGATATGGAGCGTTTTTCAGGCAGAGAACGTAGATTTTTTCAGCACACTGAGCACAGATATTTGCAAGCACACTGAGCACAGATATTTGCAGCACACTGAGCACAGATATTTGCAGCACACTGAACACAGAAACTGAGAGAACGCAGCCACGTCCTCTCGCTATCATCTCCAAAGCACGAGTGAAAATGGCGGCGACGCGCGGCTCCTTATATAGAATACGAATCTTGCGAGAATCCGACCGCGGGATGATGACGTTCGGGCGCGCTAGGGTTAACCGAGCAAGGCGGGAAGATTCGAGTCTGCCTCGGAACCGTGTAAAATGGGTGAAGTTCGGGGGGGTTCGGATCCCGAGGAACCGAACCCGCTCATCACTAGTTATATTACACATTTTTGTGATGAGACCTACATGCGGCAGTGTGACTTGGTAGCATTGAGTGTCTTTTCGTGCAACTTTTGTCATTAAAATGTGTCTTTCTGCAAAATGATGTGAAAAGGATGCACAAGCTGCTTTCCTAGAAAACATTGCAACATAGCATTTCATATGCAGATACAGGCATAGTCACACACAGAATTAAGACATGCATCATATAATTGTAACCAGCAGAGTCTGCTTGTGCATGTAAGCCACATAGCGATGCTAATAAGATAAATTTTTAGCACACAGCCTTTCCGCCCTCTACGGGTGTCCACGACACCCATAGAGAGAGTATAAATCCTGTGGTGAGCGCAGCGAACCCCGTGCCCACACCATGGCGAGAACAGTGAGACTGCAAGGGGCTTGCTAGCACTCGCCGCGCTGCCAGCATACCGGTGGCTGGGATCTCACAGTCGGTACACTGATGGCCGGGATCCTGCTACCAGTTTTACAAACCGCTACCCTGTACGCACACACACACAGCAGCCTGCACTGATCTGTGCAGGCTTCATTTTCGGGAGTGTTTGGCTGCGGCCAGACACCAGGGTTGTAACTATCTGTGTTCTAGTGGTGTCTTTCCCACAGCACATATGCACTGTGGGCACACCATCTGGCAGCACCACCCGCATGGCCACTTGCTCGCACACCGCCTCCCATCACTGCAGAGCTTCCCTGTATGTAGTGGTGTGCACTCAGCTCCTTCTCTGCTGCTGAGTGCACCACCATACAGGCTTGCAGTGCCACCTTCCCTCCCAGATTGGATGCTCTGCCACCATGCAGTGTCTCCAGGGGAAGACGTGATGACACAATGTGTAAAAGGGGGCTCTACCTGGCACAATGTGTAAAAGGGCTCCTACCTGGCATTATAAAAAGAGACTCTACCTGGCATAATGTGTAAAAGGGGACTCTACCCACCGTAATGTGTATAAGGGCTCTTCCTGGTGCAATGTGCAAAAGGGGGCTATACCTGGCGCAATGTGTAACAGGTAGTCTTCTTGGCTCAATGTGTAAAAGGGGCTCTACCTGGCATTGTAAAAGGAGATTCTACCTGGTGCAGTGTGTAAAAGGAGCTCTACCTGGCACAATGTGTTAAAGGGACTCTACCTGGCGCAATGTGTAAAAGTGGCTGTACCTAGCGTACTGTGTAAAAGAGGGCTCTACCTGGAATAATATGTGATGGGCTCTAGCTGGAGCAATGTTTAAAAGGGGGCTTTACCTGGCATAATGTGTCTAGTTATAGTTCTGCCAGACACAGCAAACATGATTGACAAACACGCATATATAAGCCATTGAAAAGCACGATTCCGGAAAACACAACATACCAAATTTCTGTGTTTGTTTTAATAAAATTCACCCATGTCTGATCGATCACAAGTGTGTTTAAACTCAGGCAATCTCAGACAAAACATGGTTGTTAGTAAATTACCTCCAAGTATCAGACCAACCTGTATGCTAGTGTATCACAATAAATTGATCTCCTGCCCTTAATGTATTTCAATGAAGAACATATGTCCATTTAGCAATTTATCATTTACAGTTCAAGAACTGTGATATACTGTACTGTATTGTTAGATATTTAATAATGGATACTATGTAAATATTTTGCTACTTGATAACAACTAGTAAGTAAATTCTAGATTACAACCAATTTTTAGATTAATATACAGTATACAGCATACCGGCACAAAATGTGCCTGCCTGACAGGCAGCCTTGGCTTCTAAAGTACTCAGCTTGACAGATCTTAATGTAAGTGGAATTATCCTGTAAGTAAATGTATCATGTACCTCCCATAGAGCCACAGGATGATCTGACTTACACAGACCATCTCTCTCTCATGACCCTGTGACAATGTGAGTAATGGATTTGCAGAAAGTCAAATGCCACACATTAAAATTCCATTGAAATGTAATGTTTTACAGTCTCCAAAATCTAAACATATACTTTTTTCTGTCTCTTTATTATTGAAAAAAAAAGGAAGTACATGTATGTACAGTAAACTAAGGTAAGAAGCTGCTGTAATAGATAAGCCCACATGAAACCACGGGATAGCCAAGATATTATAAAATCATTCACTTAAATCTCTTCTCATAAAATCATTCAGTTAAATTTCTTTTGCTCTGTCTGGATAAACCAATGACTTTTCTCAAAGAGCTTCCAGACTGTTTATTGCACATAACACATACTTCACTTATACAAGTACAGGGGCTTCTACATGTGCCCCTCTCTTTACATGTGCCCCTCTTCCACATGTACACCCTTCCCTCTCAAGGGAAATATAATGCAAAGTTTGATTTGCAGCCTGCCTATATAATATACAGTTATAGGAAATGTGAAAAATTGGTAGCAGAGAATTATCAATCCATATGCCACGTAGTGCAAAAAACTAGCGCATTTCATATACCTGCACCTAGTCGCAGGGTGGTGTATTCAGTTACAGTGTGGCATATTGAGTCACAGCTAAGTGTACTGAGACATTGGAAAGTGCAATACTGGTGTTTGGCCACCGGGTGTCACTTTTGAAAAATTTTATTGCGCATGCGTGAAATCTCCATTGTAGTTAAACAATGTGCGCAGTAGAAGAACTACTTTTATTGGATGCTTTTTTTATTTCCGACTCCAATGTATCGTACAATACTGTATACTGTACAACATGTCTGTTATTTTTCCGGTCACTGTGTTTTTTGGTTTTACCTTGGACCACTAGAGAACATGGACACGGGGACCTTCTGTACATACAATATCACTGCCAAGAGGTGCTGTATGTACCGTACTATAGTACTGATTTTTTTGTATCTGGGAGATAACTAGGAAATCACTGGATCAGCAGTCAGCTACAAGTCTCAGCACGATAACATCTCATTGTATTAAACACTGTGATGTTATAATGACTTGAGCTGTGTTCATTGTTCTATAAGCCGCTATCTGCAATTTCAGCTGCAATGTTCACATTCCTTAGAAATTAATGGTGGGGTTGGTGGGACTGAGAGGTGTTCTATGAAATCACCACTCAACTACAAGTCTCAGTACAGAAAAAGGTCTGTTTTAACTACTTGCTGTACGACTTTTGGAGCAAACCAGTGGCAATACCTTAGGTTAACTGCAAATACTGAATGTCATCAATGTATGAGTATAACACATCCAAGGTCAGACTGGCCCACGCCCCTCCCCCGGTGGGCTCCCCCTCTACTCTTAGGGATCAGGCTCCAGATTGTGCATTTGAATTATACATTATACATATGTTACCTTATACTGCACAGGACTATGGTGTATTCTCTACAGTTAATTGCTGTTATTAATCTGGTACATTATCATGCATACACTAGTATAGATTTATCAAGGGGTCCAGACATGCACTCTCTAATGGTAACCAAAGCCTCTTTGGTGGCTGGCCATACTACCTATGGAGGCTGGCCACACCCATAAGTATGGGACTCTACCACTGCATTCCCCTGGTGGGCCCTTCATGCCCCAGTCCGACACTGCGCACATCACTGCCAAAATTGCACCTAGTGACATACAGAACAATGCACAGGTCACTATAACATTGCAGTGTTTAATAAAATGAGATGTTATCATGCTGATACTTCTCCAGTGATTTCCTAGCCCGCTGTACAGCATTATTAAAAAGACTGGTTGTGGGGGTGTGGTCTGACTGCTGAAGGAGACAGACACCTTTTACAGAAGCTCCTGAAAAACGGGGCTTAAATATCTATAAAAAGCCCATTTCTGGGCTCAATCGAGATCCTTTGCAGCCCCACTATCTCTCCCATCCCCACTGTAGTGCCCCTGTCTGAGCCGCGGAATCGGGGAGTAGTTTTTACTGCTCCCGCGGATTGCGGCCTAAGGGACACACAGAAGCCGGGGCCTCGATTTATACCCTGTACTGGCGGTGGACTCGGGGACCTCGAATCAAGACTGCGGGCTCCTCCAAGACGCTAGACACCCGCACTGACGCTGGCCGCGGCTAGAGGACTCACCCCGCTGCGCGCCGCCAACCTCTGCTACCCGGGAAAGCTGTCGCCTCAGACGCTGGATGAGACCGCGAGAAGACCGGCGGCCGTCCTATTACCGCGTCTATGACTCCCTGCCGCTGCATCTCTCCCGCTGGGCCCCAGAGTGAGTACACCTAACGGACCTGCGGTCTGAGGGGTCCCAGCGGGGGAAGATGACTATAGAGACTCGCCTTGAGTCAGGGGGACACTGGACGGTAGTGGCCGGGGCCTGGGCCTGTAACACACCTGCCTGGAAGCCTCTTACCTTAGGGCCTAATTTATAAGCATATGGCTATATGCTAGATAAACAGCCACTGGAGCACCAGCAACCAACTTTACCTCCCCCACACCTGACCCCCCCCCTTCTCCCCCGACTACTATATATTATATATATACCTATAGCCTTATATATATATATATATATATATATACATCAATAACTGGAAAAAAAACAAAAAACAGGGGAATAGACGAAGAAAGCATAAGCCTGACTCCCCCTATAGCCTGCAGACTAGAAATGCAGCTTGAAGAAAAGGCTGGAGGAATATTCGGTGGACACTGGCTCCCACTGATTAACCTATCGACCTTCGAGAGTGGGTCATATTTGATGCTTCGTTTGAACCATTACTCCATCTCCACCTGCGAGAGATTTTTCCACACTCACAGCTCCCCGAAGATACCCCTCAGTAAATTGTCTCATAATCCCACCCCTATACATATTTTCAGTCAGTACTAGGATTGTGGAGGATCCAGTTCAAGACACTCTTCATACGGGGCTCCTCACCACAGCCTTCTGGACCACGATCTAGACCTCCCTGAGTCTGTTAATGCTATGGACAAATTCATGTCTAAATCATTACGTAACCCACAGGGTACTCAGTCGGGTAAGGGCAAAAATCGTGAAAATCCCGCTAGCAGTACCTTTGCCTCCCCGACGTATAGTCAGGGCTCTAGCCCTAGGGGGCAACCCGCACCAATTATGGATCCTTCCAAATCCTTCACCACGAATGAAATTACAAATATACTTTCATCTCTGCTAGATCAAAAACTGGCACCCCTAAAAACCTCTCTGGACTCAGTGCTTGCACAACTCACAGCCCATGATCAACACATCTCCGAGGCAGAGCAACAAATTTCGGATCTAGAGGATGATCTGTCAACAGTTAAAACGACCCAAACAGAACACGACAAGCTGATGGTATCATTGCAAGACAAATTAGAAGATTTGGAAAATCGGAATAGAAGAAACAATGTACGTCTAGTGGGCTTGCCAGAATCCGTGAAATACTCCGAACTCATGGCCCTGGTCTCCCAATGGCTACCCAGAGAGCTGGGATGCGTATCAGCCACGGGCTCCATCCTAGTGGAACGTGTCCATCGGATCGGTCCAGATCGCCAGTCCGGCAGAGATAGACCCAGACCGGTCATCATGAGAATTCTCAATTATGCCGATAAAGTCCGTTTGCTGGAGGCCTATAGGAAATACACGGACCTTAGATACCAAGACTCCAGGATTCTATTGTTTCAAGACTTTTCATATCTGGTTGCTGCAAGAAGACGAGAGTTCTCACCTGTTTGCAAACGTCTATACGAACTAGGCCACAGATTTGCGTTGATGTACCCGGCCAAGCTAAGAATCACCTATGGTGGGAAAACCCACTTTTTTGAAACAGCACAAGAGGCCAGGAATTTCGTGAACTCTTTGGACGCAGCTCTTCTTTCAGGCACAGATGATGCTGACTGACTCCAAGTATCCTTATCAAGTGGGCCGATAGTCATCTCTGACTAACACATTCATGTTAAAGACAAGTAATATCCTCTTGTTTGAACAGTTATTTAGAATGTACTTTTACATTGTAAAGGTAGAGTGCTGCCGAGGTTGGAGCTCGAAGAGGGCCGAGACCCGACAGTACCAAATTAGCTATGTTCTTCTGTTTATTTCTCAATGCTCCTTTCCCCCTCTACAAAAGCCTATATTACTCCTTTTCTTCTTACTATACTCCTTTCCCCTCACCCTACTTTCTCACCTTTTCTCATATTGTTTTGAAATTTGGCACCCCTGGTTACCAGATTGGAGGATACCCTCCGCAAACGTCTTAGTGCCCTCCATTTGGAGGCTGTCATTGGTTAATAGGGCGCCCATATGGGTTCGCAAAATGTTAAAAAGATTCTCTAACATGATACTGTACATGATACAATGTTGATACTGTACACACACATAGTTCACATGTTGCGATAGGAATGTACTTGAAGTTTTACATTTATTATTTCTCATCATTGATCCATAACGGTCTGCTCGCTGGGACGGACTGGGATCGACGGTTATGGTATATTGTTTTGCGATGTTGGCCTAGGGTCGGTATCGGCTGATGCAGTCGGTTCATGATCCTCCAACAATAGTGCAATCACGATTTCGGTTAGTGTCCTGGAACGTAGATGGACTTAATACTCCCATCAAACGGAAAAAGGTCCTTACCTATTTGAAACGACTAAAACCTGATATAGTATTGTTGCAGGAAACTCATTGGCGGATCTCCGATCCCAATGTACTACGAGATACGTGGGTGGGAGAGTATAGAACAGCCTCCTACACATCCAAACGCAGAGGCGTCCTCACTATTCTCAATAGATCACTGCCTGCCACTATCATAGATAGTTTGGTCGACCAAGAGGGTAGATTTCTGTTCTTAAAATTAAAAATATGAAATACGCTATATAGGATAGCTAATATATATGCCCCTAATGGCCCTAATGCATCTTTCTTTTCTGATATATACGCAAATTTGCAGGGTTGGGCAGAGGGGGAAATTATCATGGGAGGGGACTTTAATTGTATACAATCTGCTGGTCTAGATAAAACATCTATGTCTGGTGCATCTGCAAGTACCACTCCACCCTCACTCACACTACTCACCTCTTCTCTACGATTAACTGATCCGTGGAGAATACGCAACCCAGACGCGCGAGAATATATCTTCTACTCCCACCCACACCACTCCTCCTCTAGATTAGATTATTGGCTAATCACTGATTCTCTTGTGCATCATGTAGTGGATACTAAAATCGAACCAATCTCACTCTCAGATCATGCCCCAATTTGGATATCAATCACTCTAGATACCCCCTTGCCCAGATCCTATAATTGGCGTTTCCCCGCATATTTGGAAATATCTGAGGACTTTGATAAATTCCTTACTAGAGCATTCCTTAACTATACTGAGGACAATAAAATGCATGAAAACGACATTAACTTATTTTGGTCGGCTTCGAAACCAGTTGTCCGAGGACAAATATTAGAATATGTTTCTAGAAAACGCAAACAATTGAATACCCAGTTGTGTGATCTGAGCAGGGCCTTAACTGAAGCATATAATACAATGTTATTAAATGACACCCCAGACAACAGACAAAACTACGCTGATGCGAAACATCTTTATGATTCACTTTGCACTGAGCGAGCCAGTTTCTCCTACGATGTCTACCGGAATAAATTCTTCCGAGGGGGTAATAAGTCGGGTAAATTACTGGCCAACTTAGTAAGATCATCTACAGTCCCTACTCGCATAACTAGCTTACACACTGACCCAACCACTTCAACTATAGATATGCAAGCTATGTCAGACACCTTCTTACAATATTATACCAACTTATACACGGCACCTTTAGATAGTCCCACAGAGGGAATGAAGTTTCTAGATAAAGCTGACCTGCCCACATTAACAGAGGAAGAGCGGGAATCATTAACGTGCCCAGTAACAGACACAGAGCTACTGTTTTTGATTAAATCACTCCATAATGGGAAATCGCCGGGCCCAGATGGGTTTGGGGCAGTATACTATAAGATGCTAGCTCCCCACATAATACCATATTTATTGACACTATTCAATGCACTGCTGAATGGCTCACCTCCCCCCCCCGAGATTCACCGAAGCTAGAATAGTAGTATTACCTAAACCGGGTAAAGATCCTTCTTATGTCCAGTCCTATAGACCCATATCCCTACTCAACCAAGACCTAAAACTATTCACCAAATTATTAGCCACTCGCCTCCAACCGATACTAATACGCATTCTACATCCAGCCCAAACGGGGTTTGTGAAGACTAGAACGTCAGTACATAATGTGCACACCCTGATAGCAGCATTACATAGTGTTAAAGACTCTACAACATCTAAAGCACTCGTGGTCAGCTGTGATGCCGACAAAGCGTTTGATCGGGTATCATGGGCGCACCAACTTAGAATCTTCCATACTCAACAATTCGGTGAGGGGTTCATCAAGGTCTTTAGTATGCTTTACTCTAACCCTCAAGCTCACCTAACCATTAATGGATTGAACACACCAGCCTTCCCTCTGCATAGAGGTACACGCCAGGGATGCCCCCTATCTCCCTTACTGTTTAACCTAGCTCTTGACCCACTGATACGCACTTGTGTGCAAAATGTTGCTTGGGAAGGGATAAAAATTGTCCCACAACAAGTGAAGGTTTCGGCCTTTGCTGATGACCTGTTATTATACTTTAATGATCCCATACCGGTGTTCCCTTCTTTATTGTCCATGCTCCATGATTTCCACTTGATCTCGGGCTTTTTGATCAATTTTGATAAAACAGAAGCTTTGGCTCTTGGCCCCAAAGCCACACAAAATTGGGGCTCCAGGTTCCCCTTTAAATGGGCGACTAGGTTTATAATCTACCTAGGTTTGCGCTTTTCACTTATTCTAGCTGAACTATACACGCTAAACTTATCGCGTGCCATTGATAAAATGATTGAAGATTTTACACGTTGGCAGAGCTTGCCAATCTCATATCTGGGTAGATGCCACCTGTACAAAATGATTTCCTTCCCTCGTTTGCTATACCCGATCCAAATGCTCCCATTTCTTCTGACCAAACGAGATATTCAAACAATTAACAAGGCCCTTAACACTTTCATTTGGACAAATAAACGTCCACGTATAGCCCTTTTCAAATTGAAACAACAAACTACATTAGGTGGCGTGAATTTACCGTGCCCAGAGGACTACTCTCTAGCCGCTAATTATAGGTATGCCCTTGACTGGGTGAGAGATTCCTCTAGCTACGCTAATACATCTCTAGAACAGCATATGCTACCCCAAGGTACTTTATCTACCATACTACATTTCCCAGATCCCTCTACACTGACGTCCATCCGTACGAATCCCTTACTGCTCGCTCCGTGCAAAGCATGGCGACACCTTCGAAAACGCATAGGGCTGACACCTACCTACTCCTTATTTCAACCACTTCTCCATAACCCAGATTTTCAAGGCGGGAACGCCGATGCAATTATCAAGACCTGGTATTCTCAAGGCTTACGTTTGGTGTATCAATTCATGAACATCACTTGTACCGAAATCCTCACCCTGTCTCAATTAAAACAAAAATTTCCAAACCTACATATACCACTATTTGCATATTTTCAAATTTGCAGCTTTGCAACACAATTGATAACACGCTTACGGCCGGCAGACTATACCTTTCCCCTAGACGTCCAAATGCGCTTAAATCCTCACTCTTCCTATACAACATCCTTTATTTATGCACACACCAGACATCAGATAGATTTAGATGGTCAAACCACAGGTCTAGCTAAATGGTCGATCACTCTCCCAGGCATCCCTTTACAGACTATAATACAATGGCACTTATTACTTAATAAATATCTGGTGTCTTCTTCCTATGCAGAAATGCATTTAAAAATTTGACACAGGGCATATTATACTCCCCGTCTCAGATACCTTACGGGCATCTCTGATAATTCCCATTGCTTCAAGTGTTCCTCACCTGATGCAGACATCATTCATTGCCTTTGGTCATGCCCTATAATACAATTATTCTGGAAAGATGTCTGTAACTACATTACTACGACTTTAAACATTCCTCTCACGCCTACTTTACGCTGGGCCTTCTGGAATCAATATGACCCGGATGGCTGTTCATTATCTCCAGGTAACAAATTATTACTGGCACGGATAGCGGCAGCTTAAAAAAAGACCATACTGTCTCAGTGGATATACAAAACCCCTATACCCATAACTCTCCTGCTTCCTAGACTGACACATCTATACCAAATGGACTGGATCGAATGCTCTCTTAGAGTGGAATCCAATTCCCCCAAATTCTTTACAATATGGTTACCCTATGTGGTAACTCTGCCGCAATCAATTCGTGATGGCATGCGAAAGGTAGTCAAATATACTACTTGGTACAATACAGAGGTTCTCACGAGGGGATCACCGCCCTTCTAACCTTAACTTTATTATTTTAGGAACACCCTCTTTGTTTAGCTTAAATTATACTGTTAATGGCACCGCGAGATGACCATTCCCTGCTGCATGTTTTGTAATATCCATAATATCCTATTCACGTTATTCTCTAACCATTATATGTGATTGCTGTTGTACAGATGTAATGTTGTGCATTCCTACGTATCATTAACTTTGATATTGTCATGGATAAGGATATTGTTAAACAGTTATTATGTAACATGTAAAATGTGTGTGTTACACCTATAATTTCTCACTTAATAAATATATTAAAAAAAAAAAAAAAGACTGGTTGTGCGACTATTTACACTGTACGTGATTGGTCTGTCAGGGCTTACGATTGTATTCTGTAGTGCCATATCCATCCACTGCTATTGTAGTCAGAACTGCATTGAAGCTGTGTATTGCATGCCGTGGATCCTCTCATGCCTTACCACAGAAACCCACACTATTTTCATGCTACGACTAAGATGCCTGTATGCCGCGACTACAGCAATGACAAGGGTGGAGACAACTGTATGTTAAATAGGGAAGGAATGCCTACCAAACATGTCTCTTTAAAGGTTAAAGTTGGGGACACACTAGGCGATAGATTGCCCGTTCAATCAAATTGCCGATATATCGCTAGCTGGTCAGTAGGTTTAGGCCAACGATATGTCTGTGAATGTTGTCATTCACAGAGATATGTTGGCTGTGAAGCACAACTGATGGCTGATATATCTTCAGATATATTGGCACATCTAGCTGTGTGTGCCAACACCCCGTACACTTGCAGCAGGGTTGACATCACACCTGGGCACAGTGCCCAGCTGGGGACCATAAATTCCTGCACACCAGGATGCTGTACTTCTCTTTGAGAAGCCTCAACTTATGTATTCTTTGAAACCTTTTCACTCCAAACATCCCAACTCAACATGGCACTAGAGGAGGTTTGTATGACTGCAAATGAAGAGACTGGCATTCTCCTGTGGGTTTTTCTTCCTTAATGTAAAACTCTATTGTCCCTTACAAACTCCAAACAGAGATCAAACATGGACCATGAGGGGGAGGGGTAATATTTTATGCCTTGAGTACTGTAATCTGCTCCTTTCTGATTTTCCTAACTCTCGTCTTGCACCTCTACAGTCTATCTTCAACTCTGCTACCCACCTCATACCCTCTCTCACCCACTTCACTATACTAAGGATGGCCACCTCACCTCCTCTCTGCTCACCACTGCACTCTTGCATTCAGGGTTTCTCCAAGGCTGCTCCTATCCTTTTGAATGCCCTCCCTTAACTCTATTACACTTTCAGCTATCCTCAGTTTTTCATTCTCACTTACCACGCCTCCTCAGTCTCTGCCCTCTTTGCCCTATTGTGCCCACCCATATCCCCTACAGATTATATAATTGTATGTACAAGGCCCTTAATCATTTGTCTTTTCTATATAATTATGCTAATTGCACACTCTAATAATTAAATCCATGATTCTTAGGTTCTAACCTATTCTGAACCTTTTCCAAAATTTCAGTTTCCTTTTATGTTTTACGTACCAAGAAATAAAATACATACCTAAAAATGACCTAATCTGGGTGTTAGTACCTAAAATGGCCTCTTTTGACTGTTAGAACCTAAAAAGTCCTAATTCTGTTACGTTAAGTTAAAATATGTATATTAGATTGTGCATACCTCCCAACATGACCCATTGCAGGAGGGACAAAATTCTCTGTCCTCGACTTTCCTCTTAATATCGGATTGGGGTCACCTGTGCGGAACTATTTCATTGATAAGAAAGGTATTTCATCACAGGGGATTGCAATCATAAATTAAGAGGGAAGTCCAGGTAGAAAGCATTTTATCCCTCCTGGAATGGGTCATGTTGGAAAGTATTGATTATGTATATTAAATTTAAAGCATTGGTGTAAATTACATTTAAAGTAATACTGTAGTTAGATAATGCCTGAGTACTGTTTATAGCTCCACCTAATTGAGAAACAACTATTTTATAAAGTTTTCCTTCAGTGGAACAAAGACAACTTAAACAACCTTTAAAAAAACCTGAGAATAATAAAATCTATATTTTATATTGTCATATGCAAGAATAGCAGCAGTCTCTGTACTACTTACCCACTAGGACAGGACTCAGGAGGACTCTCTCTCTCTCTCTCTCTCTCTCTCTCTGTTCTCTCTCTGAAACCTGATACTCCTGTGTCTCTGCTTGCACTGCATACTGTCCTGTTTGCATTCTGGCTGTCCACTTCTGCTACAGCACAAGAGAGAGAACTAGTGAGTCCAGTGTGCTCCAGCAGGGGGGGCCCTGACAGAGGGGTGCCCAGTGTACCATATGCCCTGTACCCCCCTTAATCTGGCTATGCTTGAACCTTCCTGGGCACTAAGGAATCCTTGTATCGCATTAAGAATACTAATATTAATAATAAGGGCCGTATTCAATAGCTGTCGGAAGCTGCTGTCTTGTCAGAAAGACAGCAGTTCTGACAGATTTCTGTCGGATGGGGTTCCAACCTATTCAAAGAGGGCAGTTTTTTTCCGACTTGTCGGAAAACACGTGGATCGGCGGAATAGGCACCGATCCGCGTGCTTCTGTCGGAAACATGGCCAAATCCGACAGGTTTTGGCTCCCTTTCTGACAATCTCAATCCGACTTTAAAAAAAGTCGGATTGAGCAGGTCACCCCATCACGATCAGGCTCCTCACTCCCAGCAGTGCCTCCCCCATTGCAGACATTACCCCCCGCCGCCAGCTTTCCCGGCTAGCCACCGCTGTCAGCTTCCACCGCCGGCCACTGCTGTCAGCTCCCCCCGCCGGCCACCGCTGTCAGCTCCCCCCGCCAGCCACCGCTGTCAGCTTCCCCCACCGGCCGCCGCTGTCAGCGCAATCAGCAGCCACTGACAGCAGCAGCACAGGACATCGGGAACGGACAAATCCGACAGTCGGATTTGGCCGTTCATTGAATAGCCCTTGTCGGATACATTCCAACAAATGTATGTCGGAATGGATGCGACACTTATTGAATATACCCGAATCATTTTCATCATCATCATCATCATTATTATTATTATTATAAAACAATATTTAAAAATACATTTATAAAAGTATTCAAACACATCTTTAATGACTAGCTGCTACTATGATATTATGAAGCATTGACAGAAAACATCTAGTGCTTGGGTATCAATATGGCTCAGTAAGGTACAGGGCATCCTTAATAATTACTTTTCTTTTCTTGCTATATGCGACTATAACATTACCATTGCTAACGTTTCAAAGTGTAACATAACAGCCCTCTGCTCACCCAATTATGTTGCAGCTTCATGCATTATTAATTCAGGCTGCAGACTTTGGTGGAGAAAAATATGTTCAATATTTTCTGTAATGATGTCAGATGTTGACAGTTTTTTCTTTTCCGAGTACACATTATTAATCAATCATCTGTATTAATGAGTTAAAAAAGGAAACTGGAGTGGAGAGGAAGTGCACCATGGAACGGACTAGTCAGGATAAACAGAAGCTACCATTAAACAAGACCAGCAAATCCTCCAAGGTCTAAGAAGTGGCAATTAGTGTTGTAGCTTAGAGTACAGTATCTGCTGTAGTGAGCTTGATGGTAAAAATAGATTTACATGCTATAAATGGAAGAGACTGAATGAATAGTGTCACAGAGTGTGCCTTTATTTAGCTGAAAAATGGCTACGATATTGATGCTATCGAGATTGACAGATCTCACCACATCAATTTATAACTCGCACAAACGCCCTGGCTTTAGCGGATAGTCATACTATGCTGTAAGAAAAATAATAATAATAATGTAGATATTTCATTGTATGAAACATGAAACCAAAATATGTATATACAGTGTATATATATATATATATATATATATATATATATATATGAAAATTCGGTATCTGCATGTGTAAACAATCTGGTATGACAGAGATGAGACTCCTTTAAATATTAATTATCTACTTTAAGGGCAGTTTCTTGAGCAAATCGTATAGCAAATAGCCTTCTGAGGCATAAACCCTTATCTCCATTAGACAGAAATATGTGTTTTTTATGCCAATAACCGTGGTAATGTGGTAAATTATTGATAGGGTCTGAACTATTTTATGGCTAATTATAAAAATAATGAGCTGCTCATCAAAGTAAGTTAATGTTTGAACTCTGCTTTAGAAAGAGGAAAATTGTCCTTATATCTCACAGTTCACACATTCGCCTGAACATCACAGGGATACTGTCTGAGTGGGAGATAGAGGAGACCCTGCTGCAGATGATAATGTTATCAGTCATTCTCTACAATGCTGTATAGTTTGATAATAATACAAGAAAACTTTTGTTTTCATATTTTTATCTGAAGAAGACATGAAATTGCCAACAATGTTTGGAAGTACAGTTTAACTCTATACTGTTTGGTAACACTCACAAGGAAACATACATAAAGAATGAAGAGTCATACCTAGAATTTTTGGTGCCCTGTACCAGAAAGAGAATTGGTGCCCCCCGCCCCCATTTTTCCAATAGGGACATAAGGCGCATGCTTCGCAGAGAAGGGGCATGACAAAATGATTTATACACAGCTCACATTTATAGAACACTGCAAGAAAATGGATTTGGACACAAATCCTCTTTATACCACATTCATGCACTCAACCAGAGAGCTCGCTGCCTATCTGCCATAATACTGCCACACCCAGGACTCAAACCCACAACCTGCTGCATCTCAGCTAAATACCCTTCTCACCGAGGCACTTGCTCTGCATACAAACTTTGAGATTTCTAACTATACGACGCTACCTGTACCCCGTAAAAAAATAACCAGCACCATAACCGAGCGGATCCATGCAGTGTGCAGCCACACACTTCATGGATCTGTCCAGCCATAGTAAATACCCCTTTACAAAGTACAATGTAAGCTTCAAACAGTTAATACTCTCCAGCTTGGAATTCTCTAGCTTTCTATGCAAGGGCAGATAGCTCAATTAAAAGAGTGTCCGACTGCAATGTCATATGCAACGGGTTTGAATCACAGGCACATCAGCATCTCGAAATGTAATAAAGGACAGTGCAACTGAAAATCAAAGAGCTAGCAAGTCAAGTCCATGAATGCTGTATAGGTAATAGCGACAAAAGGGGTGAGAGAAGGAGACAGGGGCGGTCAGGAGCTGCTGTGCTTCAAAAAGGGGGGAAGCTGCCAGTGAAAGTTATTAGATCATTGCTGGAATCCGCTCTCTCCAAGGGAGAAGAAAACAAGGCCTGCACATTCTGCACCTGTAGTGGAGGTTTATAATTCCAGGCTCTCTAAATTACACAGCTGCAGGTGGAGAAACAGAGGTCCAGGGTTTCCAGCTCACCCAGAGACAGCAGGAAGTCAGATGCAGGAGAGGGGTTTAAAACACCCAAACACCCACAGTGCATTGAGCTGATGCCTAATAGTGGCCAGTGAGCAGGGATCAGTTTATAGCGCCAGGGACTGTGGACATTGGCCGTGCCAGGAGAGCATGGCATGTGTAGCTGCAAGCCACTGCAGCAGAATTACTTTTGAGCATGGGAAGTGCTTGGACCTTTTATGTTTGTGTTTAATTTTTCAGTATGTACCTGTGTGACCAGGCCCAAGCCTGTGTATGCTGTGCTACAAGTGTCTGATGCCAGTAAAGACACTGAGGTTGTAACCGGAAACCCTGCCTGCGCGTCCTTATTTACAGTAATATACACATATATATTTTATATATATATATATATATATATATATATATATACACAAATACACACATATTTTTTTTATATATATATATATATATATATATATATATACATACACACTGTATAAATAAAACAGTTGTTGCATGGTTACTCACCTTGACAAAGGGGCACGTTGGTCCTGAAACGTCGGTATAGGATGGTGTGATTGTTAATACACAGACTTTGTTATTGGAAATCTCTGAGTGGCGCTGCATTTTTTCAGTATATATATATATATATAAAATCTATATATATAAAATCTCCAATCCATACACTTTAATCCACAGTACTCATGCATCCATGTTGCCAGTGGTATGTGACGACACCATTTAAATAATGAAAAAATCATACAAACTGAGCACTCACCCTTACATTCTAAAACTGTAATTCATCTGAATTCAGAGAATGTTAGTTCCAAAATATTGCAATAATTTGTTAAGATGGCCACCCCTTCACCGCCTTTCCAATTGTCAGTCCCTGCATTGACTGTCAACAATATGATCATTGCTCTCAGGCATCATTTGGATTAAACTATACAGTATGCTTCTATCATGGGTTTAGGTCCTGTCCCACTTATTTAAAGAGACAGACCCACACCCAAGCATATCATTTAATAAACACCTGGGGAATATCCAACAACAAATCCTTCAGTCTCTTCATGTAATCCCAGATAGACTCAATGATGTTGAGATCAGGGCTCTGTGGGGGCCATATCATCACTTCCAGGACTTCTTGTTCCTCTTCTTTTTTTTTTCTTTTGGAAGATAGTTCTTAATAACATTGGCTGTATATTTGGGGTTGTTATCCTGCTGCAGAATAAATTTGGAGCCAATCAGACACCTCCCTGATGGTACTGCATGATTGCAGGTCATAAGGTAGAGCACATGCATAGGTACCTAGGCACCACTTAGGTCTTAACTTTTTTTCTAGCATTTACCCCATTACCCTTTAAAGGCTGTTCACTTATGTTAAGTGTGCGAGTGTGAATCTGTGTGCGTTTGTGGATGTTTGTGTTCATTTATGCTGACAAAATCATTCCATGCATTTAAATATTTTCAAAAATACTCTCTCCAATTAGTTTTGTATGTGTTTTACTATTTACCAACCCAAAGGTAACGGAAAAATAGAAACTCTTATATAATCCACTTAATTGCGTGAATCCAGTACAACATAATGCAGTATACTCTTGAACCTACCGCTATTGAATAGTGCAGAAGTTATACAGCCTCATACTCGGACACTGAAAAGTCAGTCAGCTACTTGACGGTTGTGCAAAATGCTTTATTATTTATTTTTTCAGAATATCCCTTAGATAAATGGTTGGGTTCCAATCTGAAGGACTGAAAATGTCATGACATATAAATAACGTCAGTGTCATGCTTTTTAAACCTTGCTCTCTGTCGATGGGGACATTGTAACCCCTCTCAACATGAGGTGAGGATGGTCACTCAGTAGCAACTTATGCTTGACATTGACTAGGGGCGTTTTAAGTTTAACAGAGGAGGGGGCCGGTGTGCAGACTCTCGGTGGGCCCCCTCCTCTGCACAGCATAGTATGCTCCGGCATTGTACACGGTTGCCATTTTGTCTGTGATTTTCATCGCTGACGCGGGACTCCAGAAAGGTGCATTTTAAAATATGGGTGCAGTGTGTGTGGTGTGGGCCTCCCTGTCTTAAGGGTCATTAGTTTGATCAAATCACCTCCCTCCATTGCTTAATAGTCTATGGGGGTCATTCTGACCCGATCGCAGCATGCTTTTGTTTGCACAGCTGTGACGGGTCACTACTGCGCAGGCGTGGGGGGCGTAATGCGCACGCGCGACATTGCCTGGCGGTAGCCGTCGCTGGGCAACGATGCTGACAGCGGAAAAAGCGGTTGCAGCTCCGATCGCAAGAAGATTGACTGCAGGAAGGCGTTCCGGGGCGTCAACTGACTGTTGGAGACCATTTTCGGGGAGTGGTAAGAAAAACGCAGGCATGTCCACTGAACCGAGGGCGGTGTCTGACGTCAAAGCCAAGCCCATCATCGCTGGATCCATCGCAAAGGGTAAGTATGTCCAGGGCTGGTCTTGTTTTGCAGGAAACTTTTTTAGCATAGCAGAGCTGCACAAGCGATCGCAGCCCTGCTATGCTAAAATACACTCCCCCATAGGTGGAGATTAGTTGATCGCACCAGCAGCAAAAAGTTGCTTGGTGCGATCAACTCGGAATGAGGGCCTATAACCTGTGCTATTTGCACGATTGAAGCCAAGTGTGATGAGCAGTTTCAGCAGTGCAGATCAGCTATGATAGTTATCCATGAAAATAATATTGTATGCAAGAAATGGTATCCGTAGAGACCATGGAGCTGACTGATCCAGAGAAGTAATCCAATTGTAATTTCTGGGGTTAGGTAAGATTGTTTCCCTACTATAAGAATAAATTAGCCCCATAGAAGGATATGTGTGTTGTACAAGCTCACTAAGGGCCTGATTCAGGTTTATAAGTAAAGCAAAAAAGCACCAAGCTGGGCAAAACCAGGTTTCACTGCAGGTGGGGCAGATGCAACGTTCAGAGAGATTTCAATTTGGGTGGGGTGTGCACAGAAACAATATAACCCACCCAAATCTAAATCTCTCTGCGCATGCTCATGTTACATCTGCCCCATCTGCAGTCCAACATGGTTTTGCCCAGCTGTGTGCTTGTTTGCTTAGCTTATAAATCTGATCTCAGGCCATACATGCCTGACACAGAGTAAGGAGCAAATAAGACAGAGAAAAAATTGTGACATTTTTTCCGGGAACTACCATGGGCCTGATGCAGAGATGGACCCAGTTATTACAGCAGCTGCGTCTTTGGGTGTAGCTGCTGTACAAAAACATGCCAATGCAGAAGGAGAAGTCTTGTTTAAACAGACGCCTCCTACCGGCTTTGATCCTCCGCTGCATCCAAAGGCGCAGCATCAGAACATCTGCGGGAACATTGGCCATCTGAGTAACACAGGTTTTGCAAGATGGGCGGTGATCTAGACCAGGTCTAGTGAAGCTGCGTCCAAGAATGCTGCCACCGACCTCGACACGCCCTGTGGAGCTGGCACTTCCCTGTTTTCTCATGAATGCTGACTGTCACCATCCCTTCCCTGGCCCCAACCAACCACAGCCTTTCAATCATGCTGAGGCTTAGCGGGCACTGCGACCGTCAGGTTTGTGTACATCTCTAAATTAGGCCCATGTTGCAATGGTAGGAGCACAAATGCATCTTTGCATTCACGAAAAACACTTTTGCCAGTAGAGAACAAATTATGCACAACTTTGTTTTTACGCAGAAATTTAGTCTTGAGCTAGGATGCCTTTCCCAACTATAAAGCTTTTTATAGATCTTTTTAAATCTGCCCCACTCGCAGAGCAACTTGGTTTTGCTCAGATGCAATTTGCTCTTTTTTGCTTCTTCTTTCTTTATTTACTTTTTTGTTTGGAGGATTTAAAGCTAAATTTGATGAGGAAAGGTGTGATTTGTGAGGGCAAGCATGCATACCTCCCAACTGTCCCAGCTTAAACTTTATAGTTCAAACTGAGGAGGCTGTCCCATCATTTCATGATCAGGATTTTTTACTATTTCCAGGACAGTTGGAGTGTGTGCTGCTGATGACTGTCTCTTCAATGAAGCACATACATATATGTATGCAGTATACTTGTTCACTCTTAGGAGGACATTTACTAAGCAGTGATAAGAGCAGAGAAGTGAGCCAGTGGAGAAGTTGCCCATCAACCAATCAGCAGCTCTGTATAATTCAATAGTATGCAAATTATAGCTGTTACTTCAGTGCTGATTGGTTGCCATGGGCATCTTCTCCACTGGCTCATTTTTCTGCTCTTATCACTGCTTAGTAAATGTCCCCCTTATTGAGAAGCCCACAAAGGAGATGCAGCGGATCATGTGGTGGGTGGAGCTGGGCTTTGCATCATTAGGCCCCACCCCCATCAATGTAAAATTTTGTGAATTGCGAGTCCGTTGGGAAGGGATGGGGTTAAAATCGTCCTATTTTAGCCCTGGACCCTCCATACAGACCTGCAATTGCCTGCCCAATTCACAAGAGATCCATCTGCTCTTCCATGGGTGCGGGTAACTAACTACCCAAGAAAAATTGGTGTCTCTAGCACCTTACCAGGAGAGTAGGGAAGTGTAATATGCAGCATTAAAAGGTAATTGTAGGAAATGGAACAGGGAATGGTGTCGGATTTTCACTTCAGTAGCACTGGGAACGTCTCTCGTGTAGAGATGACACACCCCAAAACATTTTGCCCATGCATCTGTGTCTTTGCAATGCCCTCTTCTTATATTCATGTTTGTAATATTCCACAGGTCATGAACTTACCTTGGAGATTATAATTAATGGCTACAGTAAGACGAGACACTATTGAACTGCAATTTTTTCATCTGAAATACACGTTCAGTAAGTATATTTTGCCATTTACTGTAGTATGATCCATAGACTTCAACAGAAAAAATTTATATACAGTGAAATGTTTAAATATCTATATTCTCTGTGTATTTTGAATTGCATGTACATTAAAAATGAATAGTTAGTGAACTGAAAAACCCTGCACTTGTCCCTCAATGGGTTACTAGATGGTGGCTTTCTGGAACTAAATTTAACACATCTCGCCTGCACAGAGTCCCCAGTACAGATAAAAACAGGTATTTAGAGAAACAGCATTAAGGCTAGGGAATAGGAAAGCATTGTGTGCACATCAAGCTGGGCTCTTTTTCCAGTGATTCTTTAGTGGCCTAAAGAAATTCATTACTATTATTTATTACAGCATATAATACATTGTATTACTTTAGGCATACATTCAAACAGACTGTACTGATTTAATAGAGGAAAAAAACATTTGCTGGTTTCTATTCTAATTAATTCTTCGGTTCCTATGACATATACCATGAAAAAGAAATCTAGAAGGCTGGAATAACAGTGCCCATTATTGCACTATATTGTGTTCTGTGTATTGTATGTGCACAGTTCGGGCTCAATAGCACAGTTTGCTTCTCAACTCCATTGTTAGAATTGGATGTTATTCGAGGGCCAAGTATACATGTCATTAACCGAACAGCTCTTTATTTTCTTTCTTTTTTTCAATTTCGACCTAATTTCAAACTTTTTACTTTACTTTTAAGTGTTATGTTTTGATTTTTAACATTCTGTACAAAATGTTTACTGATGCACAGTAAGAACCTTCTACAGTTCTGTGCAATGTAAATTACCCTTCTCTCTATCAAACCTTATCTACTTTTCTTGACTAAATACATACAAAGGGTCCTTTATGGCCTCAAAACTATGGGTTTTTGTTAACACTGTATCAATTTTTGCAGAAGACCCATCCTTTTTGCGGTCTGAGACTCCAGGCTGTTGCGCTGATATTGCAACAGTTGGGAAGTATAATACATTAGGAATTTATTTGACATACTGTACTTACAAACTACAAATAGTAGTTTGTATAGTTAATGGATATTTTGGTCCATTTTATCTTTCTTAAAGGAGCAGTACACAAACCCCTTAGTTTCTTATTAACATAAGGTGGGCATTTTTTAACATAACACATGTACTTACTGTATAATTCCCAAGTTATTGTTATCATGTATATAACATATAATACAGCTCTGTACAGAGATTATTTTAATCAATTACATTTGCGCAAAGCCATTGGAGCTTCCGTCTAAATTCCCTACAACACAAACAAACACTCTATGGTCCATTTTAGTCAGCAGCCAATCAGACTTCCAGGGTGAGATGTATCAAACCTTAGAGAGAACTAAAGCAGGGAAGTTGCCAATACGAATCAACCAGCTTCTTGACACGTTAAAGACTGCGAGAGATGTGATAGTTAGAAGTTTATTGGTTGCTATGAGCCACTTCTCCACTTTATCTATAAGGACTGATACATCTCCCTCCTACTGTAATATGACTGTGGGCCTTAATTAGAGTCAGTTTGAAATACTACTTGTGATTACATTTTGAATGTCTCATACATGACTTCAGATTGTCTGCGACTAGGGGACAGAGATCAGGCCTGGACTGGAGCTGCGAAAAGTAGGCATGCAACCACACGCCCACTGCATGCATCACACACCCATTGCTTGCGTGTGACTGTATTGGACATGTAATGACAGCAAAAGAACAATAAGGGTGTGGTATGGACATGTATTATTCACAGAGTGTACTAAAGTGGCAACCAAAAAGTCTCAAACACAGCCATATGGAGGGGCGTGAGTTGTATATGTGCTGGTATAAGTGTAACATTGATAATGATTACTGTGTGCAAACACTGGGGGTTATTCAGGTTTGATTGCAGATTCTGCTAAAAAGCAGAATCTGCAATAATTTCTTTTGCCTACTGGGGGCCGCCCATCGCAAGGCAAGCATGCTGAATGTCCCGCCCAGTGGCTGCGACCACAATTTAATTGCCACCATCTTTTCCATTGGTGCGACTGCATGTGACGTCATGCAGCAGCCCCCGAAAAATCCCCGCCGGTTTGCCCCCGTTTTCCCTGGTTTCACCTGTCAATCAGGCAGAGGCATTCGCAGCCAATGTGATGCAAACTCATTGGCTGGGATGTGCAAGCACAGGACGGGACCTGCTCTTGCGCATTAACGCAGAGAACGCGGGATGCGTCCTTAATAACCCCCACTGAACAGACACCCTAAGACTGATTCAACAGTGTTTTAAAAGTGATTCTATACTTCACTGCATATTCTTTCACACAAATAAAAGAATCCTTCAGACTCAGTTGGGGATGGGGAATCCTGCACATATATCCTAAAGTCTTGTCATAAAAAAAATATATTAATTATATTCACTTATATATTATATATTATATTATATTATATTATATTATATATTCGCTTATATTATCTGCTCTATCTGGTCATTAACTGTAATGTGTTATACCCCTAAGAATGGTTCACTGAAACTACCCTTAGGGGGTATATTTACTGAAGTGTAGCTTTTTAGAAATTGAGATGTTGCCCATAGCAACCAATCAGATTCTACTTACCATTTATCTAGCACCTTCTAGAAGACAACAGCTAGAATCTGATTGGTTGCTATGGGCAACATCTCCCCTTCTAATAGCCCACACTTTAGTAAATTTACCCTTACAGTTGCAAATGTTAGAATATGTGTGTATAGGTGGCGGTGGTATGGCAGAATGAAGGTACACACCACCGTGCCCTGAATCAATGAACAGCCCAGTACTTAGCCAGTGAGGTGGTTTATTGAGCAGTAATGGGAATTTACAGTCATATTCACAGTTATGCTTATATAGACACTTGGCATGGAGCGGAGCTTGAGCATAGCATACAGATACCCAACCGGGAACCTGTTTCAGGGTAGTGGTGCAAGATGCAAACAGTATCAACATCTCTAAAGGTGTTGTGATTAGCACTAATCACATGGTGGCAGAGCCAGATTAAGGGGGGTTACAGGGGGTAAGTACTCCCGGGCCCCTGTGTCTAAGGGGCTCCCCGGCCTCAGATGCTCTCTCCCTGCAGCGCAGCCTTTACAGGGACAATCTGTTCATCTCCTGCCTGCAGCACCATAGAAGCTGAGAATACTGCGGTCGTTAGGACTCAGAGGAAGCACTACACAGCTTCCTTTAGCACTTCAGAATGGGAAGCTGCGGCTGCATCAAGATAATCCGACCCTGCTCTCCCAGAAGATCATCCACATTCCACAGGCTTGCATTCAGTACTTTCACTATCATCTATCTCTTTATATTCTATCTATCTATCTATCTATCTATCTATCTATATGCCTGTGACGGTCGGTCTGTCTGTCTGTCTGTCTGTCTGTCTGTCTGATCTATCTATCTAATGTCTGTCTGCCTATCTGTCTATCTTAATAAATAGCTATATATATATATATATATATATATATATATATTGTAGGCAATTAGATATACACTATAGATATGTATGTGTATGTGTATCTATATCTATTTACATATGTGTGTGTGTGTGTGTGTGTGTGTGTGTGTATATATATATATATATATATATATATACAAACAAAAAAATCTGCGGTACTCAGGGTCTTGTGAAAACGTAATTTGTATTAGAACATCAATAAAGTATCCATCAACGTTTCGGGGACTTCAACCCCTTTGTCAAGATGTGTGCACACATCTTGACAAAGGGGTTGAAGTCCCTGAAACGTCGATGGATACTTTATTGATGTTCTAATACAAATTACGTTTTCACAAGACCATGAGTGCCGCAGATTTTTTTGTTTGTTGTTGGATCTTATACTGAGGGCACCGGGGCACTTTGGACATTTAGAAGAGTGCCGGGCTGTTTCCAATTGTTATATATATATATATATATATATATAGTACAGGTAGCCGACACAATCCCATGCTTAATCAGTAATAGCAAATGTCCTTGTAGCACATAACAATCAGCCCATTTTGTAAAACTACATTTTATTACCCATCCTTTGCATATATATATATATATACTGTATATATATATATATATATATACCGATGATCTCATTACTTTTATTATTATTAGTAATGTGGCCAGATACATGGATTCCATGTCTTGAAAAAGGTCTGTGTCCAGACTGAAACATAATTTGACAGTCTTATACTGCAACCAGAGGCCGGCTGTAATGATGTCCGAGTACGACAGCCATGAGGGATGCCGGCTGAACTCAATATTTTTTTTAAGGGGCAATCACTTACAATTTCTTACCAAATCACAATATTCCATATCTGGGGCCGGATGTAATGACGCCCGAGTTCAGCGGCCGTGCGGGATGCCCGCCGAACTCAAACTGTTTTTTAAGGGGCAATCACTTGCAAGGCAAAACCATGCCTGAACTCGGGCATCATTACATCTGGCCCCAGATATGGAATATTGTGATTGGTAATAAATATTTAAGTACATTAATTTCAAAGACCGGTGAGTGCTCTTGTAATCACCCTGCTGTAATATAGTTGAGTAGGACCTGCACTGCTGCCTCATGCAGGTACAGGGGTAGGGGGGGCCTGACAACTGGGGATGGGCCCCCCATTTGTTAAGTGACCCGGGCCCCCCAAAGGCTTAATCCGGCCCTGCATGGTGGCATTCTAAAACAGAAACAAGATGGCACCGTGCATGCGCAGAAGTAAAATCAGAGGTCATTTTGGTTAGGGATTAAAGTTTCCCTGCAGTAGCGCTCTCCAGCTTCAATAGCAAACCAGTCTCATCTCACACAGGTATGAAAGGGGAGGGAGTTGCGTGTGCAACTTACTCTGCAATCGCATTTTGTGATTCCACTTGTGTCTGACTCTAAATAAGGCCAAGGGGTAAATGTCATAGGGTCCGGGTTGCTGGATGTGTGGGGCTTTGGGCGAGAATGTTGCCTTGTATACGATTGCAACTTTAAAAATACACCTCCGGCAACTTGGACCATTACATTTACCTCCATGTATTAGTTTTTGCTTAGAATCATCTGTATTTAAGGACACTGACGCATTGTCGATTCGCATCACAACCCACGAACTTTACCCATATGTATGAAGATCTGTACTGTACTCTGCTCTTCCTCCAAAGTATAACTAAAGTTACCCAAATAAATAGAAGTTGTTGATAATACCCTGGTTTAGCAGAATAGTAATCATCAAGATGAATAGTCTCCTAAGGGTACTATACTCTTTCAAAGTGCTTAGAAAAATATACAATATGTTACGTTTTATATCAGGTTGAAAGCTAATAGAAAGAAATCTACTAACCTTAAAAGGTCTGTTGGAAACTGCGGAAGAGGACATGTTACTATGCCACACACCATGGTTTAACTTAACTTGTTTGAAAAGGTTGGTCTGAATTGAGCTAGATGCAGCAAACTATTAAAGTTAGCTACCCTAGTAGACCTCACCAAGGAGACTGGGTCTTACTCTTTTAGTGGTCATTTACTATTCACTTCTCATGTCAATTATAACATATGTGTAATACACCCCATAAATAATGCCCTTTGCCATAAATATATACACCTACAGTATACCTGCAAATCCTTACTTTACCCTGGAGTTGGGCAGTACAGATGGTGTAATGGCTATCATTACAGCCACACAGCACTGATGTCATGACGTCCCACCATGGCCCTAACTGTGTGGCGTTTGTATATTCCCCCTTACTTTCCTCTGGGTATTCAGGTTTCCTCCCACAATCCAAAAAAACACTAATAGGTTAATTGGCTTCTGACAAAAAAATAACTATAGTGTGTAAGTGTAAATGGGCAGACTAAATGGGCCAAGTGGTTCTTATCTGCCATTTAATTGGCTAGAGACATGTCTGCTTTATCACAGATCCAAAACAAAGCATAGACTTGGTCCACTTTACCACAGATTAATCTTGCCATACCTGAAGTTCTTTGAATGTTGGTTATACTATTTCCTAAAATCTTGTACTAATGCTCTCAAACACTCATGACAAATTGTTTCTTCAAACACATATGCCATTACTCCCAGTGTCCTTATCTCAGTACCATATAACTTGCTTATAGACTTCCAGCTGCAACTCTAATCTGCATGAAAAAATTAAGCATAGTGATGAAATAAAAATCAGAGAATGGATAGCCAGAAGCTTTACCTAATTTTTCAAATAAAATGTCTATAACATTTAATAGACATCATATCCTACAAATTGCAAAAAAAGTTTTTTTTGTTTGTTTTGTTTTTTATCAGCCTCTTACCTGTATTGGCAAGGTTTCATTTAATCTGGCTCTTTTATTTATTTTAATTATCTTCGCAGCCTGGGCTGTGTGCTGCTCACCTCACCTGCTCAGACTGTGCTGGGGTTCTTGGGACTTTGGACCCTCTCCAAAAGAACAAATTTCCTGTTCTCTTGTCTGATGAAGCCAGAATGCCCCTTAGGGGATATGTTTTTTTCAGGGCCTCCTTTGTTGAAACTATATGGGGCCCTTTAACATCCCCAACACCCAGAACCATAAGGTCCATTGGGGGCAAGAGTCATCATGAATACCTATCCCAAAAGACTTGGTTAGGCTCCTTTCTCCCTGAGATGGGCCAAAACATATTGAGAAGTAGAAACAACAAAGAGAATTCAAATGGCGCATTAAGGGATGGGGTTGTGAATGTATAAGACTACAGTCAATTGGTAAAATAGAAGTTTTTTACAAAAGGGAATATATACATAAGAACAATATCCTAGTCACTGTCTAAAAGTACCACTTTACAACATAAATCAAAACAACTCTGGCACATCTTATTCAGTCATTGTTATACATTGAAGTGCCAAAAGTCTTGAGATTTCCTTGTATCTTATAGGATGGCATAGTGCAGCAAACTGACATGGCATTATGTCCACAAGTGAATTATAGACCTCTGGAGAGATGTTAACCCATGCCATCGCGATAGCTTCCCACAGGTCCCTGATATTTGTAGGTGCAGGATCTTGAGTGCGAATGGACCTCTTCACCATGTCCCATAAATGCTTGATTAGGTTCATGTTGGGCAAACATGGTGGCCACACTATTCATTGGAACTCTCCAGAATGCTCCAAAAACCAATTTCTGGACAACTTTGGACCCATGACTTGATGCAGTATCCTGCTAAAATATTCCATTGTTGTAGGGGTACAAGTCTATGAAAGGCTGAAAACGGTCACCAAGCACTGCAATGTAGCCAACCCAAGCCATGTGAATACACCCCACACCATTATGGAACCACCACCAGCCTGCACGTTGCCTTATTGACAAATTGGGTCCATGGCCTATTGGGTCTGTGCCACACCTGAACCCTACCATCAGCCCTAAACAACATAAACTGACTCATCAGACCACTCCATATGTTGCAGGCCCTCCAGGGTCCAATTAGTGATGTCACGAGTCAGGGAAGGAGCTGTGTCTGGTGTTGTAGTGTTTACAGTAGTGATGTGCACCGGACATTTTTCGGGTTTTGTGTTTTGGTTTTGGATTCGGTTCCACGGCCGTGTTTTGGATTCGGATGCGTTTTGGCAAAACCTCACCGAAAATTTTTTGTCGGATTCGGGTGTGTTTTGGATTCGGGTGTTTTTTTTCAAAAACCCCTAAAAAACAGCTTAAATCATAGAATTTGGGGGTCATTTTGATCCCATAGTATTATTAACCTCAATTACCATAATTTCCACTCATTTCCAGTCTATTCTGAACACCTCACAATATTATTTTTAGTCCTACAATTTGCACCAAGGTCGCTGGATGACTAAGCTAAGCGACCCAAGTGGCCGACACAAACACCTGGCCCATCTAGGAGTGGCACTGCAGTGTCAGACAGGATGGCCGATTTAAAAAATAGTCCCCAAACAGCACATGATGCAAAGAAAAAAAGAGGCACACCAAGGTGGCTGTTTGACTAAGCTAAGCGACACAAGTGGTCGACACAAACACCTGGCCCATCTAGGAGTGGCACTGCAGTGTCAATCAAGACAGGATGGCACTTCCAAAAAATTGTCCCCAAACAGCACATGATGCAAAGAAAAAATTAGGCGCACCAAGGTGGCTGTGTGACTAAGCTTAGCGACACAAGTGTCTGACACAAACACCTGGCCCATCTAGGAGTGGCACTGCAGTGTCAATCAAGACAGGATGGCACTTCCAATAAATTGTCCCCAAACAGCACATGATGCAAAGAAAAAAAGAGGCGCACCAAGGTGGCTGTGTGACTAAGCTAAGCGACACAAGTGGTCGACACAAACACCTGGCCCATCTAGGAGTGGCACTGCAGTGTCAGGCAGAATGGCACTTCCAAAAAATTGTCCCCAAACAGCACATGATGCAAAGAAAAAAAGAGGCGCACCAAGGTGGCTGTGTGACTAAGCTAAGCGACACAAGTGGCCGACACAAACACCTGGCCCATCTAGGAGTGGCACTGCAGTGTCAGGCAGGATGGCACTTCCAAAAAATTGTCCCCAAACAGCACATGATGCAAAGAAAAAAATAGGCACACCAAGGTGGCTGTGTGACTAAGTTAAGCGACACAAATGGCCAACACAAACACCTGGCCCATCTAGGAGTGGCACTGCAGTGTCAATCAAGACAGGATGGCACTTCCAAAAAATTGTCCCCAAACAGCACATGATGCAAAGTAAAAAAGAGGCGCACCAAGGTGGCTGTGTGACTAAGCTAAGCGACACAAGTGGCCGACACAAACACCTGGCCCATCTAGGAGTGGCACTGCAGTGTCAGACAGGATGGCACTTCCAATAAATTGTCCCCAAACAGCACATGATGCAAAGAAAAATGAAAGAAAAAAGAGGTGCAAGATGGAATTGTCCTTGGGCCCTCCCACCCACCCTTATGTTGTATAAACAGGACATGCACAATTTAACGAACCCATCATTTCAGCGACAGGGTCTGCCACACGACTGTGACTGAAATGACTGGTTGGTTTGTGCCCCCACCAAAAAAGAAGCAATCAATCTCTCCTTGCACAAACTGGCTCTACAGAGGCAAGATGTCCACCTCATCATCATCCTCCGATTCCTCACCCCTTTCACTGTGTACATCCCCCTCCTCACAGATTATTAATTTGTCCCCACTGGAATCCACCATCTCAGGTCCCCGTGTACTTTCTGGAGGCAATTGCTGCTGGTGAATGTCTCCACGGAGGAATTGATTATAATTCATTTTGATGAACATCATCTTCTCCACATTTTCTGGAAGTAACCTCGTACGCCGATTGCTGGCAAGGTGAGCGGCTGCACTAAACACTCTTTCGGAGTACACACTGGAGGGAGGGCAACTTAGGTAGAATAAAGCCAGTTTGTGCAAGGGCCTCCAAATTGCCTCTTTTTCCTGCCAGTATACGTACGGACTGTCTGACGTGCCTACTTGGATGCGGTCACTCATATAATCCTCCACCATTCTTTCCATGGTGAGAGAATCATATGCAGTGACAGTAGACGACATGTCAGTAATCATTGGCAGGTCCTTCAGTCAGGACCAGATGTCAGCACTCGCTCCAGACTGCCCTGCATCACCGCCAGCGGGTGGGCTAGGAATTCTTAGCCTTTTGCTCGCACCCCCAGTTGCGGGAGAATGTGAAGGAGGAGATGTTGACGGGTCACATTCCGCTTGATTTGACATTTTTCTCACCAGCAGGTCTTTGAACCTCTGCAGACTTGTGTCTGCCGGAAAGAGAGATACAACGTAGGTTTTAAATTTAGGATCGAGCACGGTGGCCAAAATGTAGTGCTCTGATTTCAACAGATTGACCACCCGTGAATCCTGGTTAAGCGAATTAAGGGCTCCATCCACAAGTCCCACATGCCTAGCGGAATCGCTCTGTTTTAGCTCCTCCTTCAATGTCTCCAGCTTCTTCTGCAAAAGCCTGATGAGGGGAATGACCTGACTCAGGCTGGCAGTGTCTGAACTGACTTCACGTGTGGCAAGTTCAAAGGGTTGCAGAACCTTGCACAACGTTGAAATCATTCTCCACAGCGCTTGAGTCAGGTGCATTCCCCCTCCTTTCCCTATATCGTGGGCAGATGTTTAGGCTTGAATGGCCTTTTGCTGCTCCTCCATCCTCTGAAGCATATAGAGGGTTGAATTCCACCTCGTTACCACCTCTTGCTTCAGATGATGGCAGGGCAGGTTCAGGAATGTTTGGTGGTGCTCCAGTCTTCTGTACGCGGTGCCTGAATGCCGAAAGTGGCCCGCAATTCTTCGGGCCACCGATAGCATCTCTTGCACGCCCCTGTCATTTTTTAAATAATTCTGCACCACTGCTGGAATTTGCCCAGATGTGATGCACGCACAATATTGCTGGCGTTGTCTGATGTCACAAATCCCCAGGAGAGTCCAATTGGGGTAAGCCATTCTGCGATGATCTTCCTCAGTTGCCGTAAGAGGTTGTCAGCTGTGTGCCTATTCTGGAAAGCGGTGATACAAAGCGTAGCCTGCCTAGGAACGAGTTGGCATTTGCGAGATGCTGCTACTGGTGCCGCCGCTGCTGTTCTTGCTGCAGGAGGCAATACATCTACCCAGTGGGCTGTCACAGTCATATAGTCCTGAGTCTGCCCTGCTCCACTTGTCCACATGTCCGTGGTTAAGTGGACATTGGGTACAACTGCATTTTTTAGGACACTGGTGAGTCTTTTTCTGAGGTCTGTGTACATTTTCGGTATCGCCTGCCTAGAGAAATGGAACCTAGATGGTATTTGGAACCAGGGACACAGTACCTCAATCAAGTCTATAGTTGCCTCTGAATTAACGATGGATACCGGAACCACGTTTCTCACCGCCCAGGCTGCCAAGGCCTGAGTTATCTGCTTTGCAGCAGGATGACTGCTGTGATATTTCATCTTCCTCGCAAAAGGACTGTTGGACAGTCAATTGCTTACTGGAAGTAGTACAAGTGGTCTTCCGATTTCCCCTCTTGGATGACGATCGACTCCCAGCAGCAACAACAGCAGCGCCAGGCGTTACACTCAAGGATGCATCGGAGGAATCCCAGGCAGGAGAGGACTCGTCAGACTTGACAGTGACATGGCCTGCAGGACTATTGGCTTTCCTGGGTAAGGAGGAAATTGACACTGAGGGAGTTGGTGGTGTGGTTTGCAGGAGCTTGGTTACAAGAGGAAGGGATTTAGTGGTCAGTGGACTGCTTCCGCTGTCACCCAAAGTTTTTGAACTTGTCACTGACTTCTGATGAATGCGGTCCAGGTGACGTATAAGGGAGGATGTTCCGAGGTGGTTAACGTCCTTACCCCTACTTATTACAGCTTGACAAAGGCAACACACGGCTTGACACCTGTTGTCCGCATTTGTATTGAAATAATTCCACACCGAAGAGCTGATTTTTTTTGTATTTTGACCAGGCATGTCAATGGCCATATTCCTCCCACGGACAACAGGTGTCTCCCCGGGTGCCTGACTTAAACAAACCACCTCACCATCAGAATCCTCCTTGTCAATTTCCTCCCCAGCGCCAGCAAAACCCATATCCTCATCCTGGTGTACTTCAACAGTGACATCTTCAATTTGACTATCAGCAACTGGACTGCGGGTGCTCCTTCCAGCACTTGCAGGGGGCGTGCAAATGGTGGAAGGCGCAAGCTCTTCCCGTCCAGTGTTGGGAAGGTCAGGCATCGCAACTGACACAATTGGACTCTCCTTGGGGATTTGTGATTTAGAAAAACGCACAGTTCTTTGCTGTGCTTTTGCCAGCTTAAGTCTTTTCTTTTTTCTAGCAAGAGGATGAGTGCTTGCATCCTCATGTGAAGCTGAACCTCTAGCTATGAACATAGGCCAGGGCCTCAGCCGTTCCTTGCCACTCCGTGTCGTAAATGGCATATTGGCAAGTTTACGCTACTCCTCAGACGCTTTTAATTTAGATTTTTGGGTCATTTTACTGAACTTTTGTGTTTTGGATTTTACATGCTCTCTACTATGACATTGGGCATCGACCTTGGCAGACGACGTTGATGGCATTTCATCGTCTCAGCCATGACTAGTGGCAGCAGCTTCAGCACGAGGTGGAAGTGGATCTTGATCTTTCCCTATTTTAACCTCCACATTTTTGTTCTCCATTTTTTAATGTGTGGAATTATATGCCAGTATCAATAGCAATGGCCTACTACTATATTTACTGCGCACAACTGAAATGCACCACAGGTATAGAATGTAGATGGATAGTATACTTAATGGATGACGACACAGAGGTAGGTACAGCAGTGGCCTACCGTACTGCTATAAATAGTATACTGGTGGACACTGTGTCAGCAAACTGCAAAACTAAAATGCACCACAGGTATAGAATGTAGATGGATAGTATACTTAATGGATGACGACACAGAGGTAGGTACACCAGTGGCCTACCGTACTGCTATATATAGTATACTGGTGGACACTGTCAGCAAACTGCAAAACTAAAATGCACCACAGGTATAGAATGTAGATGGATAGTATACTTAATGGATGACGACACAGATGTAGGTACAGCAGTGGCCTACCGTACTGCTATATATAGTATATTGATGGACACTGTCAGCAAACTGCAAAACTAAAATGCACCACAGGTATAGAATGTAGATGGATAGTATACTTAATGGATGACGACACAGAGGTAGGTACAGCAGTGGCCTACCATACTGCTATATATAGTATACTGGTGGACACTGTCAGCAAACTGCAAAACTAAAATGCACCACAGGTATAGAATGTAGATGGATAGTATACTTAATGGATGATGACACAGAGGTAGGTACAGCAGTGGCCTACCGTACTGCTATATATAGTATACTGGTGGACACTGAGTCAGCAAACTGCAAAACTAAAATGCACCACAGGTATAGAATGTAGATGGATATTGGATAGTATACTTAATGGATGACGAGTCTTGACGATTCAGAGGTAGGTACAGCAGTGGCCTACCATATTGCTATATATAGTATACTGGTGGACACTGTCAGCAAACTGCAAAACTAAAATGCACCACAGGTATAGAATGTAGATGGATATTGGATAGTATACTTAATGGATGACGACACAGAGGTAGGTACAGCAGTGGCCTACCGTACTGCTATATATAGTATACTGGTGGACACTGTGTCAGCAAACTGCAAAACTAAAATGCACCACAGGTATAGAATGTAGATGGATAGTATACTTAATGGATGACGACACAGAGGTAGGTACAGCAGTGGCCTACCGTACTGCTATATATAGTATACTGGTGGACACTGTCAGCAAATTGCAAAACTGAAATGCACCACAGGTATAGAATGTAGATGGATAGTATACTTAATGGATGACGACACAGATGTAGGTACAGCAGTGGCCTACCGTACTGCTATATATAGTATACTGGTGGACACTGTCAGCAAACTGCAAAACTAAAATGCACCACAGGTATAGAATGTAGATGGATAGTATACTTAATGGATGACGACACAGAGGTAGGTACAGCAGTGGCCTACCGTACTGCTCTATATAGTATACTGGTGGACACTGTCAGCAAACTGCAAAACTAAAATGCACCACAGGTATAGAATGTAGATGGATAGTATACTTAATGGATGACGACACAGAGGTAGGTACAGCAGTGGCCTACCGTACTGCTATATATAGTATACTGGTGGACACTGTCAGCAAACTGCAAAACTAAAATGCACCACAGGTAAAGAATGTAGATGGATAGTATACTTAATGGATGACGACACAGAGGTAGGTACAGCAGTGGCCTACCGTACTGCTATATATAGTATACTGGTGGACACTGTCAGCAAACTGCAAAACTAAAATGCACCACAGGTATAGAATGTAGATGGATAGTATACTTAATGGATGATGACAGAGGTAGGTACAGCAGTGGCCTACCGTACTGCTATATATAGTATACTGGTGGTGGACACTGTCAGCAAACTGCAAAACTAAAATGCACCACAGGTATAGAATGTAGATGGATAGTATACTTAATGGATGATGACACAGAGGTAGGTACAGCAGTGGCCTACCGTACTGCTATATATAGTATACTGGTGGACACTGTCAGCAAACTGCAAAACTAAAATGCACCACAGGTATAGAATGTAGATGGATAGTATACTTAATGGATGACGACACAGAGGTAGGTACAGCAGTGGCCTACCGTACTGCTATATATAGTATACTGGTGGACACTGTCAGCAAACTGCAAAACTAAAATGCACCACAGGTATAGAATGTAGATGGATAGTATACTTAATGGATGACGACACAGAGGTAGGTACAGCAGTGGCCTACCGTACTGCTATATATAGTATACTGGTGGACACTGTCAGCAAACTGCAAAACTAAAATGCACCACAGGTATAGAATGTAGATGGATAGTATACTTAATGGATGACGACACAGAGGTAGGTACAGCAGTGGCCTACCGTACTGCTATATATAGTATACTGGTGGACACTGTCAGCAAACTGCAAAACTAAATAGCACCACAGGTATAGAATGTAGATGGATAGTATACTTAATGGATGACGACACAGAGGTAGGTACAGCAGTGGCCTACCGTACTGCTATATATAGTATACTGGTGGACACTGTCAGCAAACTGCAAAACTAAAATGCACCACAGGTATATAATGTAGATGGATAGTATACTTAATGGATGACGACACAGAGGTAGGTACAGCAGTGGCCTACCGTACTGCTATATATAGTATACTGGTGGACACTGTCAGCAAACTGCATAACTAAAATGCACCACAGGTATAGAATGTAGATGGATAGTATACTTAATGGATGACGACACAGAGGTAGGTACAGCAGTGGCCTACCGTACTGCTATATATAGTATACTGGTGGTGGACACTGTCAGCAAACTGCAAAACTAAAATGCACCACAGGTATAGAATGTAGATGGATAGTATACTTAATGGATGACGACACAGAGGTAGGTACAGCAGTGGCCTACCGTACTGCTATATATAGTATACTGGTGGACACTGTCAGCAAACTGCAAAACTAAAATGCACCACAGGTATAGAATGTAGATGGATAGTATACTTAATGGATGACGACACAGAGGTAGGTACAGCAGTGGCCTACCGTACTGCTATATATAGTATACTGGTGGACACTGTCAGCAAACTGCAAAACTAAAATGCACCACAGGTAAAGAATGTAGATGGATAGTTTACTTAATGGATGACGACACACAGGTAGGTACAGCAGTGGCCTACCGTACTGCTATATATAGTATACTGGTGGACACTGTCAGCAAACTGCAAAACTAAAATGCACCACAGGTATAGAATGTAGATGGATAGTATACTTAATGCATGACGACACAGAGGTAGGTACAGCAGTGGCCTACCGTACTGCTATATATAGTATACTGGTGGACACTGTGTCAGCAAACTGCAAAACTAAAATGCACCACAGGTATAGAATGTAGATGGATATTGGATAGTATACTTAATGGATGACGAGTCTTGACGATTCAGAGGTAGGTACAGCAGTGGCCTACCATATTGCTATATATAGTATACTGGTGGACACTGTCAGCAAACTGCAAAACTAAAATGCACCACAGGTATAGAATGTAGATGGATTTTGGATAGTATACTTAATGGATGACGACACAGAGGTAGGTACAGCAGTGGCCTACCGTACTGCTATATATAGTATACTGGTGGACACTGTGTCAGCAAACTGCAAAACTAAAATGCACCACAGGTATAGAATGTAGATGGATAGTATACTTAATAGATGACGACACAGAGGTAGGTACAGCAGTGGCCTACCGTACTGCTATATATAGTATACTGGTGGACACTGTCAGCAAATTGCAAAACTGAAATGCACCACAGGTATAGAATGTAGATGGATAGTATACTTAATGGATGACGACACAGATGTAGGTACAGCAGTGGCCTACCGTACTGCTATATATAGTATACTGGTGGACACTGTCAGCAAACTGCAAAACTAAAATGCACCACAGGTATAGAATGTAGATGGATAGTATACTTAATGGATGACGACACAGAGGTAGGTACAGCAGTGGCCTACCGTACTGCTCTATATAGTATACTGGTGGACACTGTCAGCAAACTGCAAAACTAAAATGCACCACAGGTATAGAATGTAGATGGATAGTATACTTAATGGATGACGACACAGAGGTAGGTACAGCAGTGGCCTACTGTACTGCTATATATAGTATACTGGTGGACACTGTCAGCAAACTGCAAAACTAAAATGCACCACAGGTAAAGAATGTAGATGGATAGTATACTTAATGGATGATGACACAGAGGTAGGTACAGCAGTGGCCTACCGTACTGCTATATATGGTATACTGGTGGACACTGTCAGCAAACTGCAAAACTAAAATGCACCACAGGTAAAGAATGTAGATGGATAGTATACTTAATGGATGATGACACAGAGGTAGGTACAGCAGTGGCCTACCGTACTGCTATATATAGTATACTGGTGGTGGACACTGTCAGCAAACTGCAAAACTAAAATGCACCACAGGTATAGAATGTAGATGGATAGTATACTTAATGGATGACGACACAGAGGTAGGTACAGCAGTGGCCTACCGTACTGCTATATATAGTATACTGGTGGACACTGTCAGCAAACTGCAAAACTAAAATGCACCACAGGTATAGAATGTAGATGGATAGTATACTTAATGGATGACGACACAGAGGTAGGTACAGCAGTGGCCTACCGTACTGCTATATATAGTATACTGGTGGACACTGTCAGCAAACTGCAAAACTAAAATGCACCACAGGTATAGAATGTAGATGGATAGTATACTTAATGGATGACGACACAGAGGTAGGTACAGCAGTGGCCTACCGTACTGCTATATATAGTATACTGGTGGACACTGTCAGCAAACTGCAAAACTAAAATGCACCACAGGTATAGAATGTAGATGGATAGTATACTTAATGGATGACGACACAGAGGTAGGTACAGCAGTGGCCTACCGTACTGCTATATATAGTATACTGGTGGACACTGTCAGCAAACTGCAAAACTAAAATGCACCACAGGTATAGAATGTAGATGGATAGTATACTTAATGGATGACGACACAGAGGTAGGTACAGCAGTGGCCTATCGTACTGCAATATATAGTATACTGGTGGACACTGTCAGCAAACTGCAAAACTAAATTGCACCACAGGTAAAGAATGTAGATGGATAGTATACTTAATGGATGACGACACAGAGGTAGGTACAGCAGTGGCCTACCGTACTGCTATATATAGTATACTGGTGGTGGACACTGTCAGCAAACTGCAAAACTAAAATGCACCACAGGTATAGAATGTAGATGGATAGTATACTTAATGGATGACGACACAGAGGTAGGTACAGCAGTGGCCTACCATACTGATATATATAGTATACTGGTGGACACTGTCAGCAAACTGCAAAACTAAAATGCACCACAGGTATAGAATGTAGATGGATAGTATACTTAATGGATGACGACACAGAGGTAGGTACAGCAGTGGCCTACCGTACTGCTATATATAGTATACTGGTGGACACTGTCAGCAAACTGCAAAACTAAAATGCACCACAGGTATAGAATGTAGATGGATCGTATACTTAATGGATGACGACACAGAGGTAGGTACAGCAGTGGCCTACCGTACTGCTATATATAGTATACTGGTGGACACTGTCAGCAAACTGCAAAACTAAAATGCACCACAGGTATAGAATGTAGATGGATAGTATACTTAATGGATGACGACACAGAGGTAGGTACAGCAGTGGCCTACCGTACTGCTATATATAGTATACTGGTGGACACTGTCAGCAAACTGCAAAACTAAAATGCACCACAGGTATAGAATGTAGATGGATAGTATACTTAATGGATGACGACACAGAGGTAGGTACAGCAGTGGCCTACCGTACTGCTATATATAGTATACTGGTGGACACTGTCAGCAAACTGCAAAACTAAATTGCACCACAGGTAAAGAATGTAGATGGATAGTATACTTAATGGATGACGACACAGAGGTAGGTAGAGCAGTGGCCTACCGTACTGCTATATATAGTATACTGGTGGTGGACACTGTCAGCAAACTGCAAAACTAAAATGCACCACAGGTATAGAATGTAGATGGATAGTATACTTAATGGATGACGACACAGAGGTAGGTACAGCAGTGGCCTACCGTACTGCTATATATAGTATACTGGTGGATACTGTGTCAGCAAACTGCAAAACTAAAATGCACCACAGTTATAGAATGTAGATGGATAGTATACTTAATGGATGACGACACAGAGGTAGGTACAGCAGTGCACTCTGCACTGTACTCCTCCTATATAATATTAATTATACTGGTGGTCCCCAGTCCCCACAATAAAGCAGCACACTGAGCACAGATATGGAGTGTTTTTCAGGCAGACAACGTATACTGGTGGTCACAGTCAGCAAAACTCTGCACTGTACTCCTGCTATAGCTGCTCCCCAGTCCCCACAATTAAGCAGTGTGAGCACTCAGCACAGATATATTATGCAGCACACAGAGCACAGATATGGTATGGAGCGTTTTTTTCAGGCAGAGAACGGATAAAAACTGGTGGTCACTTATCAGCAAAACTCTGCACTGTACTCCTCCTAACAGCTGCTCCCCAGTCCTCCCCACAATTAAGCAATAAACCAATCAACTTCAACAATAAACGGAGAGGATGCCAGCCACGTCCTCTCCCTATCATCTCCAATGCACGAGTGAAAATGGCGGCGATGCGCGGCTGCTTATATAGAATCCGAATCTCGCGAGAATCCGACAGCGGGATGATGACGTTCGGGCGCACTCGGGTTAGCCGAGCAAGGCGGGAAGGTTCGAACCTGCCTCGGACCCATGTAAAAAGGGTGAAGTTCGGGGGGGTTCGGTTTCCGAGAAACTGAACCTGCTCATCACTAGTTTACAGGGACACGTTTGTGGATCTTCTGCTCCCATTTCCCACATAAGCTAAAGAAGGCTGCACTGACCTTCTGGATATGCATCTGGTACTTCCTGCATTGAATGTGGATGTCATTTCACCCAGTGTCACTTGCTTGCTGCCACGGACAATTATGGCCTGATGCCGCTGGTCATGATCATTAAGTACCTGTGGTGACCACTGCACTGTCCACGGTGGGTGGTAATGAATTTCATGAGGTATTCCCAGTACATCCCACCCTTTAGAATTTTCTTTGTTTGATGCCCTTACATAGATATGAAATGATTGGACAGTATCCCCCTTCTCATTGTTTAATTTATACAGAGAGATTACCTCTACAGATCCTCCATAGATCTACTCAAGGAAGAATTTTATATCTTACACTAATGAGTTCCACCAAGAGGTGGGATTTGGTAAATGGAATGACATATCTTTAACATAGTGCTCCAAATATAAAGAATGTTATTATTACATGACCATATGATAAACTGGGCTTTGTTCCTTTTTTGTTAATAAAGTATATTTGGTGCTTTCATACATCCTCACCTGTCAACACAGACTGCACTTAGCTGATAGTATACATTGCTTATAGGTAGTTTAGTACTGTAGGTCTTATTAATGTTTGTAAGAAATCAAATTATAAAGCATCTGGGCAAAACTATGTTTCACTACAGGTGGGGACTATTTAAAACGTGCAGATTGATTTAGATTTGAGTGGGGTGTGCGGCTTCATAACCATTGTGTATAGTTGCACCAACCCTCCATTCCCTGCAATAGTTGCACCAGTTTTCCATTTCCAGCAACAGATCTGGGGACACGCATAATTAAGTCTGCATGCATGTACATGCCCTTACTGCATTTGGCTTCTGTTTGCCTGATTCCTCCCACATCTGTTCTGGCTCTCCAGATATAATGTTGTGCAAGGTGCTCTAAAAATAATCTAGATATGGACATTTGTGTACTTTTTCTTCTACTGTATACGCAGTATGAAAATGTATACTTCACTAGAAAAACACAGAGATATGTCCACATTTAAACAAGCCCCAATGAATAAAAATCTGTGGAATTTTAGCATGGAATGGAAATGTAATGCTTGAATAATTCAACATACAGCTTATTCAGTAACACGGTACAAACAAATGGAAACTAAAGTGCGCTTTACTTTAGACACACATTTTCCAGTCTCTTTTTCATTGTTCTGTTTGCACACATTATCACATGAGACAAATGTCATGCCATGTTCTGAAACTTTACACGACAGGGTAAAACTTTAAAGCTCAATGGTGGAAATGGCATCAATGACTTACTAAGTTTTCATTTATTCAATATGTGAAAAAGCATACAAAAATGGATGGAGTGAATGAGACTTTGGAGCTTCAATTGCCTGAGAATTAATGTCAGGGATCCTCTAGCTGTGTCCGGTTGCTGAGGTTACCTACATTGTACAGAATGGGAAAACAGCAGATTTGTTTTGTACCATGTTAACAGCTATCAGAATGACAAACAGCTATTCAATTGAACTGCTAAAACTCTAGTTTATTCTTCATTAGAAAAAGGTTTTCGGTTAAAGGGAATTGAAAAAAAGCAGTCTAGACAGCAACCCTGGGTCATGCCAAAATCAGTAGTAACACTGGTAACAGACTGCCTGCATGGTGTTCTATACCAACTAGATCTCATATATTTTCATTAAGGAGTGCGAGTGCTAGCAGTCTGTGATGTTCTTTTAATTGACAAGTGACTGTGATACACTGTCTACAAACAAAACACACAAAATAACAATTACTTTCAAATATACACAAATGGAAACATTAAACAAAGAAAATTGGTTTCATGGCATGCTTAAAATGCAATCAGATATAGACAAACGTGACTAACTTTACCATCCCTGCTCTGTAACAGAGGTGACCTTCTTACTTACTTATCTAGACAAGAATTAGGATAAATGACATAAAGGTTAAAGAGCAAGTTTAAAAATTAGATTCCAGACTTAAAGTAAGTGAAGGAGGTTGTTGCATTTTTAGATGTTCAAAGTCAGGAATCCTGCATGTTAACCTTGAATGACCTTGAATAAATGAGTTCATTGTGATATATAACTGATTATATAGTACATGTATAGCTGTTTGTAGAACTGTGTGTGGCCTATGTCCATATCTTTGTAGCATCTAGGGATGTAACTACTCGCCCCCACCTTGCAGTCATCCATTGCAAGCTAAATGTTAAAGACCTTTTAGATGTTTTAATTTTTAGTTGTAATGCACCATAGCTGTGCCTTGTTTTGCACTTGATACAGGAGTGTCATTGCAAATGTTATTGGTACAACAAACACAAGTGATACCAACATCCTGCTGATTGACAAAGAACAAGTATTTTATATCATATACTTTTGCTTCCACTTCAATTAAATAGAGTACATACTGTTCATCTGGTGATGCTCACAATACACTGGGTCCAGTGAAGACTCTTAGGGTGGTATTCAATTCTTTTTACCGCCTTCCACACCCATTCTGTTTTTGATGACGGGCATGGTATAATCATTTCAGCTCACTACCCCCAGGTTAGCTAGGACTCCCAACCCATTACGCAGCTAAATCTGATTACTTTGGGCGCGAAATGTGCGATTACGGGGATCACTTTAGAAAGAAGATTGGGCGTGATATATCATTTGAATACCACCCTAACAGTCTACCCAGATGGGGATGGATGTAATGTCCCCCGAGATCGGGGGAGGTGCGAGAAGCTTGCCGATCTCTGACTTTTTTTTAAAGGTGCAATCACTTACAAGGCAAAACCATGTCTTGTAAGTGATTGCCCCTTTAAATAAACATCAGAGATCAGCCGGCCTCTTGCACCTCCGGTGATCTCAGGTGTCATTACATCTGGCCCATGGTCACCTCTTCTCTCTGTAATTACTGTTTGTATTGCTAATGTCCTTCTCCAGTTAAATTAGCGTTTATGTGATTGAGTAGCTCATTGAGGAACAGAGAGTAGAACATTGGGGGTCATTCCGAGTTGTTCGCTCGTTATTTTTTTCTCGCAACGGAGCGATTAGTCGCTAATGCGCATGCGCAATGTCCGCAGTGCGACTGCGCCAAGTAAATTTGCTATGCAGTTAGGTATTTTACTCACGCCATTACGAGGTTTTTTCTTCGTTCTGGTGATCGAATTGTGATTGACAGGAAGTGGGTGTTTCTGGGCGGAAACTGGCCGTTTTATGGGTGTGTGCGAAAAAACGCTACCGTTTCTGGGAAAAACGCGGGAGTGGCTGGAGAAACGGAGGAGTGTCTGGGCGAACGCTGGGTGTGTTTGTGACGTCAAACCAGGAACGACAAGCACTGAACTGATCGCAGATGCCGAGTAAGTCTGAAGCTACTCAGAAACTGCTAAGAAGTGTCTATTCGCAATTCTGCTAATCTTTCGTTCGCAATTGTGATAAGCTAAGATTCACTCCCAGTAGGCGGCGGCTTAGCGTGTGCAAAGCTGCTAAAAGCAGCTTGCGAGCGAACAACTCGGAATGACCACCATTATTGGACTGTTGCAGTCTTTGGGAGTCCTGATTGATTTGAGGCATGCAGCACCCTAGGCAATATAAATTTTAAGTTTTGCGTGGACTTAACAAAGAAGGAGGCATGCCTATGGACCCTGATTGTCTGTCGTTGGTAAACTAATATTTGTGCAGATAGCACGATTTTTATGAAATAAACTCTCATGCTGAAAGTATGAAAATATATGGTTAATTCTACATAACATAAGGCTAAATTGACAGCCAGTCCCCAGGGTACTATTGCAGTTCTTCAACATTGGGGGGATGCATCAACACCTGCAAGGATAGTATGGGCACTGTGAACTGAAGCTGGTTCTGGTATTTCCAAGTAAGCTCGACTGGCAATGAGGAGAAAATTTGTATAGTTCCTTTAACCAAGAAGTGGCTTTATTCTTCTGATGACTCAGGTTCTCCCTTGTTCCACAATGAAGGAGCCAGGAGGGCGGTTTCAACTTCCACAGTTGCAGCCAAAATCCCAGCACATGCCCTAGGAAAAGACCTCTCCTGAAAGAAACCCATGCACCAGTCACCTCAACCATCACTGCCCAAACAACAGCAGACTACATGATCACCCAGCCCCGGCACCCTGAATGAGGCAGATCATGTTCCCTGTCATTTCGTCTTCCTTGTCTTCCTTCCTTTTTCTATCATTCAGCTTGATCTTTTTTTAATATGTTGTCGTGTTTAAGTTATGATGGAGTAATTCAATACATGATGTTGTTACACTGAGTGCAATATGTCTTGTATTATGCTATTACAGTATGTATGCCTTATTCATATTTCATGATGTATTGTGTTTGGCTGGTTAAATGCAGTAAAATGATTGAACGTCATGTCCTCTGCAAATGTTTTTTTGTTTTTTTTAGATATTTTATGCAATATACTGTTTGATATATTTTTGTCAATAAAAAAGGCTAGATATGTGCTATAGCATGGTCGAACCACATTATTATGAGTGACCACCAGCTAGGTGCAGTGACCATCCGTTTGCTTCGGAGCCCCATACACAGCAGGGTTCACTGAACTGTCATTTTAGACACGTCTGGTAGCCCCAGGTTCATTTTGATGGCGAGCTGCTCCACTGTAGTGTATCAGTCAGCCCTCACGCACCTTCATAGCCAATGTTCACCTTCCGCAGTTTCCACGTCAGTTATTCGCAATGGTGCCGTTTATCCAGTCATTATACACCTTCACCACAGCAGCACACGAAGAGTTCACAAACTGCGCTGTTTCAGAAATACTGCAACCCTTGGCCCGAAAGCTTATAATCATCCCTTTTTGCAATTCAGATAATTCACCTGTTATACCCATGACAGCAACGAGTGATATGTGCAGACATCCTATCGCACACCCGGGGCGGGATGTAATGAAGTTCGAGTTCGGCGGACGTGGATATGTCGGACAAACTCTGACTTTTTTAAGGGGACAATCATGTCCAAGGCTAAATCATGCCTTGTTCGTGATTGCCACTTTAAAAAAAAGTCAGCTGGCATCCCGCACGGTCGAACGACACAAGACGTACGTCGTGGGCCACGTGCTGCCGACTCCAAATGTAGGTGGTGGTCATAATAATGTGACTCAACTGTGTATAAGCTGAATTACTAGACTTGAAATATTTCAAGGCACATACTGCTGAAGGCAAGTAATACAATATCAAGGAATGATGCATTTGTATTTCATTAGGGTCAGAATATCCTCACTGTTAATCCTACCAGATACATATGCAAACAGATGCATGAATGTCCACATATGCATTACTTGCTGCACATCTGCTTCCTTTGGTCCCTACTTTCGCCCACCTCTCATACTCATACCTGCTGAGCCCCACCCTAATGAGTGATGCTCTAAGACCCTCTCCTGTAGTTGGTGAGAGCAACTAGCTTGCAATATGCTCCAAGTAGTCTTCACAAATAAAATCACAGATGACACAAAGCCCGCCACATTATGACCCACAGGCTACAGGAGACTTTAACAAAGTACGCCAAATGTTAGGAGGCAGACGTTTTGCAGGTGAAATGGTCCCCACATAACAATAAAAATTATTTTGGGTCTATATGGAGCATTAGCGGGTATGGCTAAGTATAAATGGTATATTACACAAGCTGTAGCCGTAAATAATACAGTATGTAATCAATGAGCTCCCACACATTATTTATTTTCAAGTGCTCATTCCATTAAACACTAAGCATGTGTCTACACTATTATACCAGCTTGTACCAAACACATTTTACAGTAACTGCTCTTTTAAACCTCACGTAACAGTACTGTATGTGCCAACATGCACTGAATTAGCCCTGTGCCTCGTCCTCCACATATTATATGCCAACAATGTGTTGATTATACATGTCCTGTTGTAGACCAGCTTGTGCCCTACATATAATATGCCATCCACATGCCACAGATTTACCAGTTTGCGTCCATATTCCAGTAGCCCTGTTTCTGGGCACCATATGTCCAGAATATTGTTCACCAGAATCATCACTACAGCAATATTGGAGAAACATTAGGAATTAGTTTCTGGGCTATATAAACATTGACTTTTACAGCATCAGAGGCTTCCTTCCGCACAGAATGCTGGGCCATTACAGGTTTACAGTGATATATAATTACTAGTTACCAGCCCATCAAAATGACAGTTCAACATAACAGTAATGTTCAGGCTGATGTATCTTACAAGAACAAGATTGAAATGGTTAGAGCTGATGTGCTGGAGATGGAAAAGACCACTTCTGATGTGGGTGCAGTGGCGTAATTCCTAGAGACAATAGACATTTGCTGCTAGCCTCCAGCTGTCAGAGGGGAACCAAGAAAGTAAGACTGAGGGGGCTGCTGAACTAGAAAAGATCTCTCTACTCAACTCATAGTGATTTGCTGCAGTCACTGTCTAAGCTCACAAACCTCCTTCGAAGACCCCTTCAGTTGTAGAATCTGGAAAGTGTCTGATAACAGATCAAAGTGTGTACAATGAGCTACAGCTCTGGTGTTGTGTCTTATGACATGAAAGAAAGGAGAGCAGAAGTTGGTTTTAAGAAAATGCACTAATTATTATAATAAAATTTGTGGTGGGGGCATTTCTCACAGCTTGGAAAGAGATAAAATATTGAGAGATAAGGTACTAACCAATCCAATCCTAACTGTCCCTTTTCAAACACAGCCTGTAAAATGTAAGGCAGAAGCTGATTGGCTGGTACTTTATCTCTTACAATTGTATCTCTCTTCGAGCTTTGATAAGGCCAGCACCCAAAAATAAAGGTTCCATATCGCCACAATTAGCTGCAGTAAGGAATCTTTATTCTCCCAGATGTACCACTGGCCAGTCGCTGGGATGTCGGCACATGTGCAAGCTAGAGCCACTGGGGGGGGGGGGCACCACCTTCTATTTCACCTCCGGGTGCCTGGCATTAACCTATGCCCCTATGTGGGTGGATGTAGGGACTGTATAAGAAAGGATATGTTGCGGTCACTATGCAAGCTTACGTGGCAATTGGGACTTGACCAGCCCTGGGCACCAGTTATACCCCTAAACCCCGTAATAGACTCCCCACATTAATCTATCTGCAAGATTACTCCTACACTATTTTACCAAACCATACATATTATACCAAATCCTCTACTCTCTGCATGACAACCTCTATACAGATCACTAAACACATTAGGCTGTGCTACTAACTCTAATAAAATAATACAAAATGACCGTATTGACACTCTGTCAAAAGCAGCTAAATCAAAGAATGGTGTCAAAATCCAATATAGATAGATACAGAAAAAATAAGATGAAAACAATAAAAATCAATTAACCATTTTGACCATCGAGATGCTGCTGTCGGTATCCTGACTGTTGGAATACCGTCTGCTGGGATATTGTACTCAAACCGTGAACAATTATGCCTCATTACCCATATCCTCAGTGTCACAGCCCTGCACTCACAAAATGTAAAACAAGGCTTTTCTATAGTCTGTTCCGATTGGAATAGTGCCCATGTATTTGAATGTGATGGTCTCTCATTAGTACTCCATAAATAGAGACCTCTCCCAACCGTATGTGGTTGGTCATTGAATGTTGAACATTGATTGTTGAATGTCTACTGCCGAACATGTTTGTTACTCTTTGCCACCATTGAGCCCTGCTGCTTCTTGTCTGACATTTCAGATACCTGCATTTTGGCAGTATTAGACTTTCCATTTGTGTGCAGGCCTGTATCTCTAACATTGGGCCTAATTCAGACCTAATCGTTGATGTGCTAAAGTTAGCACATCTATGATCAGGCACACTGACATGCGAGGGGACGCCCAGCACAGGGCTATTCCGCCCCGCATGTCAGGCCCTGCCCCGTCACACAAGTACAAAAGCATTGTGTGTCTTCAGTCTTGCTGCTGTTTAACTTATTTTACTGCTGTGCTCCTGTATATGGGGCCTAATTCAGAGTTGATCGCAGCAACAAATTTGTTAGCAATTGGGCAAAACCATTAGAGATGAGCGCCTGAAATTTTTCGGGTTTTGTGTTTTGGTTTTGGGTTCGGTTCCGCGGCCGTGTTTTGGGTTCGAACGCGTTTTGGCAAAACCTCACCGAATTATTTTTGTCGGATTCGGGTGTGTTTTGGATTCGGGTGTTTTTTTCCAAAAACACTAAAAAACAGCTTAAATCATAGAATTTGGGGGTCATTTTGATCCCAAAGTATTATTAACCTCAAAAACCATAATTTACACTCATTTTCAGTCTATTCTGAATACCTCACACCTCACAATATTATTTTTAGTCCTAAAATTTGCACCGAGGTCGCTGTGTGAGTAAGATAAGCGACCCTAGTGGCCGACACAAACACCGGGCCCATCTAGGAGTGGCACTGCAGTGTCACGCAGGATGTCCCTTCCAAAAAACCCTCCCCAAACAGCACATGACGCAAAGAAAAAAAGAGGCGCAATGAGGTAGCTGTGTGAGTAAGATTAGCGACCCTAGTGGCCGACACAAACACCGGGCCCATCTAGGAGTGGCACTGCAGTGTCACGCAGGATGGCCCTTCCAAAAAACCCTCCCCAAACAGCACATGACGCAAAGAAAAAAAGAGGCGCAATGAGGTAGCTGTGTGAGTAAGATTAGCGACCCTAGTGGCCGACACAAACACCGGGCCCATCTAGGAGTGGCACTGCAGTGTCACGCAGGATGGCCCTTCCAAAAAACCCTCCCCAAACAGCACATGACGCAAAGAAAAAAAGAGGCGCAATGAGGTAGCTGACTGTGTGAGTAAGATTAGCGACCCTAGTGGCCGACACAAACACCGGGCCCATCTAGGAGTGGCACTGCAGTGTCACGCAGGATGTCCCTTCCAAAAAACCCTCCCCAAACAGCACATGACGCAAAGAAAAAAAGAGGCGCAATGAGGTAGCTGTGTGAGTAAGATTAGCGACCCTAGTGGCCGACACAAACACCGGGCACATCTAGGAGTGGCACTGCAGTGTCACGCAGGATGTCCCTTCCAAAAAACCCTCCCCAAACAGCACATGACGCAAAGAAAAAAAGAGGCGCAATGAGGTAGCTGTGTGAGTAAGATTAGCGACCCTAGTGGCCGACACAAACACCGGGCCCATCTAGGAGTGGCACTGCAGTGTCACGCAGGATGTCCCTTCCAAAAAACCCTCCCCAATCAGCACATGATGCAAAGAAAAAGAAAAGAAAAAAGAGGTGCAAGATGGAATTATCCTTGGGCCCTCCCACCCACCCTTATGTTGTATAAACAAAACAGGACATGCACACTTTAACCAACCCATCATTTCAGTGACAGGGTCTGCCACACGACTGTGACTGATATGACGGGTTGGTTTGGACCCCCCCCAAAAAAGAAGCAATTAATCTCTCCTTGCACAAACTGGCTCTACAGAGGCAAGATGTCCACCTCATCTTCACCCTCCGATATATCACCGTGTACATCCCCCTCCTCACAGATTATCAATTCGTCCCCACTGGAATCCACCATCTCAGCTCCCTGTGTACTTTGTGGAGGCAATTGCTGCTGGTCAATGTCTCCGCGGAGGAATTGATTATAATTCATTTTAATGAACATCATCTTCTCCACATTTTCTGGATGTAACCTCGTACGCCGATTGCTGACAAGGTGAGCGGCGGCACTAAACACTCTTTCGGAGTACACACTTGTGGGAGGGCAACTTAGGTAGAATAAAGCCAGTTTGTGCAAGGGCCTCCAAATTGCCTCTTTTTCCTGCCAGTATAAGTACGGACTGTGTGACGTGCCTACTTGGATGCGGTCACTCATATAATCCTCCACCATTCTATCAATGTTGAGAGAATCATATGCAGTGACAGTAGACGACATGTCCGTAATCGTTGTCAGGTTCTTCAGTCCGGACCAGATGTCAGCATCAGCAGTCGCTCCAGACTGCCCTGCATCACCGCCAGCGGGTGGGCTCGGAATTCTGAGCCTTTTCCTCGCACCCCCAGTTGCGGGAGAATGTGAAGGAGGAGATGTTGACAGGTCGCGTTCCGCTTGACTTGACAATTTTGTCACCAGCAGGTCTTTCAACCCCAGCAGACCTGTGTCTGCCGGAAAGAGAGATCCAAGGTAGGCTTTAAATCTAGGATCGAGCACGGTGGCCAAAATGTAGTGCTCTGATTTCAACAGATTGACCACCCGTGAATCCTTGTTAAGCGAATTAAGGGCTGCATCCACAAGTCCCACATGCCTAGCGGAATCGCTCCCTTTTAGCTCCTTCTTCAATGCCTCCAGCTTCTTCTGCAAAAGCCTGATGAGGGGAATGACCTGACTCAGGCTGGCAGTGTCTGAACTGACTTCACGTGTGGCAAGTTCAAAGGGCATCAGAACCTTGCACAACGTTGAAATCATTCTCCACTGCACTTGAGACAGGTGCATTCCATCTCCTATATCGTGCTCAATTGTATAGGCTTGAATGGCCTTTTGCTGCTCCTCCAACCTCTGAAGCATATAGAGGGTTGAATTCCACCTCGTTACCACTTCTTGCTTCAGATGATGGCAGGGCAGGTTCAGTAGTTTTTGGTGGTGCTCCAGTCTTCTGTACGTGGTGCCTGTACGCCGAAAGTGTCCCGCAATTTTTCTGGCCACCGACAGCATCTCTTGCACGCCCCTGTCGTTTTTAAAAAAATTCTGCACCACCAAATTCAAGGTATGTGCAAAACATGGGACGTGCTGGAATTTGCCCATATTTAATGCACACACAATATTGCTGGCGTTGTCCGATGCCACAAATCCACAGGAGAGTCCAATTGGGGTAAGCCATTCCGCGATGATCTTCCTCAGTTGCCGTAAGAGGTTTTCAGCTGTGTGCGTATTCTGGAAAGCGGTGATACAAAGCGTAGCCTGCCTAGGAAAGAGTTGGCGTTTGCGAGATGCTGCTACTGGTGCCGCCGCTGCTGTTCTTGCGGCGGGAGTCCATACATCTACCCAGTGGGCTGTCACAGTCATATAGTCCTGACCCTGCCCTGCTCCACTTGTCCACATGTCCGTGGTTAAGTGGACATTGGGTACAACTGCATTTTTTAGGAGACTGGTGAGTCTTTTTCTGACGTCCGTGTACATTCTCGGTATCGCCTGCCTAGAGAAGTGGAACCTAGATGGTATTTGGTAACGGGGGCACACTGCCTCAATAAATTGTCTAGTTCCCTGTGAACTAACGGCGGATACCGGACGCACGTCTAACACCAACATAGTTGTCAAGGACTCAGTTATCCGCTTTGCAGTAGGATGACTGCTGTGATATTTCATCTTCCTCGCAAAGGACTGTTGAACAGTCAATTGCTTACTGGAAGTAGTACAAGTGGGCTTACGACTTCCCCTCTGGGATGACCATCGACTCCCAGCGGCAACAACAGCAGCGCCAGCAGCAGTAGGCGTTACACGCAAGGATGCATCGGAGGAATCCCAGGCAGGAGAGGACTCGTCAGACTTGCCAGTGACATGGCCTGCAGGACTATTGGCATTCCTGGGGAAGGAGGAAATTGACACTGAGGGAGTTGGTGGGGTGGTTTGCGTGAGCTTGGTTACAAGAGGAAGGGATTTACTGGTCAGTGGACTGCTTCCGCTGTCACCCAAAGTTTTTGAACTTGTCACTGACTTATTATGAATGCGCTGCAGGTGACGTATAAGGGAGGATGTTCCGAGGTGGTTAACGTCCTTACCCCTACTTATTACAGCTTGACAAAGGGAACACACGGCTTGACACCTGTTGTCCGCATTTCTGGTGAAATACCTCCACACCGAAGAGCTGATTTTTTTGGTATTTTCACCTGGCATGTCAACGGCCATATTCCTCCCACGGACAACAGGTGTCTCCCCGGGTGCCTGACTTAAACAAACCACCTCACCATCAGAATCCTCCTGGTCAATTTCCTCCCCAGCGCCAGCAACACCCATATCCTCCTCATCCTAATGTACTTCAACACTGACATCTTCAATCTGACTATCAGGAACTGGACTGCGGGTGCTCCTTCCAGCACTTGCAGGGGGCGTGCAAATGGTGGAAGGCGCATGCTCTTCACGTCCAGTGTTGGGAAGGTCAGGCATCGCAACCGACACAATTGGACTCTCCTTGTGGATTTGGGATTTCAAAGAACGCACAGTTCTTTGCGGTGCTTTTGCCAGCTTGAGTCTTTTCAGTTTTCTAGCGAGAGGCTGAGTGCTTCCATCCTCATGTGAAGCTGAACCACTAGCCATGAACATAGGCCAGGGCCTCAGCCGTTCCTTGCCACTCCGTGTGGTAAATGGCATATTGGCAAGTTTACGCTTCTCCTCCGACAATTTTATTTTAGGTTTTGGAGTCCTTTTTTTACTGATATTTGGTGTTTTGGTTTTGACATGCTCTGTACTATGCCATTGGGCATCGGCCTTGGCAGACGACGTTGCTGGCATTTCATCGTCTCGGCCATGACTAGTGGCAGCAGCTTCAGCACGAGGTGGAAGTGGATCTTGATCTTTCCCTAATTTTGGAACCTCAACATTTTTGTTCTCCATATTTTAATAGGCACAACTAAAAGGCACCTCAGGTAAACAATGGAGATGGATGGATTGGATACTAGTATACAATTATGGACGGGCTGCCGAGTGCCGACACAGAGGTAGCCACAGCCGTGAACTACCGCACTGTACTGTGTCTGCTGCTAATATATAGACTGGTTGATAAAGAGATAGTATACTCGTAACTAGTATGTATGTATAAAGAAAGGAAAAAAAAACCACGGTTAGGTGGTATATACAATTATGGACGGGCTGCCGAGTGCCGACACAGAGGTAGCCACAGCCGTGAACTACCGCACTGTACTGTGTCTGCTGCTAATATATAGACTGGTTGATAAAGAGATAGTATACTCGTAACTAGTATGTATGTATAAAGAAAGAAAAAAAAACCACGGTTAGGTGGTATATACAATTATGGACGGGCTGCCGAGTGCCGACACAGAGGTAGCCACAGCCGTGAACTACCGCACTGTACTGTGTCTGCTGCTAATATATAGACTGGTTGATAAAGAGATAGTATACTCGTAACTAGTATGTATGTATAAAGAAAGAAAAAAAAACCACGGTTAGGTCACTGGTATATACAATTATGGACGGGCTGCCGAGTGCCGACACAGAGGTAGCCACAGCCGTGAACTACCGCACTGTACTGTGTCTGCTGCTAATATATAGACTGGTTGATAAAGAGATAGTATACTCGTAACTAGTATGTATGTATAAAGAAAGAAAAAAAAACCACGGTTAGGTCACTGGTATATACAATTATGGACGGGCTGCCGAGTGCCGACACAGAGGTAGCCACAGCCGTGAACTACCGCACTGTACTGTGTCTGCTGCTAATATATAGACTGGTTGATAAAGAGATAGTATACTCGTAACTAGTATGTATGTATAAAGAAAGAAAAAAAAACCACGGTTAGGTCACTGGTATATACAATTATGGACGGGCTGCCGAGTGCCGACACAGAGGTAGCCACAGCCATGAACTACCGCACTGTACTGTGTCTGCTGCTAATATATAGACTGGTTGATAAAGAGATAGTATACTCGTAACTAGTATGTATGTATAAAGAAAGAAAAAAAAACCACGGTTAGGTCACTGGTATATACAATTATGGACGGGCTGCCGAGTGCCGACACAGAGGTAGCCACAGCCGTGAACTACCGCACTGTACTGTGTCTGCTGCTAATATATAGACTGGTTGATAAAGAGATAGTATACTCGTAACTAGTATGTATGTATAAAGAAAGAAAAAAAAACCACGGTTAGGTGGTATATACAATTATGGACGGGCTGCCGAGTGCCGACACAGAGGTAGCCACAGCCGTGAACTACCGCACTGTACTGTGTCTGCTGCTAATATATAGACTGGTTGATAAAGAGATAGTATACTCGTAACTAGTATGTATGTATAAAGAAAGAAAAAAAAACCACGGTTAGGTCACTGGTATATACAATTATGGACGGGCTGCGGAGTGCCGACACAGAGGTAGCCACAGCCGTGAACTACCGCACTGTACTGTGTCTGCTGCTAATATATAGACTGGTTGATAAAGAGATAGTATACTCGTAACTAGTATGTATGTATAAAGAAAGAAAAAAAAACCACGGTTAGGTGGTATATACAATTATGGACGGGCTGCCGAGTGCCGACACAGAGGTAGCCACAGCCGTGAACTACCGCACTGTACTGTGTCTGCTGCTAATATATAGACTGGTTGATAAAGAGATAGTATACTCGTAACTAGTATGTATGTATAAAGAAAGAAAAAAAAACCACGGTTAGGTCACTGGTATATACAATTATGGACGGGCTGCCGAGTGCCGACACAGAGGTAGCCACAGCCGTGAACTACCGCACTGTACTGTGTCTGCTGCTAATATATAGACTGGTTGATAAAGAGATAGTATACTCGTAACTAGTATGTATGTATAAAGAAAGAAAAAAAAACCACGGTTAGGTCACTGGTATATACAATTATGGACGGGCTGCCGAGTGCCGACACAGAGGTAGCCACAGCCGTGAACTACCGCACTGTACTGTGTCTGCTGCTAATATAGACTGGTTGATAAAGAGATAGTATACTACTAATATTATATACTGGTGGTCAGGTCACTGGTCACTAGTCACACTGGCAGTGGCACTCCTGCAGCAAAAGTGTGCACTGTTTAATTTTAATATAATATTATGTACTCCTGGCTCCTGCTATAACCTATAACTGGCACTGCAGTAGTGCTCCCCAGTCTCCCCCACAATTATAAGCTGTGTGAGCTGAGCAGTCAGACAGATATATAATATATATAGATGATGCAGCACACTGGCCTGAGCCTGAGCAGTGCACACAGATATGGTATGTATGTGACTGAGTCACTGTGTGCTGTGTATCGCTTTTTTCAGGCAGAGAACGGATTATAAATAAAAGTGGTGGTCACTGGTCACTATCAGCAAAACTCTGCACTGTACACTACTGAGTACTCCTAATGCTCCCCAAAATTAGTAAATCAAGTGTCTAAACGGAGAGGACGCCAGCCACGTCCTCTCCCTATCAATCTCAATGCACGTGTGAAAATGGCGGCGACGCGCGGCTCCTTATATAGAATCCGAGTCTCGCGATAGAATCCGAGCCTCGCGAGAATCCGACAGCGTCATGATGACGTTCGGGCGCGCTCGGGTTAACCGAGCAAGGCGGGAAGATCCGAGTCGCTCGGACTCGTGAAAAAAAACATGAAGTTCTGGCGGGTTCGGATTCAGAGAAACCGAACCCGCTCATCTCTAAAAACCATGTGCTGTGCACTGCAGGGGGGACAGATATAACATGTGCAGAGAGAGTTAAGGGGGGTACTCATGGAGCAATAATCTAAGCAATCTGACTAGATTGCTTAGATTTTAAGCATGATCACTCTGTATGTACCCCCCACAGCGATAGCGATTCTAGATTGGCCTAATCTAGCAGGTCGCTCATTTCACTCACTGGGTGAAATGAGCACCAACCCCTCCCCCCCCCCCCCCCCGTACGCTCAGCACACATCACATCACGGTTCGCTCAGCACACATCTCTCCCCACATCTGCCCGTGAATACGGGCCTTTAGATTTGTGTGTGGGGTGTTCAAATTGAAACCTAAATTGCAGTGTAAAAATAAAGCAGCCAGTATTTACCCTGCACAGAAACAAAATAACCCACCCAAATCTAACTCTCTGCACATGTTATATCTGCGCTCCCTGCAGTGCACATGGTTTTGCCCAACTGCTGAAAAAATTGCTGCTGCAATCTACTCTGAATTACCCCCATAGTGTATAAGTCATATGACTACAATCGGTTTTCAGGGCCAGATTGAGGGCTACATGGGCCTGGGTCTGAAAATATTCAAGAGCCTATTATGAGAAGCAGAGGTGCCACGACCAGTGGCATGTGGGTGTGTACATCCCCTACAGTACAGACGCTGTAATGGTTATCATTACTACCTTACAGCAATGAGGTCATGGGTTCAATTCCCACCATGGCTCTGTGTGGAGTTTGTATATTCTCCCTGTGCTTGCGTTGGTTTCCTCCGGGTACACCGGTTTCCTCCCACAATCCAAAAATATACTGGTAGGTTAA